>NC_133373.1:21507290-21540696 GCF_049309525.1 Garra rufa
GTGAAGAACTGGCATGTTGTTAAATAACAGTACAATCCATTGAATACACTGTATTTCAGGGATCCTCAAATCTGGTCCAGTTTAGCTCTAACTCTAATCAAACACACCTGAGCATGCTAATCAGTGTCTTCAAGATCATTCAGGGCTCTAGAGTGCGACCAATTTGGTCGCACGTGCGACCTAATTTCTCAATGGTGCGACTAAAAAAAATCAAAGGTTGCACCGGTGCGACCAGCCGTTCGAGGGGAAAAAAACGAAACTCCGTCACTCGGAGTTAAAGTCTCCCTGTTGCTCAACAACAGACACACATTAGACCCATATCCTGGTCTAAACCAATCAGAGATGAAGAACGGATCCCGCCCCCCTCTGATTGGCCGTGGTCCAGATATTCCTGTACGTGTGTGTACGTTTGAAAATGCATGTGATGCAATCAGGATGTCTCTACATTACATTGTCAAGCGTTTACAATGCCTTCTCCGCAAAAACACGGACTGGATCGCGGACTCCATTCATAAAAACCGAATTTACTATGGCGCGGAATGCCACGTAATACGTTGATTTCTGGATTGATAAATCAAAAGTTGGTCTGTCACTCAATTCAAATCGCGATATGGACTAGTGTCTGTGAAAACTGAAAGGCAAAAAGACCGTTTAATCTGAATCCTGCATGTTCCGTTTGCCTCTATGTATTAATGGTGGAGACGTGTATTTTTTTTTTTTAACTACACATGTATAGGCTACTGAAGCACGCGTGACGCTCCCGCTAATTTTTGGCATTTGCGTCTCACATGAACAGATAAATCTCCAAACCTACTGTGTCACTTTTACCGTTTCATTTGAGAAAGCATCATATCATACTGTACACACAGAAACTTCACGGCAACCTATCAAAATAAAAGTACGGTTTAACATGAAACAGAACAATATTAGTCCTGTATTACTTTTGTACAGTATAATGTAGGCGTTTATATATTCCTATTTATAAATCATATATATGTTTGCCAAAAATTTAAAATGTTTATTTTTCATTTGATTAAAAATAAATAAATGTTTATGCTTTCATTTGATTATGGGACAAATTAAAACAAGAATTTCAAAAAAAAAAAAAAAAAAAAAAATGGTAGAGCCCTATTGTTCAAAATGTTAAAATAGAGAGTTTTGGACTTATTTTTTCAATGAAATGTTTTCGTTATTACACAAAGTAGGGTAAAGTACTGGGGGGAAAAAATATGCTTCAAATAAATAACTTTATATTGACCAGATTGTTAGTTAATCATTTACAAGTCAATATTGCCTATATGGACAGGGATTAAAAAATAAATAAAATAAAAAAGTAAAAAAAAAGTGAACTTGTAAAACTGCGGTGTTAAATGTGATGCGGTTGAAAATTTGGGTGCACCTAACTTTTGTGCTGGTGCACCTAAGAAAAAAAGTTAGGCGCACCAGTGCAACCAGTGCAAAAAGTTAGTCTAGAGCCCTGTCATTAGAAAATCACAGGTGAGGTGAGTTTGATCAGGGTTGGAGCACTTTTACAAGCTGTTTGAACTGAAATGTGTGTTAGGAGTGTGTGTACACAACCACCCTAGAATGACAAAGATCCGCCCAGTAGTTTTCTTATAATTTAGTAAAATAATTTGCCCCTTCTCATATCGAGCCGTTCTCAGATGCCTGTCGTTGTGACGTCACACCGACAGAGGGGCGCTCCCACGACAGATGATAGACAGTAGTGTTTTAGTATAGACCCGCCCCGAGTGAGAAGTAAACGCCTTGTTTAAGCCGTAATTGCCGAACTTCTTCGCGGTTGTCATCTAGGACTGTGCAATTAATTGCAATCGCAAAAAAAATCACGATTTAAGCACATGCGATTTCTAAACCGCATAAGACTGCGATTTTATCTACAACCACCCCTCCGCCCCCCCCCCCCCACCCCACCGGCACCCCCACCGGCACCCCCACCCCCCTTAAACGTCAAGTTCATTTTAATTTCGATATAGCGCCAGATCACAATAGAAGTCATTTAAGGTTATCTTTCCTATAGAACAGGTCTATACATTGTTCTTTTATTAAACAAACTAAATTGCCTCATGTTATTTATCTTATTTACACGAAGGCATGTCATTTCTGTCTCTACATGGTCGCGTGTTTACAATGTCTCCTCCGCGAAAACATGGACTGGATCGCGGACTCCATTCATAAAAACAAAATTTACTATAGCGCGAAATGCCCCGAAATTCGTTGATTTTTGGATGAATAAATCAAAAGTTGGTCTGTCTCTTAATTCAAATCGCGATATGGACTAGTGTCTGTGAAAACTGAAATGCAAAAAGACCGTTTTAATATGAATCCTGCATGTTCCGTTTGCCTCTGTTATGTATGAATGGCAGAGACGCGTTTTTTTTACTACACGCATACTAAAGCACTCGTGAAGCTCCCGCTAATTTTTGGCATTTGCATCTAACATGAACAGATAAACTCAATCTCCAAAGCTGTTGCGAGTGTCACTTTTACCGTTTCATTTGAGAAAACTAGCATCATATCATACTGTACACACAGAAACTTCACGCAACCTGTCAAAATAAAAGTACGGTTTAACATGAAACAGAACAATATTAGTCTTGTATTACTTTTGTACATCATGTACAAAACATACATAAAACAATATGATAAAAAAATAAATATTACAACAAGATTAACCACTTAATTGTAGAAAAAATACTACAATTATTATTTAAACATTTTAAACTGAATATAATTTTTCTTTCATGTATTTATTTTAACAGTAAACTTCTGTTTGTTTGCCAAAAATTAAAAGGGTTTATTTTTCATTTGGTTAAAAATAAATAAATGTTTATGCTTTTTGATTATCAGAAAAATTAAAACACATAAGAATTTCTAAAAAAAAAAAAAAATAAGCAAAAGATTGTAGAGCCCTCAAAATGTTAAAATAGAGAGTTTTGGACTTTTTTTCCACTGAAATGAATGTTTTCGTTATTACACAAAGTAGGCTAAAGTACGGGAAAAAAGTAACATGGCTAATTTATTTTATGTTGTCTGTTTTAAAGACAATTTTACAACAGTTTTGTTTATTAAACTTAATACTATGTTATTTCATTGTGAAATGTTTTGTTATGCACTTCTTGTGCACTGAATACATTTAGAATGTATGTATGTAGCTTGTTTGAAAAAGCAAAAACAGTTGCCAAAATTGCAAATAAAATCGCAATTGCAATATTCGTTCAAAAAATCGCAATATGATTATTTTGTCCGTATTGCACAGCCCTAGTGCCTTCATCTTGTTCCGGCTCCAACTCCGGTTCAAACTGATGTAGTTGCACAGATGTGTTTTCAAAGCCTCGCAAAACCATTATTTCCCCAAATAAACCCTCAACTGTTGTCTAGGCAACACCTCTTGTGCGTTGTAATGACACGCCCCACAGAACTGAGGGGCGGGGTGAGCAGAGGTTCATATGATTTAAAGCGCCAGGTACTGATATCGCTTGCTGAGAACAGAGCCATTTTTTACCAGGTAAAATAAGTGTTTTTTTACACTACCATTGAGAATTTTTAATCAAAGTACATTACAAACTTTCATTAGGACCCTAAAGCATCATATTAACTTGTGGAAAATGGGCATCGGATGTCCCCTTTAAGTCCTTGTGCTAACCTGACTAAGGTCTACTAGGGAAGACATTATAAAATACTAGGGATGTAACGGTATTGTAAATACCGTCATACCGCAATAACACATTTTTTCGATACTACCGTGGTCGCATGACCCGATAAAACAATAGGTCTTCTGAGAAAAGTTTGCTCAGGCGAATGGAGCGAACGGGAGGTAGCGGGAACTACATTTCCCATCCCATTTCTCCACAGACTGTAGCAGCGAGGAAAAGAGATAGTAGTAATGGTCGAACCTGCTCCATCTGAAGTGCGTATGCGTCACGTATTCTTTTCAACACCCATGTTAACGGATTAGAGCGTTCACACTGCACGCGGTTGCTGTCCGGTAGTACGTCCTAGAAGCGGTGCCTTTGCAGCAGTGCAGCGGTCGTTTCAGCACCGAGTCTATTTTTTGCTGCGCTGTATGCGCTGAATTAATGTTACAGTACGTTGTTCGCTGTAAAAATTAACATGGATCGACACGGAATGTACCATAAATGCATATAAATTCCACAGTCAACACGTGGCTTTTTGGCTAGGTTTAAAATAAGGAAAGGTGCCGTTTTAAAGAGGCTAAACTAGGCAACATAATAGATGCACTTGTCCAGGTAGAAAAGTTCTTTAAAGGATTGTTTTTAAGAAAGATTTAATGCGAAAGAAAGGCATGAGAGCCTACTGCACTGCAAAAAAAAAAAAAAAAAAAATGCTTTTCTTACTTAGAATTTTGTCTTGTTTCCAGCCAAAATATTAAAAAATTCTTAAATCAAGAAGGATTTTCTAGACAAGTAAAAATTATTTTCTTGTTTTTAGTAAAAACAAGTCAAAATTAAGTGAGTTTTTGTTTAAAACAAGCTAAATAATCTGCCATTGGGGTAAGAAAAAAAGTCTTACTTCAAGCAGACTTTGTTACTAAAATTTAAATATTTAAGTTTGTTTCAAAGTTTACAGATAGATGGCTAATTTGTATGCCATTGATATGTTCAGTGTTCATGGAAACTGTTTAATAAACACTCCTGGCACTTTTTTGAGTCTCTTCATTAGTTTTGTTTTTCCTGTAAATGATTCAATAAATACCGTACCGTGACATTCATACCGAGGTATTACCGTACCGTAAAGTTTTGATACCGTTACATCCCTATAAAATACTTCGAAAATTAATATAAAATTTTGTTTTGGATGTAGTGATCTGAAACTACCTACCTGGGGTGCGTTTCCCGAAAGCAACTATGGTCGTAAGTTCCATCGTTACCAATAGAGTTCAATAGAACTAATGACCATAGTTAGCTAACGATGCTTTTCAGAAACGCACTCCTGCTCAGGAAGTTCTACCACACTCTTATAAAGGTTATATACTGGCATCAATGATTCTAGGAAGAACCTTGAACATCCATGAAACCTGTCAAATGCAGAAAAGTTTCTTTATAGTCGAAAAAGGTTTTAAATGTTTAATTCTTTTAGGAACTGTTCACTTTAAGATTATTTGAGGAACTGGGGAAATGGTTCTTTTATGGCAGGAGCACTGGAGGGTCGGTGTCCTACAGAGTTTAGCTCCAATGTGCCTCAACACACCTGCCTGGAAGTTTCAAGTATACCTCTTATGACCTTGATTAGCTGGTTCAGGTGTGTTTTATTAAGGTTGGTGCTAAACTCTGTAGGACACTGGAGAGGAGAGTGTGGTGACCCCTGTTCTATGGCATCACTGCAAAACACCCTTTTGGAACCTTTATTTTTAAGAGTGTAGTAATAAAATTTTACCTAAAAACCTATTCCTAACACAGAGCCTTTGCTTCATAAGCCCCAAAAAAGATGTTATGCTTTCACAAGCATAAGTGTATGAGATAAGCTGTCCACAGAATAATACATTTAAAGGGATAGTTTACACAAAAAGGGAAATTCTGACCTCTTATGCAGAGTCAAAACTAACTTTTTGCTACACAAGCCAGTAGTTGGTGACAAAATTTACTGGCCACACATATTTTTTTTTACTGGCCATGAAACTGTATTTGCACTATTTGACATTGTCAACTGGCAATATCACCATTTTATATACTTACCAATGCTGATTGTGATTTACATGTGATGCTCGGTGAGAGGTGAGTTCTTTCTTCAGTGGAAAACGATAAGTAAAAAAAAAAGTTTAAAAAGTCTGTATTTGATCTTCAACAAACTGTAGAGAAGGTAGCAAAAGAAGCACTTATATATATATATAAGTATATAAAACCTTATATATTTTCCTGCTTAAGCACACTATTAAAAGCATCACTTTTAGAGTCAAGTCTTAAACTGAATAAAATTGCCTCAGACAGCATCGCTGGGATGCAAGCTTTCTCACCCCCAAGGACTTGAGTTTCAATGGTGAGAGTCTGCCCACACAAAGCCGTCAAACATTTCTTTGTTTATGTCTTTGTCGCATACACAAAATGACTTCTTCACTTACAGTTCAGAACCTAGCTGATGATCTTTTCACCAGGTCTGTGGCTGCATCACAGCTCAACAGCACTGTATGGTTTAAAGGAGTGGTTTTCAATCCTGGTGCTGGGAACCCACCACTCTACACATTATGTAGATCACTCTTATCAGACACACTAAGATTAGTTTATAGAGTTCTCTCCAAATGAGCTGATGATCAGGGCCTGTATTCACAAAACCTTTTATCTTAACACTTAGAGTTCTATATAGCAATAAATGTTTTAGCTAAGAGTTTTCTCTTACAACCTATTCACAAAGATGTTGAGACAAACTTTTACTAAGAAATAGAGAGAAGTCTTAAGCTGAGAGTAATGGCGGGGTTGACCTTGTTGGTATGATGAATACAGTGATTGGTTGATGAATATTATGTTGCCATATTTAAATAAATTTTTAAAAATAAAAATGTTGCCACATTCAATTAAAGATGCCATAGAATGGAAAACCGAGTTTACCTTGGCATAGTTGAATAATAACAGTTCTGTACATGGACATGACATACCGTGAGTCTCAAACACCATCGTTTCCTCCTTCTTATAAAAATCTGGTGTTTGCAAAAGACCACTGAAAAATAGGCTAATCCTAACTTAACACTATGACGTTATAGTCGTGATCATTAATAGTCACACCTCCAACATTTGCATAGCCGAATCATTAGAAGTTGTGCAGGTAGGCTATTGTGGAAAAAAAAAAAAAAAAAAAAAAAAAAAACCCAAGCGAGGACAATAGCGAAAATGGCAGGTCTTGGGAATAAATGTTATGTTCCAGGTTGTGCAGGGGATGTTAAATGCAGGGATGGGTTGGTGTCTGTACTCAGAAAGGCAAGGAAAACAAATTGTGTTTCTTTATAATGGGAATTTTACTGATTTTAATGGTAACTGTAATGGTGCCTGTTGGTCTGTACTGGTAATAGGTCACCTTCTATTGGTGGCTTGTTAAAACCACTAAATTCTAATGGAATATGTTCCAAAACACTACAGGAAACCATTTTTAATGGTTGTAATGGTATTTGTAGTTGAAACCATTAGAATTTTTGTGATGGTTTCTATTGTTTTTTCAGCAGGTTTGAGATTTGGTCTTGGTGACTTAGGAGTCCTATTCACTACTACTAAAGTTTCACAGATTTAGGAGCTAGATTTAGCACTAAAACATTTTGTGAAATACTTTTAAGCCCTGGTCAGACTACACAACTTTTTTGTCGGTTACGACAGTCACTGTTTCAGATTACGCAATTTGTACTCATAAAATCTAAAATCCTGAACAAGAAACATGTCAGACTACATGATGCCACCGGACCATTCATTGCATGCCGTTATTAACAACGTGCATGCTGTAATTAGTAATAAGTAGGGAGTAATTTGTACGGTAATCTAATTACACTGTTGAAGATGTAATTAGCAACTAGTAATTAATTAATTACTTTTTTAGAGTAACTTACCCAACACTGCATGATATAAATAAACAGATAATAAAAAAGAGACAACAAACACATTCTTTAGACATTTTAACTATTTTGTGACATTGTTAAATTGAGAACTCTAGGGTTGGAAATGTACATTCATAATTTTGAAGCAACAATTACAACAAAATTCAGTCAAATGATGACAAGCAAATGTAATTATTTATCTGACTCCCATAAAAGTTTTTAATATGTAAGTGTCAAGATTCAGGTCACTTTCAGTCTAGTATATTCTAAGATTGAAGACAAAGTTCTGCCAGTTTGTTGTTAGTAATACCTTTGTGTTTGGTGTCCTGTGTCCTCAGGGTAGTTTTTGTTTCTGTTTTGAAATTTAATAAAAAGCCCATTGCTCTGCGCATGAGCCCTCGACTCATCCCTTATCTCAAACCCTTCTTCTAAAGCTAAAGTTTAAAGGAGATATGGTTCTTTGTAAACAAAATAAAAATAAATAAATAAATACAAAAGCAAAGGATTTTAGATTAAGTGTTTGGTTTGTGTAACTCCTAGAACAAATTGTGAATGTATAGAAAGATACTAAATCAGAGGTTTAGAGTTGGATGGGAAAATTTGCACTTGTGTGTACCTAGTTGGGAAAGTGAAGGTAATAAAAGTAAGTAGTTTAAGCCCCAGTCTTGACATTATTGAATTTTTTTATTTATTTTTTGAATTGTGTTTAAGAGTGGAATTTCTGGTGAAAAACCGTCAAACTACATTAACTGTGATGAGAGAGTCACAGAGAGCAAATTGCACTAAAAGAGCTCTCAATCTGATGAAGCACCACAGATGACATAATTAAGTCTCCGTACAGTACTCCTACACTCTCTATTTTTTTAATTTAAAAAAATAGAGAGCGTAGAATTTTCTGTATAGTATTGTATAAAAAGCTTTTCTGTTTCTGTAGCTCAAGCAAGTGTTCCTGTAGTAGAAGTAGGCCTATCTATGCCAAGGTCATAGGTTTGAGTCCGGAAAATGCATGAACTGATAACTGTGTACTGTATAAATGCAATATAAGTTATTTTGGGTACAAGTGTCTGCTAAGTGCATAATAATAAAGTTTGAGATTAATCTTAGTGAGTACAAGACCTCACCTTTATCATACTGACGACACATAAACCGAGACTGCCATACCCTCATCAGTATGAAGTATAGGAGCAAAGAAAACAAACCTTTTTTTCATCATGTTTAACATTGTCAAATGTAACACAGTTAGCGCATTCAATCAGTTAGACATTACAGTTTTATTCTGCACAGATTTAAAGACTTGAAATAAGAGGACCTGAATGCACACATACAAAATCTGATTATCGGCAAATTACTGCTGGACTACTGATGAGAATATGTGTATAATATTATTTTATTCTTTTCTGTCTTGTCTATTAGTGGCTGCCCCCGACCTCCTTGATCCTAAAACAGCCACTCACAACTCACAACCACGTCTGTCGTTCTCAGCTCAGCCAGTGCTGCTGAAGCCTCCAGATGACTTTGAGCCTCGTGTGACTGTCATGCGCTGGAAAACAGTGCTGAGCGTCTTCCTGCTGGTGGTGCTGTACTTGATTCTCGGTGCAACTGTGTTTAAAGAGCTGGAACAGCCTCATGAGACGTCCCAGAAACTGGCCATCCTGGTGGAAAAACTGGAATTCCTTGAGATGCATCCATGTGTCAACTCATCAGAGCTGGAAATCTTAGTAAAGGTAAAAGAGCTCATTTGCACACAAACCAAATGTTGGATAGTTGGGTTACACACTTTATGTTTCTTATTTATCTACTTCAAATGTCAGGTTATATTGACTTGATGCAGGGATTATTTTCATCTATAAAATGAAAGACCCAGACATTGATGTCAAACTATTGTAAGGATCAAGACTCCATACTAGATTGCTTCCATCACAGTCAAGTAAAGTGTCAAAAATACAAGTGTGTACCTTATATTTTACCTTACCAAATGCATGTTCAATATGTGACTGAGGCTACATTTTTATTATTTTATTGCATTTTACATATTGCTGCGTTTTTATTATGTTGCTTCAGGTATGTATAGAGGATTCGGAAAGTATTCACGGCGCTACACTTTTACCACATTTTGTTATGTTACAGCCTTATTCCAAAATTGATTAATTCATAAAATTGTTAAGTTCATTATTTTTCTCCAAATTCTACAAACAATACCCCATAATGACAACGTGAAAGAAGTTTGATTGAAATCTTTGCAAATTTATTAAAAATTAAAAGCGAAAAAAGAAAAAGTATTCACAGCCTTTGCTCAGTACTTTGTTGAAGCACCTTTGGCACCAATAACAGCCTCCAGTCTTTTTGAGTATGATGCTACAAGCTTGGCACACCTATTTTTGGGCAGTTTCTCCTATTCTTCTTTGCAGTACCTCTCCAGCTCTATCAGGTTGGATGGGGAGCGATGGTGCACAGCCATTTTCAGATCTCTCCAGAGATGTTCAATCAGATTTAAGTCTGGGCTCCGTCTGGTCCACTTAAGGACATTAACAGTGTTGTCCCATAGCCACTCATTTGTTATCTTGTGCTTAGGGTTGTTATTTGTAGAATTTGGAGGAAAGGCGTATTGTTTGTAGAATTTGGAGGAAAATAATGAATGTAATCCATTTTGCATTTTGGAATAAGGCTGTAAAGTGAAGCACTGTGAATACTTTGCGGATGCACTGTATTGCAGCAGTCCAGAATTAAAATGTTTGGTGAGTTTTTTTTTTTTTTTTAAATTTGGCACAGTTTTCAAATTTGGTGGATCGCTGCTCTTCTCACACTGCAGTACTAGACACTTTTGATGTAAAAAATGAAGACAGAGCCCTTACTAAAAAAACTTAAAGAGATTAATGAAGTCAGACCTTGAGTCCAAGTACATTGATGATATCAAGAAGGTGGTGGCTTCATCCCAGATTTAAAAAGCAGGTCATATAGTTTTTTTAAGTGTCCAAATATTGCATTGGAGTCCCCTACAACAGGCTTAAATGCATCTAATGCAAGGTCAGAAAACATTGTAATTTTCTCAGAATATACATTTGTACATAAACTTGTTTGTCAATGATTTTGAAATGATTTGTTTGAATCAGCCTTGAGCATAATGTCTGTATACATCTCCCTTCCATAAACCTGCTCTGATTGGTCAGCTGGCCAAGCCTGTTGTGACTGGCACAGAGATGAGTACCTGAGCAAGTTAGCAAGCGCTACCATCTGTATTGCCAAGTCAGTGGTTGTTTTTGATGTCCGCGAGGTGAAGCGACCCCAATAATGTCATACTTAGCCCCTGGAATCTAATTTACCAGGGTAACCATGACAAAAAAAGCGTGTGTTTTACACCCCGGAACATGATTTTTAACAGGGGACCCCCCTCGAAATGCTGATTGGGCTTGTTTTGAGTATGAATTGGGTGGGTTTTGTTGTGAAAACCTTTACACAAAACAATAATATAGTGCTCCAATCTGTTCTTAAAATAATGACATAAAAACATTTTGTTTAACACTTATGCAAGCGAATCGTGCCCACAGCTAAAGTTTAAATGCAAAACTGTAAACACTTCACAAAACAATAACGTGAATACGTTAGCTGAGTGCTAACATGACTGCTAACTAATGAAACAACACAGTTTGTAAACAAAAACATGTCTACATTCTTCATTATTAAACGAAGTAATTAGAACAACGACAGTCTACATTAATTGACACATTCTTAGGAAATAGTGGGTTCATAGCAAATTATCAGGACTATTTCAGTAAGACTGTAATATCGTGGTTTATCTGGAAACCTAAAGCTGCACTAGGTATACATCACATATTAGCACAAAAAACTAGATTATGTTGAGCACTCACTTAAAAAACGTACACATAATGTATCAATTGTATTTACAGGAAGGGCTGGGGGTAAACGATTAATTTTAAAACGATTATTCGGCCGATTATTTTATCGAATAGTCGACTATTCTAATGACTAATTTGATGATTTATCTTTTTTTTTTTTTAAACATAGTTAGCAGTTTCCTCCTAAAAGTTGCTCCCACATGGAAGTCGTGCTGGTGTGGTATGCTAGCTCCATCTTGCAAAGACTGCATATAACTATACCGTTACGTTTCTGGCTGTGTTTAAAATATTTTCACACCTTTGAGGTAGGACGGCGAGTTGTTTTCTGATGACAGGGCTTGACATCAAGCTTTGACATGTGCTTGTCCTTCGGACAAGTAAATCAGACATTCACTTGTCCGAGTAAAAAAAAATTCTTGTCCAAGGCAAAAAAGAGCCTTTTTTGCCGTAAATTAATCTTTTCTGAAGCAATAGTCTCATCACTGCTCTATAAGGTCTTACTTTAATCAGAATATTTGTGATATTTGCCTTAAATTGATTCTAGGACACTTTTTAACTTTATTTTCCTAACCTTACTAAATGTGTCATCATTTATATTAAATTCTGAAATTTTATCAATACATTCAATTTGAATAACTAGACTCTGTATGGTTACCATTCAGATTAAATCAGTATCAACAAACTCCATCTTTCCACTGCACAGGAAAAACCCAGTCTGCATCGAAAATGCTATTTAAATGTATTTACTTAGACTGTTTAATGAAGATAAGAGGTACCACAATTGAGGTGAGACCCTTGAGCAAGGCACCGAACCCCCAATTGCTCCCCGGGCACCGTAGTAATATGGTTGCGTGTGCGTGTGGGTGGGATTGATGGGTTAAATGCAGAGCACAATTTCCGAGTATGGGTCACCATACTAGGCCAGACGTCACATCCTATTCACCAAAGGTATATGCTATAATAAGCTATCAAATTTGTCAGAAGATTTGGTGCACAGGCTACAATGAAGTTAAATTGTCTTCGTTTTCAAGACATAGTGTAATAATAATGTAAAACTGTGGACAAGTTTTTTTTGCGCGCACTCGTTTTTAACACGTATTGACTGTCGTACAGTCTAACATTAATGACAGCTGAGATCCTAAAGTGTGACGTGATCATCATGTTCGTACAGTCTGACAAGTAACAGTCGTAAAGCACTGTTATAAATCGTGCAGTGATTAATTAATACAGCTCTTAAGATAGCTAACAGATCTGTTTGTGTTCTAGTCACACACACAGCTCTCAGGCATTTCAGTCCTTGCTTAAGTGTGCTGGTGATTGCTACTTGATACAGCACACCTGAGGCTCTTTGCCATTTAGGTGATACATCACGTGTCACAATGGAGCTCTCCGTGGCCCTGATCACCTCCATCATCCAGCAATGTACCTAATGGCTCAATCACAAAGTATACTTATTTTTTTATTTTTTTTACCCATGAGCTATAGCATACACTGGAAGAGGGTTTTTCATGGTGCTGGTGCAGTGATTGATGCAGGCTGATTACAGGAGGTGAAAATATGTTTAGAATAGAGACACAAGAATACTGATGGGGTAAATTGCATTTCTCACACATAGCAAAAGTGTGCATATTACTGGAATATTTTTCAATATATCACAACTAATTTATTTATAAAAACTGTGAGCTTGCATTTCAAATGTGTGGACATGCTGAAGTCCCAGACATGTTTCCCACAGCCCAAAGCTTATTCCTTGCAGTAATTTTATCACAGAATGAAGAAATATTCAGACACATTCATTATTTGTTTTATATATTATGTATTTTCCATGCAACTGTCCTCCACCTGTGTGAGTAGCTATATAAGAATCCTCTATTCCAGGGGTCTCCAACCCTGCTCCTAAAGAATTCCACTCCAACCCCAATCAAACACACCAGCTAATCAAGGTGTTCAGGGTTACCTGATAATTACAGACAGGTGGGTTAGAGCAGGGTTGAAACTAGAGTATGCAGGACAGTAGCTCTCCAGGAGCAGGGTTGGTTCCTGCTCTATTTTATTACACCAAATTGAGTAAAAAGGATTTTTTTGTATGTGAGAATATGTGAATTTACATTACATATTTGTTGAAATACTGCAATGACTTCCTGAAAACGTGAAGTCTGTGAATCTGTGGCAATTTCAAAACATGTTTCTGTTTGTTTGAGTGGTCTAGCATATAAACCTCCTGCTCAGTCAGTTGCATAATATTAGGGTGGAACTACCTGTTTGGCCAGCCAGTGACAGACAGGGAAGTTTGTGGGAAATCTGCTTAGAAACAGTCATTATTTTTGTTATTTCAATTGATGCTACTTGTTTATTAATCATTAAAAGGGTCATGAAATGAGAAACAAAAATGGTTAAACATATAAGAGGTTGTTGCACTAAAAACATTCTGTAAGTTAAAGTAAGTTAAAAACAGGACAGAAAATAACATATTACTTCTAAATTATGTAAAAATCTTGATAACATTATAAGGGGATCTCAGACAACAGTACAAAATCATAAAAAAGGCAGTTTATGACTGCTTTAAATATTTGTCATACACCAGAAACCGTAACAGTAGAGGGAGAAACAGTATTACCTTGAAATATGTGTGAACATAAATATTTTTGGATTCTGTGTAATTATACAAACCTTTTCTCTCTTATCACAGCAAGTGGTGTCAGCATTGCGAGCAGGAGTTAACCCTTCAGGAAACTCATCCAATCAGAGCAGTTTATGGGACCTCAGCAACTCATTCTTCTTCGCTGGAACAGTTATTACAACCATAGGTAGTAAAGGATGCACACAATTACACATGCATTAGAGTACCTTGTGAGTCAGCACACTGTCTTACTAGCTAGGCAGCTGCAGAATCTTAACCAACTTGGAAACTCATAAGGAATTCGTTTTTTTTTTTTTTTTTTTTTTGACTTCATCAATTATTTGTGTTTAAAGGCTCCTAGGAACAGCAACTGTATGTTAAAACTGTGCTGGAGTAAAGCCAAACAGCTTTATTCTAAAGTCACATTGAGTATTTTTTTTTTAATTAGAGCGATGTTAAATTAAAAAGGTTACATTTAAGTCCTAGAAATGTCATGAAAGAGAAAGAGAAATACATTTTACACTAAAAACACCTGTTATTCTCATAATTGCAAACAATTAAATTATTATAGAGTTATTTAAAATATCAAAATACTTTATTAACACAGGCCAGGGGTGCCAAAACTCGGTCCTGGAGGACCGATGTCCTGCAGAGTTTAGCTCCAGTTTGCCCCAACACACCTGCCTGGAAGTTTCTAGCATGCCTAGTAAGAGATAGCTGGTTCAGGTGTGTCTTTTTGGGGCCCTCCGAGACTGAGTTCTGGCACCCCTGCTGTAGGCTATATGACACACTGTCATTGGAATATTTGACCACTGACAACACATTTTAAATGATGCATATGTGGCTAGTAGGGATGACCATAATTAACCGTCAATCATTAATAGACAGCAAGAATTTTGACTAATTAATAGGAATGCACCTACCCATGCGTCACGTCTTGTGCAGTGTTTTTTGGCGAAACATCAAATCACCCAGGAGATTCAGCCTCATAGCCTAGATTTGGCAACCTGCGACTTCTGGCTTTTCCCAAAACTAAAATCACCTTTGAAGGGGACTGAGGTGCATTTGTCCTATCTACAGTATTTCTTGTATGTTGTATCTTCTTTGACAAATGCCCTTATTTTTAATTTTTCGTGAAATGCCATAATATCAAGGATATGTTAACTGTTCATTCTCTTTAACCTTTTTGTAATTGACTAAGTACAAAGAAAACTTTTCCAATGTTTTCAGTGGCCAACTTTTGATTTGATTTTGTAAATATGAACAAATGTTGATTTTCGTGGCTGCAACACACTCCAAAAAACTTGGGAAAGAGGCAAAATAAAATTGAAAAGGTTATGGAAAAGCCAAATTAAACTGTTTTGAAACAGTTCACAGTAAGCAGGTGAAATTGAAATAGGGGAGGATATCATGTTTGGGTGTAAAAGGAGCATTTCAGTCTTTGCAAGCAAAGTTGGATCATGTCTCAACACTTTGTGCCAAATTTCATGACAAAAGTGTCAAACAAATCAAAAATCCCATTTCTTAATAGAAAATCACAAAGAATTTAGGTATTTCGCCAACTACCACACATACTGTAATACTGTGAAAAGATTCAGGAAATCCAGAGAATGTCAGTCTGTGTAGGGCAAGGACACCTCAGGTGAATGGTGAAAGGTGAAAGGTGCATGACCTTTGAGCTCTCAGATGGCATTGCATAAGAAATAGTCATGCTGCAGTGTTAAGAATATAGCCATGGGATCAGGAGCACGCTGGAAAACTGTCACTTGATGCAGCTGCATCAATAAATGCAACTTAAATTTCTTTGAATACATCAGTTCTATGCCATGATTCCATGGGGTTCTCTGGGCCAGAGCTCATCTCAGATATTAAAAAAGACAATGGAAATGTGTGCTGTGGTCAGATGAATCCACGTTTTAGCTTGTTTCTGGGAAAAATGGACGTCGAGTTCTCAGTACCAAAGACCAAAGGGACCATGCAGACTTTCATCAGTGACAGATGCAAACGCAAATGACTGTCATGGTATGGGGGTGCAGCAGAGCAAATGCCATCAGTGACTGGAATATGTGCGAAGGTACCATTGAAAGGCATGTATTGGGATTGTACAGACACATATAATGCCATCAAGATGACATCTTTCATGGGAAGTCCATGGTTATTACACCAAGACAAAGCCAGGTCTCATTCTGCATGTGCTACGACAGCGTGGTTTCATTGGCACAGACATGTGGTAGACTGGCCTTCCTGCACTGCAGATTTGTTGGCTATTGAAAATGTATGAGTCATGAAAAGGAGAATCAGACTTTTTTATCACGCCACATTGGACAACAATTTTGCTTGCAAAACTTGACGTATTAGTATCCTCAATTGTATATCAACATTTTAATTAAAAGGACAGTTGATGTGGCACAGTGTTATGCCTCTGTCTCAACTTTTTTTGGAGTGTGTTGCAGCCATGAAAATCTAAATTTGGTTATATTTACAAAATAAAATTAAAAGTTGGCCACTGAAAACACTGGACATTTTCTCTTTGTACTTTAGTCAATTAAATAAAGGTTAATAAGAATGAACAGATAACATTTCACGAAACGTCCCAACTTTTATGGAATTGGGGTTGTACATGGCTGGAAACTTTCTGGACAGCCTTGTATAACCTAAGCTTTCAGTTTCCCTCATTCCACAACAAATCCTTTAAATTTATAACGGTATTCAGAAAAAAAAAGAAAAATATATGTAGCTATAAAATTATAGTATAAAATAAAACAAATTATATTGCCATATAGATGCTTCTTCAGTCATGGTGGACTTGGGCAGATGCTCCATGCAGCGTGTTGATGGCTGGCTGGGCTCTAGATCGGTGAAAGACACTCTCAAGACACCTAATGACAGCCTTCTTCCAGTCAAGTCCTATGGTGTCTGGGAGGTCTATGGGATGATGGTAATTTGCCCCAATCCAGAACAGCGTTTTTAGGGTCTCGTCATCAAATGGTACGCTGATGGCGAGATGACAGAAGCTTTCAGTGTACTCCAGTAAATTGTGGCTCAATTGAGCCACAGCAGCGACCTTTGTAGCATATTCCATTATTTGGTCTGGGATTCTGTCACACTGAAGCCCAAAGACAATGATGACAATGATGAAGTTTATTAGGTAAATCCAAAGATTCCACAATACGAAACAGTATGTGTTGCATCAACATGCAGAAACACAAACAATCCCAGACAACTGAAAGGTGAATAAAGAGAAACTTAAATACACAGAGATAATGAAAAAATGACAGCTGTGATGGGTAAAGAGTGTCCGAATTATACAGAAATCAGAAGACAGTTGGAATATATACTGTACCTCGGGGTGTTTCTTGTTTCAGCTAGGGAGTCATCTTATCCCAGTAGTGGGACAGGAATGCCCCCTTTCATGATTTTTTTTGTTTGTTTGTTTGTTGCTATAACAACTAAATAAACAAATGTTACCATTTGCATCATCATAATCATCTAGTACATGCTAGTCATCTTTAAATATCGTTTGGTGTTTTATAATCATGTAGATATTTGTGAATGACAATCGGTTGTCTGTAATCATTCAGAAAACACAATGTACCTGTGAGACGCCGAGTCCATGCAGCTGTAATCGTGCTTCTATAATCAATCACAAGTAAAATGGCATTTTCGCACATGGCTGACATTTAAGTAAGAGATAATGTACATCCAGTGGGTTGTTATTAAAAATAAAAATAAACCCCGACAGGCTGCAGGAAGTAGAGGGGTCTTGAATCACCCTGAAGGGGTTTATTCTACCATTATTCTGCTTACTACACAGCTGTGTATGTGTGTTTTAAGCTAAATACAACCCAAAGCTCAAGTGGTAAAATCAATTGGTACAATAAAAAAGCAATTTTTCAAATACTTTTTAAGGACTTTATTGTTGTTTTCCTTTATTCACTCTAGGATTTGGGAATATCTCACCTCACACTGAGGGTGGACGCATCTTCTGTATTATCTACGCCTTGTTGGGAATTCCTCTGTTTGGATTTTTGCTGGCAGGAGTGGGAGATCAGCTTGGAACAATCTTCGGAAAAGCAATTGCTAAAGTGGAGGGGATGATTGATGTAAGTTAAAGCAGTTTGTTTTTATATTTACGTTTTAGATTTATGTAATTTACATCAGACATTATATAATTAACCATACATAAACCACCTTGTTAAGATCTTCGTGAGCACTTGATTATTCCAGACAGGTGTGTTGGAATTGGTATTAAAATATCTGATTGTGAGACTACAGGAAGTTCAATCAATCAGAAAACATTTGCGACAGAAATCAGAAGATATACAGATCTGGCCATTAAAAATGCGTCTATTTTCACGCGGCAGCCTGCAATTCGGCACGCGTGGGCACGCGTCCTGCCGCAGCGGCTTTTTTAGATTTTTTTACAACGTTGTTGCACTTCATATAATATCCACCAGGTGGCGCAAGGAACAACATTCTGTAGCCAAACACCATGGCCAGCTCTAGGGGGCGGTGGTCACAAATACCAGTACAATAGTTCAATGATTCCTCTTTCCTGAAATTATGGTTCAAACCAATAGCAAAAAGATAGCCTATTCATAAGCAGGTGCAGTTGTATTGTTATTTTGTTTTCTTTCTTTGTTTTCCTGACGAACATTTATTAGACTGCATCGGAAACAGAAATGTTAATTTCGGTTATTTTATTTCTCCAACCGACAACTGACGTAAACCGCTAAATTCGTTTTCAGGGATTAATTATACACAAGCAAGAAGCAGCATAAACATCAGAACCTCACGTGCAGAGCTTATGCACAGAGAAAAACCCAACAAACCTATATATAATAATAAATAAAATAGGCCCACATAAGAAATATATGTTTTTCTTTTCTGAATGAATAATAATTTAACAAATTAATAAGTAGCAAGCCTATATGCAGAATTTTAGGCAATTTCTGTGATGCGCCCTTAAACCAGCATCTTGTTTCCATTTTTTTTTTTTTTTTACAAATAGCCTACACGTTTTTTTTTTTTTTTTTTTTTTTTATTGTGATTGTACACAAATAACAGAAATATGTAAAATATCATAGTTTTAAGCAATGCCGTACTCTTGAACGAGTATTGTAAGCTGTATCCACTTTATTAAGGGGAAAAAAACCAAGTGATCCTGACGGCACCGCAGGCAGTTAAATAACTCGACAACTTTCACCTTCACAATAACATACATTATATATTTCAGCGTTTTAAAGCAACATCAAATTAAGATATGCATGTTTAAGAGGTAGTTCGTCTTTTTCTTTTTCTAAGATACACAATTTTAGATACACTGACAATTAATTTGAGTAGAGACAGATAGAAATGGGAAGGATAAATATAAACTACAGTATTTTTGCGATTTTGGTGCTTAGAAATTTATTCTAAGCGGGCCGCGGGCGAATAATATAGTTAATATAGCGCGGAGCGGGTGGATGCGGAATAAAACCTCGTGGAAGCGGGACTGGAAAAGCACTTTGTTATATCCTATAGACTATTTAGATACTTCATCATCAAGCAAAAATTTATTCATAAGCAGGAGCAGTTTTATTATTATTTTCTTTTATTTTTTTCCTGTTGAACTTTTATTAGACTGCATTGATAATAGAAATGTTAATTTCTGTTTTTTTTTTCCAAAGGACAACCGACGCGTTTAGTTATTATTAACGACAAGATTGTGTTAAATTACATTTAAATTGAAACGTGGCTGTGACACATTAATAACAGTTAAATTCGTTTTGAGGGGTTAATTGTACACAAGCAAAAAGCAGCATAAACATCAGAACATCACGCGCAGATCTTATGCACAGAGAAAACCCAAAAAAGCTGTATGTAAAATAAATAAAAATGCCCATATGCGAAATATAAATTTCTTAATGAATAATAATTTAACAAAACGAAATAAAATAAAATTAATAAGTAGCAAGCCTATATGCAGAATTGTAGGCAATTTCTGTGACGCGCCCTTGAACCAGCATCTTGTTTACATTTTTTTTTTTTTTTACAAATAGCATACACATCTGTTTTTTCATTGTGATTGTACACAAGTAACAGAAATATGTAAAATAGCATAGTTTTGAGCAATCCCTTACTCTTGAACGAGTATTGTAAGCTGTATCCACTTAATTAAAGGGGGAAAAAAACGTGATCCTGACGGCGCCGCAGGCAGTTAAATAACTGGACCACTTTCACCTTCAGAATAAAATACATTATATATTTCAGCGTTTTAAAGCAACATCAAATTAAGATATGCATGTTTAAGAGGTAGTTCCTCTTTTTCTTTTTCTAAGATACACAATTTTAGATACACTGACAATTAATTTGAGTAGAGAGGAATAGAAATGGAGAGGTTAAATATAAACTACTGTTTTTATAGAGTTAAAAATTAATTAATTTATTTATTAGTATTATTACTATTATTATTTTGATTTGTTTTTGCGATTTTGGTGCTTAGAAATTTATTCTAAGCGGGCAGCGGGCGAATAATATAGTTAATATAGCGGGAGCGGGTGGATGCGGAATAAAACCTTTTGGAATCGGGATTGGAAAAGCACTTTATTGTTATATCCTGTAGACTATACTTCATCATCAAGCATGGGCGTCGGGAGCAAAAAAAATGTGGGTGGGTCCTCCCCCAGAAAAATAAATACTTTAGTATATGCCATGTTAGTCTGGTGCCTTTTATTTAATGTTTTTACACAATGCAAATACTCCATATTTACAAATATTACAAAAGACGGCTGTTCTGCAACATTTTCAGTGGCGTAAGTGATAATACGAGTAACACATCGTTTTTGACGCGGGAGACCCGAGTTCGCATCCGCCTTATGGTGAAATCATTTTCGAAATCGTCTCCCTTTTCACTTATATCACATCGGAAAGGCATTTGTTTATTTGTTAATTAATGAAATAATTGAAAAGTTGAAATAAAGTATCAACTAGGGTTAGGTCACCTACCGTAAGTGTATCTGAGCACTATACTGTACTTTTAGGAGTGTTAATAATTAATTTTATTATTATTATTATTATTATTGTCTTTAGATTTGTTCTTGCATTTTGATGCCGTACATTATTATGACGCACTGCCCATGCAGTTTTTTTTTTTTTTTTCTTAAAAACTAATTGAAGTGAAAGGGAAGAAACCCATGTAGATTTGGCCTAATGTCCATAAATACTATAGCCTAGTATTGTATCCTAATATAGAAAATAATTTAGACAAATAAACAGAAGGCTCACTTTTGAAAACAATAAAGCTTAGCCTATATGACTGACAACGAATACAACAATTGTTAAGTATCAAAAGTGCTCCAGTGAGTTATGCAATTTTTTTCCACCTTTTTTTCTTTTTCTTTTTTTTTTAAAGTGGAAAAGTAGTTCTTCTATTTCGGAGAAGTTCATTAAGTCTGTCTCTTAACAGCTTCCAGTCACGAACTGCGGGTACTCCGACCAACGATCAGTAAAAGTTTTTTTTTTTTTTTTTTTTTTTTATTCATCTTTAAACAGCTCCGATTTACATCATTTTAGCCTGGAACTAGGCTTAAGTCTGTTCTGGGAAACCAAAGGGAAGTGTAGTTTTTTTTTAATTTTTTTTTATCAGTTTTCTGAAAAGTAGCCGTTAATGAGGCATCAGAGTTAAGCGGCATGCAGTATAAAGAGCGAAATGTTTATGAATGGCAGAGTGGGGGTGGGGTGGGGTGTTGAATGCTGTCTGTTGCCTTGTTGTAATCAACATTTGGAGACTTGGGGGTGCTGGGGGCGGATTCCGACTGCATTCAGTTGCATTTCGAATTCAGCATTCAAATGCATGCCAGGGAGAAGGGGAAAGCTTTCCTCACACGCTCCACTTTTTTCAAAACATTAGTGTCCAACCTGACACGCGGGTCAGTGGATAAACAACCCGAACCCGACCGTTTTCAAATAACCCACCCGCAACTCGGACCGCAGAATAAAAAAAAAAAATATTGTACCCGACCCGCCTCCTGACCCGTATGTTTAATACTAAAGTGATTAAGCTGTGGAGATGCAGTCTGAAATATCCCGACATCAGAAATCCATTGGTGTACAAGCTAAAAAATAAAATTAAAATAAAACAATGTGTCCTGTTGTAAAGTCGTTGCCGTATTGTTGTGTATGAAGTTCAGATGTTATTATTTTAAGAAATATATATGTTTTAGGATTCTCCTTATTTTTGTTTTAGACATCCATCAATTACGGTGAATAAAAAAAATTCCGCGCTGGTGGAAACAAGACTTTCGCTTCTACTTTTGAGACCGGTGTTCTGACGTTTTTCTAAAAAAAAAATAAGAATTCAAAATTCAAAATTTATTGTCATAAAAACAGAAGGTGAATATAATTCAAAAATGTTAAGTATTTGCTGATTAAAGAAAACATGAAGGATGCCGCTTAATATTTGGCTTTTACGTGAACTTTAAAGCATATCCCTCATTCCATTTGTTTTCTTTGTTTTGTAATCTTTATATTATTTTCGTGAAATGTATTTTTGCTCAACATGCATTTCTCGTGGCCACGAGTTTAATGAATAAACCAACCTGCGTGACATTAGTAACCCAGAATTATTTGAGATATTTCGTTTTGAGTTAAGAAATTGTTTGCCTATATTAATTGTTATAGAAATTAATACAATATTAAATAATTATACAGGCGATGCTGTATATGCTAATGCTGTCTGTGCGCAATGTAGACAGCTTTCACAAGTGTTTACATGTATTACATGTTGGCCTACTTCAAATTAAATAGCCCTGCAAGAAACATTTCATGCATCCCACAATCTTGTCCATTGACTGACCTTCTTTTTTTCCCATTATATTTGTATTATTCGTTTGTATTCGTTATTTTTTCCTTCATTTTGATCTCGTTACATAACATTCTGAATGTAAATGATACTGTAAAGGTGCTATGACTGGGGTTTTTACTGAAGAGTGAATCATTCACATAGTTTCATTTGGAAATAATTTATCGTCACACAGTAAAATAGGCCTACATTCCTTCTCTTAACTAAAGAATTGAACATATAAAATATGAATTGAACATATTTTATTTTGTTTAGTCCAATTAACAGACTAGACTATATAAATATTAAACTGTTTTACTGAGAAATGAATCATTCACGTAGTTTCATTTGTAAATGAAAACATCATGTATCGTCACACACGGGGATAAATACAATCAAAAAGTCAAAACGTAATTGGCATAATTGTCAGACGTTAAAAATAAATAGCCCTAACCAGGTATTGAAATAATAATAACCTATAATAAGAATAAATAATAAGTGATTTAGAGCTATCTACTTTTTTCTTTATTGTGAATCGCTTAACCTAAATAACTTTATATATGCTATTTGGCATATATTTAGCAAATATTGTGAACTACAATTATGCCAATAAAGTTTTGACTTTATGATTGTATTAATGCCCGTGTGTGACCATACGATTTACAAATGGAACGTGAATGATTCACTCGACAATGAAACACTATAGCCTATAGGTTATAATTAGACTAAAAATGAATATATGCCATATAGTATAATCAAAGCTTTCATGGCATGTCAGCATTTATCATTTAGATTCGGAATGTTAAGAGATCGAAATTAAGGGGGACATACTGAATATAAACGAATAATACATTTATTACAGAAAAAAAGGATCAATTAATGGATAAGACTTAAGGATGCATAAAATGTTTCTTGCAGGGCTATTTAATTTGAAGTACTTATATGTAATAAATTCTTGATAAACTTTTGAATGCTGTCTACATCGCGCACAGACATTCGCATATACAGCATTGCCTATTGTTAATATATAACTTAATATTGCATTAATTTCTATAACAATTAATAAAAACATTTCTTAACTCAAAATAAAAAATATTAATAAACCTATCTCTGATAATCCTGGGTTATGGTTACGCAGGTTTGTTTATGCATTAAACATAAGGATGTCGTTACCTCGACAAAATAATCTTGTGGCCACGACATAATATGACATTCCCAGGAATTAATATCTCGTGGCAATGACAAAAAGTAATATGACGTTCCTACGAATTCATTTGTGTGGCCACGACAAACATAAGTGAACCGAAGGTGTCCCCTCCAGGTTACCGTACCTTTTAGTTTGCAGCAATGTTTTCAGCCTGCTCCAGTCCAGTGCGTTACATGACTGCCCCCTACTGATCATGTCTTTCCTATGTCATTGTATTTTCCGTGTTCCTTTGGAATACACCGGCGTCACGCGAGACCACTTTACTTCCCGCGCGCATTTTAAATGGCCAGATCTGTAGCCACAGTGGCCATACTCCAAACCAACACATTCTCACTCCCAACTCGTCACATGTTGATGCTTGGTCCTTTGGCATAACATTTTGATGCACAGGGTACCCCTTTAGCGTAATTTTTCAACATTGCTTTAAGTAAGAAAACCATCAATATGCTGATGCGAAAGGAACTAAGAATTTTATCATCATGATTAAATTATACACTATATTGCCAAAAGTATTCGCTCACCTGCCTTGTCTCGCATATGAACTTAAGTCACATCCCATTCCTATATTGAACCTATCCATAGAGTTCTCTATGACGTCAGTCCACCCTTTGAAACTATAACAGCTTCAACTCTTCTGGGAAGCCTGTCCACAAGGTTTAGGAGTCTGTTTATGGGAATTTTTGACCATTCTTCCAGAAGCACATTTGTGAGGTCACACACTTACAGTATGTTGGACGAGAAGGCCTGGCTCTCAGTCTCCGCTCTAATTTATCCCAAAGGTGTTCTTTCGGGTTGAGGTCAGGACTCTGTGCAGGCCAGTCAAGTTCATCCACACCAGACTCTGTCATCCATGTCTTTATGGACCTTGGTTTGTGCACTGGTGCACAGTCATGTTGGAAGAGGAAGGGGCCAGTTCCAAACTGTTCCCACAAAGTTGGGAGCATGGAATTGTCCAAAATGTCTTGGTATGCTGAAGCATTCAGAGTTCCTTTCACTGGAACTAAGGGCCCAAGCCCAGCTCCTGAAAAACAACCCCACATCATAATCCTCCCTCCACCTAACTTTACAATTGACACAATGCAGTCAGACAAGTACCGTTCTCCTGGCAACCGCCAAACCCAGACTCATTCAACAGATTGCCAGATGGAGTAGCGCAATTCGTCACTCCAGAGAACGCGTCTCCACTGCTCTATAGTCCAGTGGCGGCATGCTTTACACCACCACTGCATCCGATGCTTTACATTGCACTTGGTGATGTATGGCTTGAATGCAGCTGCTCGGCCATGGAAACCCATTCCATAAAGCTCTCTGCGCACTGTTCTTGAGCTAATCTGAAGGCCACATTAAGTTTGGAGGTCTGTAGCAATTGACTCTGCAGAAAGTTGACGACCTCTTCGCACTATGCACCTCAGCATCTGCTGACCCCGCTCTGTCAGTTTACATGGCCTGTCATTGCTGTCATTCCCAAACGCTTCCACGTTCTTATAATACAGCTAACAGTTGACTGTGAAATATTTAGAAGCGAGGAAATTTCACGACTGGACTTGTTGCACAGGTGGCATCCTATCACAGTTCCACGCTGGAATTCACTGAGCTTCTGAGAGCGACCCATTCTTTCACAAATGTTTGTAAAAACAGTCTGCATGCCTAGGTGCTTGATTTTATACATGGCCATGGAAGTGATTGGAACACCTGATTCTGATTGTTTACATGGGTGAGCGAATACTAGAGATGCTCCGATCAGCATTTTTGGGGCCGATCACCGATTACCGATCACCAAGATCATGATCTGCCGATCACCGATCACTGCCGATCACAGAATGGCAGGGGAATGGGAATCTTTTATCTATAATCTAGCAGAGTTTGCACCATTTGTAGAAATGAAACTAACTAAAAATTAACTATATTGAAAAAAAAACTGTAGAAATAGGCTACAGTCAAGATAAGTATTGTGTATCGACGATAGTTAGAGATATCACCAGTTGCTGATGCCTTTGATGATAGCAAGACGATTATTATTATTATCCGTCAACTTTAGCGATGCAGTGCAGAGAGTCAGTTCTAGGATGCTTCAGAAACTTGCCGTGGTATAAACACACGCATAGAGAGGCCACATCGCCTTAACGCGCCGCATGGGTAAGAGATGTATTCATCATACAGTGTACATAGATAAACTGATTATAACGGAAGTGTACCTCGCACTAGACTAGGCTACACTAGTTAATGATGAAGTTCTTTGATAATGTAAATATTCTTTGCTTGTTATTTGTAGCTGTTTTTAAGAGGATGTAAGGATTATATTATCCAGCATTGCACAGTCATTAGGATAAAGGTAATAAAATGTAGTTTAGGCTGAGTTAAATATGATATATCAGAATTCGTCTGTATATAGGAAATATAAACATTCACCTCAGTAACATCTATATGCGTTCATTAGAATTACGATGCGATAAAATGGCGCTAAACATACGCACGTGAATTACACGGGCACCGTTTCTCCTCATTCTATATGAACTGAACTACAACATGAACTGATGATAACAATCAGACATACAGCCGTAACATTATTGCAATATGACGGGTATAGAAAGATACATTCATTTACATTCAATCACGCACATTTACCACTCCCTGAAGATAGCAGAGAATGAAACCGAAAGTAAACCTGAACGTCTCTGGCAAAACTATAGCGCTCTGTACACGCACAACTTAGTCACATGCCCAATAACAAGACTACCCTTACAAAATGAATAAGGAATTTAGTACTCATGTTGCCACTGGTAAGCTCCGCTCTGCTGTTGTTTACCTGTGCGCCGTGCATGCATGTGTGAAAAAGTCACGCGAGTAATTTATGTCAAGTGATCGGCTTTTTTGATCGGCGCTTTTGGGGTTCGCCGATCAAGCTATTTTAAGCCAATATCGGCCGATCATGATCAGTGGCCGATCAATCAGAGCATCACTAGCGAATACTTATGGCAATATAGTGTATATTGGCTAATAATATTGCCATTATTGCATATATGTTGTGAGTGTGATTTTCTCAATGTAAACTGTCACAACAGTTTTATTTACACAGTTTACACATTTATGAGCATGTAACCCAACCCCTGCCACTAAACCTACAATTTTTCAATAAAACACAAGATGTAACAGGCAGATACAACTACAGTCATAATTTATTAAAAAACTATGACTATTCGATTGATTTTGATTTGTGAGAGGAATAGATGCGCAGTGTGCCTGTGTGCCGCAGTCTGTGCACAAATAAAAAAAAATGCTGACAGAAAAAGCCTTACGTCAGCCTTAGTTTTGAAATGCCATTGGCTCTTGTGTGTCTTGTGACCGACTGCGTTATACTACAGGCAGTGGTGTACACAAAAGTACACAAATCAAGTACTTGAGTAAAAGTACAGATTTGTATAATAAAACATTACTCCAGTAAAAGTACTCCTTTTTCAATTGCAATTTTATATAGGCTACTTAATTTAATATTAGCATATATTTTTTTTATAACGGAGTGTCTATTTGTACTAAGTGCAAATAGCCCGCCTTGTTGGCAAAGACTATTTACACTAACTCCACCCACCACTGTGTGATTGGGATAGTCAACACTACAAAAGATGGCTGTTTATCATGAGCTTGTGAGGGATCTGGAAGTAGGACCCAAACGCAGAATGAATGACAAGGGTTTTATTGACAAAACAGATGGATACAAGAGGGTAGTGAGGTGCAGTGATAATACAACATCAGGAAAACACTAAATGAAGAGACAGCTAGGGAGACCACTGAAACAGCCTCAGACATCCACTGGCAGAATACTATAGCAGCAGAGGGAGAGGCAAGGCCAGGCAGGTGGTGAGAACAGAGCAAGGCACCTTAGAGCTGAGCTCAGATACTTGTGGATTGCACACTCTGACATAGCCCAGATTGGAGGCAAGGGAACCAGTGGGCGGGAACAGGACAGGGCAGGAACTGTAACACAACAGGACAAGACAGAACAAGGCTCCACAGGGACACAAATTACGGCAAGGAAGGTAGGAGAATAAACAAATAAATAAATAATTAAATAAATAAAGATACAAAATAGGAAGGAAATGTTTACCAAACTAACCACATAAAAGACTTAAATAATCAAAAAATGAAAACAGAAATCAAGACTATAAAGACTAGAGTCATACTAAAATACAAAGAAAAAAAATAAAAACAAGGAGCAAGACAAAAACATAGAATACATAGGACGAGACAAGACTAGGGCACAAGACCAAATAGACAAGAGGGAAGAATATACTCAGCCACATCGACAGAGACAGAAATAGTGAGGGTGAAAAAGACAACGAACTGATTAGAATTAGACTCAACGAGGGCTAACAGGAGGGTGTGGTAAAAAGGAAACAAGGAGGAGGGGGCGAAAGCAGCACATGACTGACAAAATAACAAAGCCATGTGCTAACACAAGACAAGCATAGACGAGAAACAAAGACAACAAACAGGGTGGCAGGGCAGGACCCTTACAGAGCTCCAGTGGTACAGAGGATAAATCATGTGTTTCACTCTTTTAGACGCGACCGATGCAGGTTCGAATCCCCCTTCTGTTGAACTTTTTCTCCCTTTTCAAACCTCATATCATATCTGAATGGCATTTATTTTCAATAAAAATTAAGGACATTTTACTTAACAGAGGTGTCAAGTAACGAAGTACAAATACTTTGTTACCTTATTTGAGTAGAAATTTTGGGTATCTATACTTTACTGGAGTAATTATTTTTCAGCCGACTTTTTACTTCTACTCCTTTCATTTTCACGCAATTATGTGTGCTTTCTACTCCTTACATTTTAAAAATAGCCTCGTTACTCATTTCGGCTTGTTTTCATTCCGGCTTGTCATCGTTCATCCAGATAAATCGCGCCATCCGGATAGAGTGAATTTAATTGTGGTTGGATGAGAATTATAAACGTATACCATTCCGAGAGCCTATTGGTTTGTATGCGATCCATCCAGTTTTTGCAATAAATACCTGTGACTGTACTTTTATTTGCCTGCTATGTGTTTTATACTGTTCAGAAATGGGTAGGTTTAGGGTAAGGGTGGGGTTACGTGCTCCAGTGAAAGTGTAAATTTGTATAAAATGATTTCTATTTTTTAACAAATGCATGCAAACCAATACATTAAGACAAAAAACTGAAAACAGTGCAGGGCCCTGCATGTCGAAAAGTGACGCTAAAAGGATACCCCTGTGCATCGTAAAATTATGCTAAAGGGGTACCTTGAGCGTCCAAAAGCAATGCCAATGGATCCTGACCAAGCATCAACATGTGATGAGCTGGGAGTTGTCCAAACATAATGACACAAGCAGTACTGAAAAACAGACAGGCAAGAGCTTCAGACCCGGTTTGTTGTTTATTAATGGAAATCAGAATTTCTGTGACAGCTCAGACAGTGCAAAAGACATTGCATTTTACTTATATTTATCATGTTTTCTACCTTTCTCCATTCCTTTCTGGAGATTTACAAAGTGCATGAGTGGCTACCTGTATATGTCACATCACATTCCCGACACTGCAGACCATCGCAGTCTTTTCTCCATGCTTTGTCCACAGCCTTTCACAGCAGATAAAGTCACTTTCAGCTTTTCTAAACTTGCTTTCTGTTGACTTCTTGTTTGTACAGCATGATTAAAGGCAGCACAGATGGAAGCGCACTGCCTTCACTAAGTGCTCTTGCTGCTCATTGATCAAACATGTTCTACCTAATTAATTGTATTTTCATGTGGTCTGTTCAAGAGTTCTGGAAAGCCATTTCATTAAAACAGGTCGCATTTCTCAAAGTGGACATGTAGCTGATAGATTTTTTACTTAATATGTAACACAATAGCTACTGAATATTAAACTATTAAAATGAGTCAGAGCATGAAAACGGTCAGAAATCTAAAATAGAAATCACTTATTGAGATATGACAAAACTCGTCCAACAATTTAATCTACTGTTACTTTTTAAAAAAGAATACCAGTTTAAAATAACACACTTAAAAATTAATCACACATGATAACTAGTGTTCTTATCGAAACAGTGTTCTTAGTCTTCTCTTCATTTAATTAAAAATCATGACATTACATTTTTAATTACTCCCTCTAACTCCCCCGTCCTGACAGCATAATGCAATACTTGTTAAATATTTATTTAACTTGGGGCGCTGCATGCAGAGGGTCCTCGGTATTCCATATTTCATATTGCTCATTTTAACAGTTATATTTATAAATATCTCATGGTTTTGACAGGAACAGTCATTTGTAGTATTAATACTGAATATCCTCCATATTTCATATTTAACCTGTTATAAATTCACTAGTGTCACATAGGCTTGCCATGATTATAAGTGGTTAAGTAACACCAGGAACACAAAATGCTTACTGCATATTGAAATCCTGCTAAAGTCAAAGTAGGTTTATTGACATTTATCTCTCATGTGGCCATTAAACAGTAAAAAAAAAATAGTTTTAATGTGACATTGACCAATACTGAGTGACAGGCAAAGAAAAAACATTTTCTCACAATTTAGTGGGAGACCTCAGAAGCAGCTGGAGATTCCATAAACCATCATTATTATTAATTTTTACTTCAGCTTGTTTTGTACCTGGAATGACAGGTCAGTGTTTTTATTAGTACTCCCCAATGCAATATTTAAAAGTGCACTCAGTGGGTGCTTCTTACTATGCTGATAGATGTTTCCTTGCTCCCCTAGCCTGTGACTGAAAAATCCATTGTCTGCCATTATAGAGGTACATCAGTTGCAGTTATGCAGTTATTTGTCATACTGACAGCATTTTTGTATTCAGGCAAGACAAAGCTGAACATGACCTGCGCCTGCACAGTGTTTTGACAAAAAAAAAAAAAAAAAACAGTCAGTGGTGTCACACTAAATGAAAAATGTATGTTTGCTAAGAGTTCAGATGTACACAGAGTAATAGGACTGGAAGTACCATTATAATGTTTTACTAGAAATTTGTGGCATAAATGTGGATGTGTTCAAACCTCAGAGAAGCCTTTCCCAGGCTAAGAGAGGACCTGGGTTCACCAAAGGTTGCTGCAGATATATTCTCTTGTAGGTTAGGTGATGTGTTGACACAGAAACAAAATAATGATACATGGAAACATGTCACATACATATCCAGGAGTCTGCTGTATGCTGAGAAGTGCTGAGCAGACATACTTTAGAGTGGGGATCCTTCACAACCAGAAAAAAGATGTAAATGTCTTAGTAGATACTGTATCTTCTCTCTGAGTGACAGACAGCATAAAAAGGGCTCAAACTGATGATGAAATTTGTCAAAGGTGAAGGAACACTTTCTCTCCGGCTGTCCAGAAAAGCATGATTGAGTAAAGAGCTGATGCCTTATTGACAGGTGAGGGAAGAACTGACATTGCCCGATATTCTCCTGTTAAAACGAGAAAGACTTGTAAATCCAGTGACTCTAAAGAAAGAGATACTCATGAAAATAGCAATAGCCAGCCAGAAATATTGTGTTGGGCAAGAGCTCGGTGGTCTGTGAGGTGGTCTGGTATATTATCAAACATTTGCCAAATTGTTGAGCAATACCGCACATGCAGTCAACACAGACTCCCTCACTGTGAACCACTTGTACCTACTTCTGTCCCATCACATTCTTGACAAAAATGTGGGCATGGATCTCTTTGAGTGGGAAAATTCTCTGTTGAAAAAAACATGTTTTGAAGAATAACAGCTAGTTTGAGCTGGTTTAAGCTGGTCCTGTGCTGGGTATGAGCTAGGTTAAACTGGTCATGTGCTGGTGCTAAGCTGGTCCTAAGCAAGTAGCTCCTGCTCAGGACCATCTTAAACCAGCTCATGACCAACTAGGGACCATCTTAAACCATCTTAAATCAACTGTCACACTTCAAAACATACCTAACCGGCATATGCCGTTTTAAGGGCACCCCTCAACTACAGACTTTTCTGGTCAACTAGTAGTTGTTAATTTTAAGCATTAGTCGACTATTAGTCACACGTTTTTTAATAAATCATATACCATACAGGATTACATAATCTGAGAATATTTTTTTATTTTATTTGAATTGGTTCATTTAAAAGTAGACATTTCACGGAGTTTCATGCTCAAGTTCACAGAGACCGAGACGTCAGAAAATGCATCCTGTTTGCTTGAATTATTTTACAAAAGCGCAACGTTTCTTTGTTATTTTGAGTGCACACAAATAAATGTAGTCTTTACAGATTCGAAAGATGTATTACTTTTATCTGTATGACCAGAAATGACAAAGTATTTTAAGAGCAACTGAATGCACCGGTGCCTCCATCTATCATGCAGTGAGAACGCTACTATTCAGCTTCCAAACTCTACTCATACACTTGAATAGCGCAATTTTTTCTAGGTTAACATTAGATTGAGTAGCCACATAAAGCTGCTACCAGCTGCTATCCTCTGGGTCTATGTGCAGTTATTGTAGACAGATTAATCCTAATAAACATGCTGCTACAATTGAAACCATTACATTAAAATACTTAAAACAGTGTATTTCTATAACTTCAGCAGCGTGCAGATCCTCCTTTATGTCAGGACTGTGGCGAAGGCAGCGCGGACAATCGCCTAGTTCTCTCACATGTAATCATATATTTTTTCTATAACAGGAAAATCTTATCGTTTTTATGACATAATATGTTGTTTTAACAAGACAAGTTCTCGTTTCCTATTGTGCTTTGCCAGAAAGTGTCACAAATGAACTGAAACAAAAGTCAGAATTGCGAGAAAAAAAAGACAATTCAGATTTTTTTTCTCACAATTGTGAGTTTATCTCAGAATTCTGACTTTTTTTCTCGCAATTGTGAGTTTATATCTCAGAATTCTGACTTTTTTTCTCGCAATTGCGAGTTTATATCTCAGAATTCTGACTTTTTTTCTCGCAATTGCGAGTTTATATCTCAGAATTCTGACTTTTTTTCTCGCAATTGCGAGTTTATATCTCAGAATTCTGACTTTTTTTCTCGCAATTGCGAGTTTATATCTCGCAATTCTGACTTTACATGTCGCAATTCTGACTTTATATCTTGCAATTGCGAGTTTATATCTCGCAATTCTGAAAAAAGGCGCTATATATATATATATATATATATATATATATATATATATATATATATATATATATATATATATATATATATATATATATATATAATTTTTTTTTATTCAGTGGCGGAAACGGGCTTCCATAGTGGTCCTATGTCTTACAGTGAGAGAGGTTTAAAGATGGCCATTGTCACAGTCTTGCGATACAATAATTTTCTGAAATGTCAGAAATTCAGTCTGATTATCGCACAATGTG
>NC_133373.1:21541196-21619125 GCF_049309525.1 Garra rufa
ATATAGTAAACTTCTATGGTGCACCTGAGTTTGAACTTCCAAAATGCAGTTTAAATGCAGCTTCAAATGGCTCTAAATGATCCCAGCCAAGGAAGAAGGGTCTTATCTAGCAAAATGTTCAGTTATTTTATAAGAAAAATTGACAATTTATATACTTTTTAACCACAAATGCCCGTCTTGTCTAGCTCTGCGTGAACTCTGTGTATTCCGGTTTAAGACAGTTAGGGTATGTTGAAAAATTCCCATTTCATTTTCTCCTCCAACTTAAAAATCGCCCTACATCTCTGCAGAAGTACAGACCCAGTGTTTACAAAGTGAGTATGCAAAGAAGATCAAACGCCCTTTACCAAAAAAAGGTAAACAAGTGATGTAGGATGATTTTGAAGTTGGAAAATAAAATGAGATGGGAGTTTTTCGACCTACCCTAACCATTATGAACCGGAATACACAGAGTTCATCCAGAGCTAGACAAGATGAGCATTTGAGGTTAAAAAGTATATAAATTGTAATTTATTTATAAAATAACAGATTTTTTTTTTTTTTTTTGCTAAATAAGACCCTTATTCCTTGTCTGAAATCGTTTAGAGCCCTTTGAAGCTGCATTTAAACTGCATTTTGAAAGTTAAAACTTGTGGGCTCCATGGCAGTTCACTATATGGAGAGAAATCCTGAAATGTTTTTTTCTCAAAAAAAAACTTATTTTTTTTTACGACTGAAGACAGAAAGACATGAACATCTTGGATGACAAGGGGGTGAGTAAATAATTAATTTTTTGTTCTGGAAGTGACCTTATCCTTTGAACTGAACTTGAATATGTAATTTTGTTATTGTTTTGTTTTTTTTGGATACTTGTTGTCTCATTGCACTTTATTTGTCATTTTTTAATATATTTATGGCAATATTTGTTGTACATGTCTTATGTATTGCACTGTTTTGTACGTGTGCACATGTTCACTTTGTACTGGGAGGAAGAATTTCGTTGTATACTTGGTACAATGACAAAATAAATAATAATAATAATCATAATCATAATCATAATCCTTTAATGTAATAATTACAGTGATAATACAACCAGCTCCATGTAAAATGAAACCGCTTTATTAAAAGATGTCTGGAGTCTTCGTCTCATGTGAGTGTAAAGATTTTTGTAGTGTTTTTCATTATGCGTAAAACGTTTTTAATTATCAATAAATTAGAGTGCATCCCAAAATGAGGAGAACAAAACTGCACTGTACTCACATTCATTTAATTTATACATGGAGATATTCCTCAGGGATGGACTGAAACTTTGATTAAAAACAAACAGTGTACTCAGGATTTTGGGCAGCCCAATCCTGATTCTGGAGGGCCAATGAATTTCAAAATCCTGGTGTTGTCACGGCAAACACCTCTCACATTTTATTTTTCTGTACATATATTCATGAGATTCTGCAAATGTACAAATATTAATCCATCTATCCATCTGTGGACACCTCCATCTTTTGATCCATGCTTTTTTCTCTCCTCAGAAGTGGAATGTGAGTCAAACAAAGATACGTGTGATTTCTACGGTGCTTTTCATTTTGTTTGGTTGTCTCCTCTTCGTCACCCTACCGGCCATCATATTCAAACACATTGAGGGCTGGAGTGCACTGGAGTCCATCTACTTTGTTGTTATTACCTTGACAACAATTGGCTTTGGAGATTTTGTTGCGGGCGAGGGTGAGCGACGCCAGCATGAAGAGAACAGTGGTGAGCATAAACACGGGGGACACGCATTGTAGCTCCCTGGTTCAATAATAATCGACTCTGGTGATCCTCGTAGTTTACACCATCAATAATCAGATTGAGGATCAACGTAAGAGCTTGTACAAAGAAAAACCAAACAAACAACAAAATGAGTAAACCTTGAAACAAACATATCAGAACCAAATACAAATAAATAAACATATCACTTAAGCATAACTAAATATCACAAAAATAGCAAACAAATAATTTTACTACAACAAAACAAAGTAGAAACAAAGATAACAGGTAACAAGAAGTCAAAATACCTTGTTCTCCAGGTTAATTTTAACCTGTTGCATTCCAGGAGCTAAACTCCTTATGAACCGTAAACCTTTGAGGCCATGACCATGTGCGTCTCGGTCTCGTTCCGTACTGAAATGTTAAGCGCGTACTTGCACTATATCCGTTCACGCCAATAAATTTCACAATAAAAGACTTCTCATTACCATAAAACAAATGCAATTAAATGCTATACGAAATAAGACCAAATCCAAATATTGTGAAAACTTACAAAAATAAATGAATAACAGAAACATACAACAAAATCATTAACACGCATGCATGTGCTTTCTGGTTTGCAAAATGGATTCTAGCATCTTCTCTTGTTCAGGTGGTTCCGAGCTGGAGTATTTGGACTACTACAAGCCCCTGGTATGGTTCTGGATTCTGATTGGTTTAGCATACTTCGCTGCTGTTCTCAGTATGATTGGAGACTGGTTTCGTGTCATATCTAAGAAAACAAAAGAAGAGGTGCGTTCCTATTTTATGCAATAGATTATGCAATCTTTAAACAACAGCTGCACCCACACATCTATGAAATGGTTTAAAGCCAACGTGAAATTAAAACTGAACCTGTTTACAATCTTAAAGGGATAGTACACCCCAAAAATAACAATTTTGTCATAATTTACTTACCCTCATGTTGTTCCAAATCCTTAAGACTTTTGTTCATTTTCAGAACACAAATCAATGCACATATATAGAGTACATCAAATAACAAAAGCTCAAACCGAGCTTCTTGTCTAGAGACCCCAAAGCACAGATGCCATTGGCTCTCAGAAGGGTATTAATGAAAAGTATGTGTATTGATCAATGTTTATATGTGACCCTGGACCACAATACCAGTCTTACGTAGCATAGGTATATTTGTAGCAATAGCCAAAAATACATTGTATGGGTCAAAATTATCAAATTTTCTTTTATGCCAAAAATCATTAGGATATTAAGTAAAGATCATGTTTTAGATATTTTGTAAATTTCCTCATGTAAATATATCAAAACATAATTTTTGATTTGTAATATGTATCGCTAAGAACTTCATTTGGGCAACTGTGAAGGCGATTTATTTTTTGTTTTGTTTGTTTTTTGCACTTTTAGATTCCAGATTTTTAAATAGTTGTATCTTGGCCAATCCTAACAAACCATACAATGGAAAGCTTATTTATTCAGCTTTCAGACGATGTATAAATCTCAATTTGTGTGTCCTAAATTAAACCTGTTGGATTAAACCGCTGAATTCATATGGATTACAATGCCTTTCATTTCAAATTTGTCATATTACAGAAATCAAAGGGATCATAAACAGTATTCATGATGACATATTAGAGATTTCATATCACGGACATTTATTTGATTCAAATACGGCAAAAATGGTTTACATCAAATATATAGAAATACAAAAAAAAAAAAAACACTTATCAACAATTGATAGCAGATCATCAGATATCCATTGCACTGCTCTTCTCAGAGTTTTGTTCCCCATTTCGTAATTCACCATTATGTTGCTCCCAACCAGTTGGTTGTATTTTTTTAATACCTTTATTTCCACTGGTAGATTGTCTATAGGCTAAAACAACAGAGCCAAAGTAGAATTGCTCTCAAATATCATTCTTCTTTCAACAAATTTGAACTGAAGTATTGTTTTATTTAGGGATGCACCGAAATGAAAATTCTTGGCCGAAACCGAAAAAGAGGAAACCAAGGCCAAAAACCGAAAACCGAAACACCGAAAGAATTATTCCAATTATTAGTACCATTGCATTTATGGCTATGACTGTGTACTAATTTTACTAAAATCAAGGCATTGCAATTGCATAAATTAATATTAAAGTTTCAAATAATAAATGAGTTATATTAATTTAAACAATTATTATCAATCAAGTATTATATTATTAAATAACATATACATATATTTTACTGCCTTTGTTTAAATTGTTTACATTTTTATAACACATTATCTTGTGGATCCATCAGTTCACATTTACAACTCTACGTCTTTCTCTTCCAGCAGGAGGCGCTATCAGAATGGTAAACAAAGCAGCGCAGCAAATGACTTTGAAATGTGCAGCGCTCATATTTATTCAATAGATAGCCTTTAGATATTTAAGTCTTTCAAAAAACAACCCTTACACAATAGTAGGGGACTAAATTAATATCAGCATATGAAGTATAATCATCTCTCATTGTCTCTGAGAGAATGCATGTCAGATGCTGAAAGCACTGTCAGTTTTTACTTTCACTTTAACATATTGCGCAGTTTTCACGTTGCTTGTGTGATATCCATTGGCTCACCTCCATGGTTTAAAACATAAATATTTATAAAAATACAGTATATAGAAAAGACATATCTTTAAATTATTGCGACGTAACACCAATGTAAAGCCATTGTTTTTCACTCACTGAAAGCCACATCTGTCTGCGCAATGCGCCGATCTCTGCTCTTATCACTGGCTGCAAGCACGACTGCAGACACACCCCCTCTTGAAATTTCGGCATTACAAGTTTTGCAAATCGCTATCCGTGGTCTTTCTCAGATATACTGAAATACGTCCACACCGCAGAATTGTTGCTTCAGACAAGCACGTGCAGGCTGCGGTTTCTGTTTGCGTCAACATACTGTTTCGGTGATAAAAGTCTTTCTAGGGATGCACCGAATATTCGGCCACCGAAAATTTTCGGCCGAAAATGGCCCAAAAGTGCATTTTCGGTTTTCGGCCGAAAATTTTCGGTGGCCGAATATTCGGTGCATCCCTAGTTCCCTTCCGGAGGGAACTCTACGCTGCGTCCTGGTGGACACTATGGGAACTGCCTTCAGCATGACCGGTACTGAAACAAGCTATAGAACAACGACAGTGAACTTGACACTGTCCGGCACCAGCCTATGACATCATCAACAGGCGCCTGCTAGTATAAAAGCAGGTGCCTGAGAGCACAACACCATCTTTTTGTCTTCAGAGTCCTCTGTTCTAAACGAGTGAGTACAGCGATGCCTAGAGAGAAACTGTTTAGGAAGTGTGCGGATCCGTGTCAGAGAAATCTGACACCTGATGATGCACACGACCTCTGTTTGGTGTGTTTTAGGTGTAAGAGCACGCACGCTCTGCTCTAGAAGGAGCGGAGCGCGTTCATTGTGAGAGTTTCACTTTGAAGATACTCCGTTCTCGTTTGTCTCTTTTCTCGAGGGAATTGGGACATCCATCCGCCCCACGCAGCTCGGGTCCCGCGGCGGCTGAGGCTGCCCGGCGGCTGAGATCGCGGGGATCACAGGTGGAGCTGGCTGACGAGTTTGAGAGAGGGTCTAATCTCTCGCGCACGTCAGCCGGAGACGAGAACGCGCTGCTAGCGGAAGATGTGCCGTCTCTCACATCTTCCGGTCCTGCAGCGATTGCTCTTTTGGCTTCAAGCCAGGGCGAGCAGGAGGTTGAAATGGAACAAGATGAGCTCTCTGAGCCCATGCAGCCTCCCTGCCCCGCATATGAAGAGTTGATGTCTGTTATGGACCGCGCGGCTACCCCTTCTGTGGAAGCCCGCCGGGGAAAAGGCCGCCCTAGGTAGACTAGACGAGCGGCTTCTTCCCGGCCATAACAAGCCAACTCCTGTGAGCCTCCCATTCCTTCCTGATCTGCATAAGAGATCGAGAGGGAATGGGACAGGCCATATTCAGCCCGCATTCACAGGCATCAGCATGTGAATCATGCTGATGTCGAGGGAATGCATGGGCGCGGATATGTGTCGATGCCTCTCACTGAGCAGACGTTTGCGAACGATCCCTCAGAGCGAGGGACATCAACCCTGAAGGCTCCGACCCTGCCATCCAAGCCTTTGAGAGAAACATCTCGGTTGAAAGGCAGGGCATATGCGGCAGTGGGTCAGGCTGGTGCTCCTCTGCACACGGTGGCAGTGTTGCAGACGTACCAGGCTGATCTACTGAAAGATCTGGACCGAGGTCTGGGGCGTTGCATCCCTCGCCGGTCCACGCCCCCACCTGAACACCGGGGAAAACCAGGCCCGTCCTGGTCCAAGGGCCAGACACGAGGCCAGGTCGCCAGTGTGGCCACTCGGGGCCCTCCCCCCGGGAGGAGTCGGTCCTAAGAGAGGGGATCTAAGGGAGACGATCCAGCGCCGGCGTGGCGGCAGGCCTGGATCGGGCACCTAGAGTCTCCTCTCCGGTTCCCCTCACGTCCGTTCGGCTACCTGCCCCTCCTTTTTTCCCCTCGCCAAAGACTCTGGGGCAGGGCCGATGATGAGATTGATACTCAATCTGTTGGCCCGGTATGTGAACAGTAAAGACACTTTAATAAAATAATCAAGTGTGTATGTGTATGTTTCCTTTTTTCTGCCAGCTCCGCTTGGGTGATTTTTATTGCAGTGTTCGAGCTCCTCTTGAGCTCTACTGCCACCAAGTGCCGAGTGTAGCCAGGTCTCCCCTCGTTTCAAAAGAAAACAGTGTGTAGAGACCTCCACTCGTGGAAAACCCCTCCTGGGTTAAGCATTGTCAGGTTTTAAGAAAACCTCCGCTAAGAGTAAGCTTGGTACAGAAATGATCTAGCATACATATACATACGAGAATATGTAAAAAAAAAAAAAAAAAAAAAAGCCCCGCTTTGAAGTAGAAATCTTATATATTTAGCTGATAGGCCCCTTTCTGGGCCTCGCTAAATTATTTTCTGGTATTGTGACTAAAACCCAATCTGCCAGAACTGAGTGTAGCAGGCCTAGAAGGCCTCCTCTCTGTGAAATCCTCTATATGAGAGACATATAAAAGATAAATACTTCTTAGCGCTGAATGTAGCCAGGTCATTCTTAGACCTCCATTCATGAGAGCTTTTTTACTGGGTCGAGTGTTGCTAGGCTCCCTCTATGTGAGGTATTTCTGTTAAGCCTCCACTTTCCAGAAATGCAGGCCGAAAACACAAGGTTAAGGCAGCTTGTGAACCCTTTTCGTGGACCTGTCACTACAAGCGTTGAGTGTAGTTAGGCCTCCCTTCCTTGAGAGGGCGTGTATACCAAGTCCTCCACTCGATAGAGCTTCCTCAGTTGAGCGTCGTCAGGCTTGTTACGTTCGAGAGAGCTTGTAACCATTAAAGCCTCCCTCACTGAAAGCTCCGCTTCCGGGTTTTGCTATCGCCCGGGAATGATACAGGTGTCTTCCTCGCGAAATGCTTAGAGCACCTTCTCAAAACCACGTTAGTGGTGTCTGCTCACACAATTGTTTTGAGCATTCCCTAAAATCCACACGAGTGGTAAGTGCACTACTAGGCACTTTACTAAAATCCATATTTATGGTAAGGATCCCTCCCGTAAAGGCAGGGTCCTTCTTCAAATCCCTCACGGGTTGGACCACGCAGGATAATCCTCCGTGCCCATTTTCGAGTTGGTTCCAAAACCCTTAAGTTTTTTCAACTCCTTTGATAAGCACAGTGTAATAGGTCTCCCCTCTGTCACAGCCAACAGTACTGAGACCTTCACTCTCACAGTTATAGCAGCTAGCAGGCCCATGAGTGCCTCGCTGACTATTGTTTGGGGGAGTGCAGTCTTCCACTCACCAAAAACTAGTGTTGTAGGCTTCTCTCCTCAGAGATGCAGTCTCGGAGCCTCCACTACACAGAGCTAGATGATAAATGAGAATTTTTCATTATTTGCTCTACTGTGAGTATCTGCCTTTTTCTTGAGCGTCGAGTGTAGTCGGGCCTCCCCTCGCCTAGAGTGTTTCACTTGAGGCCTCCACTCTGAAGAGTTTCCCTAGGGAGAGCGTCGTAGGCCTCCTCTCGCTTTAGAGAGTCTTTCTGCTGAAGCCTCCCCTCTCCAGAAGCTCCGCTTTCAGGCTCTGCTATCGCCTAGAGACTGCAGTCTGGTGATCCTCTCGCTATGCTCTAGGGCACCTACTTAAAACCACTTTGGTGGTGTTTGCTCACGCAAGTCCTTGAGCACTCCTTAAAATCCACATGTGTGGTAAATGCGCTTACGCATTTTCCTCAAATCCACGTTAGTGGTAAAGGTCTTCCCCCACTGGCGGGTCCTTTTCTAAAATCCTTCACGGTGTGGGTCACGCAGGTAAACCTCCGTCCCATTGTTTGAGTTGGTTTCGTACAAAACCTTTTAGTTTTTTCAACTCCAATCCAGATAGCACTGCTAGCAGGATTGAGTGTCGACGCCTCTTCAGGCCTCCACTCTCCAGAAGAGCTCCAAAACGAAGGTAATTCTGTCGCACAGGCTAGTCAGCCTCGCGGATGACCTTCAGGATTAGAGTGTAGATAGGTCATGAGACCTCCACTCTCAGAGTTCTTCTTTGCTAAGCACGGAGGTGTGTTAGGCTCCCTCCTTGAAAGCCTCCACTCTCCAGACTCCACTCAGGTAGTACTGTCGCATAGGCTATTCAGCCTCGATGAACACCTGCAGTGTTGAAGTGTATTAAGTGAAGTGTAGTTAGGTCATCAGACCTCCACTATTAGAGTCTCCCTTCATGAGATGTTGCCAGGCTTCTTCTCAGAAGCCTCCACTCTCCAGACTCACTCAGAGTCCTTCGTTGCCTCCAGAGATTCACTAGAAATAGGCGGTCCGACTGCACAGGCTATTCAGCCTCGCGGACCACCTCTAGTATTGGGTGTAGATAGGTCACAGACCTCCATCCTTAGAGTCGTCCTCTGCTGGGTGCAGAGTGGTACCAGGCTTCTTCTTACCAAAGCCGCCACTTTGCAGAAACTCCACTCAGGTAGTTCTGCTGCACAGGCTATTCAGCCTCACTGACCACCCTCAGTGTTGAAGTGAAGTGGGTCACGAGACCCCCACTTTTAGAGTTTTCCTTTGCAAGACACAGAGTGCTTTTTTGGCTTCCTTTGAAGCAGTCACTCCTCTGAACTCCTTGTAGGTAGTTCTGCTGCACAGGCTACTCAGCCTCACTGACTACCTCCAGGTTTTGAGTGTAGAGGTGCCACGGCACCTCCATTCTTAGAGTTGCTCTCTGGAAGGCGCAGAGTGTTGCCAGGCTTCCTTTCGGCGAAGCCTCCACTCCTCAGAAAATCTCCACTTAGACAGGCCTGCTGCACAGGCTATTCAGCCTTACAGACCATCGTCAGTGTCAAGTGTAGTTAGGTCACGAGACCTCCACTCTGTAGATTCCCTCTGAGCAGAAGCTCCACTCGGGTAGTTCTGGTTGCACAGGCTATTCAGCCTCACTGAATACCCTCAGTGTTGAGTATACATAGGTAGCCGAGCTAGCCGTGGCAGGTCACTGGGCCCCAGCGACTCTCGCTGAAGCAGGGGTGATTTTCCTTCTTGACTCCTCATTAAGTCAGTTTGATCACTTATCCCTCGGCATGGCGGCGTTGGTATAAACGTTCCCATAGTGTCCACCAGGACGCAGCGTAGAGTTCCCTCCGGAAGGGAACGTCTGGGTTACGTATGTAACCCCTGTTCCCTGAGGACAGGGAACGAGACGCTGCGTCTCGGGGCCATGCCTCGGGCCCTGCACATACCTCCGTCAGACAAAAAGATGGTGTTGTGCTCTCAGGCACCTGCTTTTATACTAGCAGGCGCCTGTTGATGATGTCATAGGCTGGCGCCGGACAGTGTCAAGTTCACTGTCGTTGTTCTATAGCTTGTTTCAGAACCGGTCATGCTGAAGGCAGTTCCCATAGTGTCCACCAGGACGCAGCGTCTCGTTCCCTGTCCTCAGGGAACAGGGGTTACATACGTAACCCAGACGTTTTATTAAAACAAGAATGCATGGCATTTGTGTAAGTTTGCCATTTTACCATTTGCATTGATTGATAATGATCGAATTTAATTTTAATCTGTTGCATTCCACTAGCTTTTTAAAGACTTGTAACCGCATAGGCCACTTTTATGGTGTGTTTTTGGAAAATGTGATTTGGTAGCTTCAAGTTTCCCTTTGCATTTCTTGGGGGAAAAAGGCAGACCATTTGGAACAGAATAAGATTGTAAATAATGACAGAATATTTGGTGCACTAAACCTAACAGTTTTTGTAATATCAGTCTATTTGTTTTTGGCATATAGGTAGGAGAATTTCGAGCTCATGCGGCTGAATGGACTGCTAATGTGTCTGCAGAGTTTAAAGAGACACGTCGACGATTGAGTGTCGACATCTACGACAAATTCCAGCGTGCTGCATCGATTAAGCGCAAACTGTCCGCTGAAATAAACCTCAGCCCACCTATCAATCCCCAGATGACTCCAGGGAAACGTGCACGTTCAGTTAACCTTGGAGATGAGAGAGAGGCATATCCCTACACATTTGTACGAAACGGAAGCTTATTCCTCAATGGTCTCATCCCGGATTACGCTGACCATCGGGATATCACTAAAATACAAACAAAATGAATTGGAGCTAAAGATGTTCACAGATAAAAAACTGTGGAAAGATAAGATGTACAAAAAACAGTGAAACAAAAGGGGGCAAGAAAAGACTTTACATTTAAAATATGCCCTAACTTTTAATGTGGACAAAAATCATTGTTTTCCATTGACGGCCATGCAAAGGTAGCCATGTATTCGAATTAATAATTTTTGTTAGCCACGGACAAGTTATTTTTAATTTATATGATTGCAGATTACAGGTTAATATATACTGTAGATGTTTCACAAGTTTTCTGTGGCAAGGCTTTACAAGGCATGGCAGTCTTTCAAGACAAGAATGAATGGGCTAATATGGACAGCCGAGAAACTGCAACTGAAATGAATGGGAATGCTAACGGAGAGCTCTCTTGAGGTATACTTCTTCCTGTGTCTACCACACTACAAGACGATGTCTACAAAGCCTGAGTTTTGGTTCTGCCAGTATAATGAAGTCACAACCAGAAGAGACACAGTCAACAGGTAGGTGAAAGTGACTATAGCAGTCCTGCTGTCAGTCATGTCGCAATTATCATATTTACTGTATGACATGAGCACACATGAGCATCACCACAATGTTTTAATTACCAGTGGGAGTAACCCTCCTAAAGAAAAAGGGTCACACATGTTTTTTTAATTGTTATTATTATGTGGTCAATTTATTTATGTGGTAATTTTTCAGTTTCACCATTATATTTGTACACTCTCAAAAAAGGTACAAAAGGGAACTAATACCATTGTGCACTCTGAGTGCCAATATGTACATTAAAGATATTAATATACATCCTTTAGGGGTAAATGAGGTACAAAGGCATACTTTTTTTAAGGGTTACTGCCTCAGTAACAGCTTTTGTACCTTGTTTTCTGAGAGTATATAAGCAAACTTTTGGAACTTCACTACAGTAAAAGTTTACACTATACTTTTAAAAGTTTAAACTTAAGACAATATGAGAATTTAACATGGAGTAGATTGGTTCCATCTGATAAAAAAGATAAATAAATCACATTATGACAATATAGCTAAAGTGTTCTATGCATCCACTAGCTGCACAACATTTCTAGATTTTATGCTTAAAAATATATATTTGGATTTTTTTTTGTCATAGACATGCAAGTATTATTATTCGTAAAGCTGTTTTGAAAAAATGTGTATTGTGAAGTATTATACACATACATTTGACTCAACTTTGCGTACAACCAAAGCCAATCATAGCACTCGTTTGAATGTTTTATGGTCTCATCTCTTCATTTTTGTGTGTGCTTTTTTGTTTGTTTGTTCAGATTGTTTACCTATAAAAAAAGTCACTAGGTTTTAAACCACTCAGTTTAAGAAAACTAACAAAAATAAGTGAAATTCTTAATGGGCTAAAGCAGACACACTTTGAACATGTTGATTTGTGACTTGAGGTCTGAAGTGGACTTAAAGCAGCAAAAGTATCTGAGCACAGAGTGCTCAAGTGTAGGGGTCATTGTGGAGGCAGGTACAGGTATAAAAGTGTTCTTCATATAACATATTCACAGAGCAAAACCACTTTTCTCCAAATATAATCAGCAAAGCTTTTAACACTGCAAGTATTTGTTGTGGCAGTGCAGCTTCAGTTTGAACTGTTCCCGTTTTTGATGTGCTGCTCTCTCTCCTGTGTCCTTGTTATTTGCTTAAGTCATGCTGTATCGAATACTGTTTCTAGGGCCAAGGCTCTACGTTATTTTGTAAGGACCACCCATTGGGGGCCATTTTGGCCATTTCTAATTATTAGCGGGCACTTGCGTATTACTAATCAAAAATTATGTTTTAATATATTTATGGTTGTAAATTTACAAAATATCTTCATGGAACATGACCTTTACTTAATATCCTAATGATTTTTGGCATAAAAGAAAAATTTATAATTTTGACCCGTATAATATATTGTTGGCTATTGCTACAAATATACTCATGCTACTTGTGACTGGTTTTGTGGTCCGTGGTCACATGTTAGTTATGATTACATCATTAATCAGTGTTATTCAAAGTTTTGAGTTACAAAGGAGAACAAAGCATCAAAATATTTTTTATCCTGTTTTAAAAGATCTGTACACATATCACTAAAGTGCTTGTGTATACTGCAAAACAAACAAACAAAAAAAAAAACATTTAGAGATATGAAAACCAAGATAAATGCCAAATAAAAGCATAACCATAAATGGTTTGTTCAAAAATAGGTGTTGTGAGAAGAACTCTTTTAATTGTACAGTTGATAATGAAAGTTCTTGATAATGAAAACTTGATAATGAAAGTTCAAAATGTATAGTTCATACTCATTTGGAAAATCACATGAGTCAAAATCCAGCTGTCAGTCACTGATTCCAAAAAGTCCACATAGGAAATTAAAGTATGTCATTGCAGTCAGGAGTGTGAAATATTCTTGACAATAGTGATAACATGCACCTTCAACAACTGCTGAAACAGAATTAATTTAACCAAAGTCAGTGGCCAGTTTCCCAACTAAATCACTAATCACCATAATGACGACCACCTTTTAAAACTTAAACCACTTTTTGAAAGAAATAAAGCCAAACTAGTTTGTAGTAAGTGAAGATGATAAACACTCAATAAAAAATGTGATATGTAACACATTTGCAAATTTTGTAGAAATCATACCAGCACACACACAGAGAGAGAGAGAGAGAGAGAGAGAGAGACATTAATTGTCCCCATGTTCAAAGTATACCTCTTTTTCTGATGACCAACAATGCTGGGTTTTTTAGTAAGGGTGGTAAAGCAGTCATGTGTATAAACTCAATAGTCAATGTGTACATGCAGTAGCACAAACAACTATAATGTGCGAACACAATGCGTTTAACGCGATTACAGTACACATTTAAAAATAAATGAAATACCTGATAGCAGAGAGTTTCTGGTTACAGAATCCCAAATGACTATAATGCTACTTCACTTATATATCCAGACCAGAACAAACTAATCTTCCAATCTAAGTTGTAAAAACATAGAAGACCTTTTGATTGGTCATGATCCATGACCCAAGGGTCACACCTGGCCAGAGAAAGGAAAACGTTCTCACCAGACCCTAAGAGAGACACACTCCTCAGCAGCAGAACAAAAGTTTTCAGTCTTTCTCGAAATATAAGTGACTGCTGTGAAATTAAGACAAATTAAATTATACAAAACATAAAGGGAAAAGCAACAGATTCGCAACATGCATTATGTGGTATATAGATAATCTTAGTGAACTTTCAGTGAAGCCTAATGGAGGAGAAGAGCAAGAGGGAAGAAAATGAGTTTCATTATTTTGTTCCATGCCATCTGTTTTGTAAGAGTTTCTGAACTTTGGTTGGTGTTACAGTTTCAAGTGAGAATCTCAACAGTCATTTATGCTTTTAAAAAGCTGGACTCATGGCACCTGGGACAAATGCATTTGAACAGTACACAAAACATTAATCACTGTTTAGCCATCTGAGAATTTGGTATGGAGATAAAGGTTAGGATCATAATTTGTCTGTAGAATTAAAGCACACCGTGGGTGTATATTAGGATCATTTATTGTTTGCTTTTGGGATCTGAAGCACCGTTTGGACCCAAAATGGTAATGCATGGCATGAGACTTAAGTGAATCAGGGAAGAGCATAAACATTTGGTTTTATGTGGATTTAACCTCCTCTCTTTTTAACCTTCTAAAATTATTCATAAAATTATTTGGGTGTTCTCAAATATCCCTTACAAAATTAGCTTTACAGTACAGAGTAATGGAATCTATTGAAAATGAAGTAGGATACAAAATTAAATTTTATTTTTCCTGATACATATCGCCCAACTCACAGCTGATCTATGCTTAGTGGGCAGCTTCAATATATCAAATCACTGACCTTTTCCCATGCAGAGACATTGAAAAAGGATGTAAGGAGAGTAATTGGATTTCATTAGGAGAACATACTCACCTTTCTGCTGATGATGATGATTTCTGCTCCTTATGTTTTGTGTTTAATTGGGAACAGGTGCCTTCAGTTCATGGTTAATTATTGATTCCCATGGCAACACTGACAGGCTCACAGAAGGCCCATCAGTATGTAATCAACTAAAGCTGTTTTAATATTATCAGAGGATACATTTGGAAAAAAAATGGAATGATTTTTGATTTCAAGTGTTTCTTATTAGCCAACATAAGCTACCATTCAAAAGTGGGCAGTTGGTAAAAAAAAATAAAAATAAATAAAAATACTGTTACTTTTGGTCACTTTTAATATCAAATATTTCTGCTGCCCTGGACTAATGCTGTGTTCCAGGCAGGTTTTTGAGCCCGTAAATCACAACTTGAAACCATGACTCACGACTTTGTAGCGTTCCAGGCAAGTCACGGCAAACTGCCAGAGTGCATTTATTATTATTATTATATTATTATTAATTTGATTGCAACGTTATATTGTGCTAAAGTCTATTTTTCCACCGTGTACTACTTGCATGAACACCGCACCAATAGGGGCTGACATTGTTGTTTCGCGGGCTATGTGATGTCAGAGCTCGGAACTGGGAGTACATTGATCTAGTACGAGTTCACGGGAGGGAAGTCACAGGTTTGACCACCGCTTCGTGCACTTTCACGGGTAGAAGGTTGGAAAAACACGGGTAATGGGTTGCCTGGAACGCAGCATAAAAGTCACCTTGTGCAATCCTGACAAATTGCCTAACCCACCCAAACCAATCAGGCATCAACATACATCCAAAATCCCACTGTAACCAGCAGCAGGGTAGATTGCATACGAATTGTAGTCTGTTACTGATTACAGATTACATGATGAAAACTATAGTAAATAACATAATCTAGGTTACTCATTTCAGGTAATGTAATGTAATTAAATTTACCATGAAACATACCGTATTGATATTTATATACATATAAAAAAAACAATGGTAAAGAAAGTATATTCAGTTTTTTTATATAGGCATATAAAATGCATTAAACATTACATAGTTGATAAAAAGCTATTTTATTAAATCATAAAAATATGAAATATAAATAATTAAAACACTTGAACATTAATGTCAATATCTATATCTGTCATCAAAAAAAGTAAACTTGCAAATGTGTTGCTAAATTATTTAAAATATTAACTTCCTCAGAGAGATTTCAAGTAAATACAGTAGTCAACATTTGAAGTGAGTCAAAACCTTTCATCATAGTTGTTCTATAACCAAAACAATACCAGTTCTTGTTTAAGGACAACTTTGATTAACTTTTTTGATCCACTTCAAATGTTGACTACTATATTTTATTTTAAGATGTTTGTCTCACAAAAACATTTAGAAATATCTGCATTGTATGAACAAACATTAATAAACATTAAAGCAGAAAGGACAATTTCTCTTTAGTAAGGAACATTTAAAAGAGAAAAAGGAAGAAGAAGAAGGGGGAATTAATAAATTATGAATAATTTACTGCCCTTGTGTGAATAATATGTAATCATGTAATCCAAAAAAACGTACCTGTAATCTGATTAAAAATATTTTCAGTATTACAACAAATTTACAGTATTAGTCATGATCGTTCAATGCAATCAAAATACACAGAAATATTTTTACATGATGGTTTTTGTGCTGATGCCTCATTACAGCTCAGTTTAATGTAACTGTATTATTCTGCTTAGCGAGAGCTGCAACCTCTGACATCCAGATCGCTGGGCTGAGACAGAGAGATTGCAGTTGCCATGGAGATCTGAGACACGTTTTAAGCCGCAGCTCCACTCTGCCGCGAGGAATACTGTGGTTGCTAAGCCATGACCATAAATTTCATCCTTCTCGTACCCACTTGACACTCTTCAGGGGATGAAGAGAGACAGACAAATCAGACACAAGACTGTTTATATTTGAAATGTGTCCTCAGATGATTTAGAGTTCCAAAGGTCTCACAGACACTCTAAAGGAGACAGGAATTGATGTTTTTCTTGTAGTAGACTCACAGCTGAAAGCATTCAGAACTGATGTTTATAAATGAATTGTATTTTTTTTTCCTAAAAAGTCTGTACACTGTCTTGAAAGCAACTAAAATGCCTTTATCTAGTAAAGGGTAGCTCTGGCTGAACAAAACGCACTGATTTCAAAACGATTGTGATCTGAGAGTGCTATTCTGTTTAAATTCTGCTTAGATAACAGCACAAAGAAAGAAGCAATTAAGATCTTCAGGCTATTCAGGCTTACTGACAAACACATGTTGTATATCATAGTCAAAAAGCTGCATCACAATTGGTTTCTGAAGGCTTTTGAGAGACTCGTTTTTATGAGACTGTTTGCAAGTTTGAGATGCTTCTAACCTTCATAGTCACAATGATAATGATGGTAATGAAAGAGAAGTTTCAGGCATCAAAGGGTGAAGAGCAGAGGTTAGACGAAGTGTTAATGACGTGAAATTAAACAATTTCTTGTTCTTGGATGAATTTTGTTTCAGACTGAATTTTTTATTCACCAAATATACATCAAGTTTCTCTAAAAGCACAGTGACTTTGGGAAATCTACCGTATGTTAGCATGCAAATTCTGCAGTTAGAATTTATAATGTATTTTGTAATACAGTTCTGTATTTCTACACTATAGGATCACTTTACTGCAAAGGTCAAATGTTTTAGGATTGAAATAAGAAAAATAATATTTATAGTTGACAAATGATTGTATGTTAGTGTATACTTGCTTTTTGTATATTGGTGCTCTGAATCTTTAAGCCAAAATAGAGGGAGTTGTATGATTGTTGTTGGGTTCTTAACTGCACCAGCCTTTTTAAAATAAAATGAATCACATGCATTGGATGTGTTTTCAATGGCTGTTCTGTGGCAATAAATCTTTAAAGTAAATGGGAATTAATGTGGGTGTTTCATTTTGTAAAAGTTTTTGAATGCATTGTTTTTCTCTTGCTTTTGATACACAGACGTGTGCAAGAGTCACTGCAGCACTGATGTACAATATACAGTATGTAACAAAAGTGAGTACACCCCTCACATTTCACCAACCATTTTAGTATATCTTCTCAAGGGACAATACTATAGAATTGAAACTTGAATATATTTTAGAGTAGTCAATGTGCAGCTTGTATAGCCATTATTGTCAAAACGCTGGCAACAAAAGTGAGTACACCCTAAGTGAACTTGTCCAAAGTTTCAATATATTGCGTTAGCACTATTGTTCCCTATCAGTCGGTTCCTTCGACGTCTCGTCGAGACCGACGAATTGGGATATCGCCTGGATAGATCAATCTACTTCGTGTGTATACAAACGAGCCAATGAATATTGGCATGCATGATTGCAGCCAGCTGCGGCTGATCACAGCGTGAGCATATAATGCGCAGCAGGTGCATGCATCATCAAGCTTTCGCTTCGGAGCTGGACCATTCTTTGTGGGACGAGTCAAGAAGCAACACTTACCTCCTTTTTTCTCTTTTGTGTTGGCGGCACGGCGCTTCAGCGGCGTGGTCTTCCGTGTCGAGTGGAAGCACACAGCTGGTCTTCACCATCCACCTTCTGTGTTGCTGCGGCCATCTCCCCTGTGCGCCTCAGCACTAAAAGAGCAAATTCCTATAAGAGCAATTTCCGAAAAGAGTTAATTTCTAAAGGAGCTCCACGGGTTGAGCGTCTTTTTAAAGACGAGGCAACATGCCTTTCTCCCCGTGCGTTTCTGGGTGCGGCCGTTTCCTGGCGCCGGGTGATGGCCACGCACACTGCCTCACGTGTCTGGGCTTTCAACACGCTGAGGCAGCGTTCGTGGATGAGTCATGTCCCCATTGTGGGAAAATGACCATCGCGGAGTTGCGGACCAGACTCCGTTTCCTGCAAAGGGGCGGGGTTCCAGTCCCTCTGCCCAGAACGAACGTTCCTCCAGGCAAACGCCGGGGGGGGCGTTGTCGCTGGAAGCAGGGGGCTGCCCGGTCTGACGGTGACGGTGAGGAACTCCCCGCCCACTTCATCGGCGGGGGCTCCTCCTTCCACCGACGCTCCGTCGCCACCGGGGCTCTCAGGGGAGCGGGTTGGACCTCCCTTAGGGGTGCCGCCCGTTACCTTTGGGCCCCCCCCCGACGAACAGATGTCGGTCGCAGCATCGGGGGGAGAGCCAGACCTCTCTGAGGAGGAGGACGGCACACTGTCGTCCACTGGGCGGTCAGCGGTGCCCGATACTGACCCGGAGATGATGGCTATGCTTGCCCGGGCCGCAGAGAGGGTAGGGCTTGAATGGAATCCTCCATCACGTCCCGACCCCTCCCGGCTGGATGACTGGTATCTCGGGGTGGCCCGCGCTGGTTCTCAGCGCCCCACCCCGGTGCCATTCTTCCCGGAGGTGCATGAAGAACTCACCCGAACGTGGACGGCACCTTTCACTGCCCGAAACCGCTCGAGTGGGACTTCCTCCCTAACCACCCTCGATGGCGGACCAGCGCGGGGATACACGGCAGTCCCGCCGGTGGAGCGTGCGGTTGCGATGCAACTGTGTCCGGGCGCCGCTTCCACTTGGCGGGGCAACAATCCGTCGCTCCCGTCCCGGGCCTGTAGGCACTCGTCGGCTCTGATCGGCAGTGCCTATGCGGCCTGCGGCTCCGCTGGTTCCGCCCTTCACGCTATGGCGTTGCTACAGGTGCATCAGGCCCAGGCACTGAAAGACCTGTACGAGGGTGGTCACGACCCAGAAGTTCTTCGTGAACTTCGTATCGCCACGGACCTCGCGCTACGTGCGACGAAGGTGACCGCGCGGTCTCTGGGTCGTGCCATGTCCACCATGGTGGTCCAGGAACGCCATCTCTGGCTGTGTCTGGCTGATATGAGGGACTGCGATAAGACCAGGTTCCTCGACGCTCCGGTGTCCCAGACCGGCCTCTTCGGCGACGCTGTGGAGAGCATTGCCCAGCAGTTTTCCGCAGCCAAGAAGCAGACTGAGGCCATCAGTCACATCCTGCCCCGGCACACAGCTGCTGCCTCCACCCGTCCGCCGGCGGCACCCCAGTCTCGAGAGTACGGCGAGACGGACTACTCACGCACCATCGGCTCATGCGCAGGTAAGCGTCTCACACACTCAACATACAGACGCTCTGACCCCGCCCCGGTCCGGCAACGAGACTGCGAGGCGGGGCCCCTGCCCCCCTCTTCGCTGCTCCCCCGCGGGTACGTCGGTGGTCCCCCTTGTGCCGCTTGTTCACTTTCTGGGAGTCTGGAAAGAGCTTCCCAGCCCATCTTGCTGGCTCCTTCGGACCATCACTTCCGGCTATGCGATTCAGTTCGCCCGGCGCCCTCCCAAGTTCAGAGGTATCCACTTCACCTCTGTCAGGGCCGCAGATGCTCCCATCTTGCGTGCAGAGATCGCTTCCTTGCTGGTTCGCGTTCGAAGGCAGGGCATATCAGTACACGGTCCTGCCCTTCGGGCTGTCCCTCTCCCCCCGTGTCTTCACAAAGGTCGCGGAGGCGGCCCTTGTTCCCCTCAGAGAACAGGGCATTCGCATTCTCAACTACCTCGACGACTGGCTCATCCTAGCACAGTCTCGGGTTAAGTTATGCGAACACAGGGACCTGGTGCTCGCACACCTCAGCCAGTTGGGTCTTCGGGTCAACTGGGAAAAGAGCAAACTCTCTCCAACACAGAGAATCTCTTTTCTCGGTATGGAACTGGACTCGGTCAGCCAGACAGCACGCCTCACGCAGGAACGTGCTCAGTCAGTGTTGAACTGCCTAGATACGTTCAAGAGCAGGACAGCGGTCCCACTGAAACAATTTCAGAGGCTCCTGGGGCATATGGCAGCAGCAGCGGCGGTTACACCGCTGGGGCTACTCCATATGAGACCGCTTCAACACTGGCTTCATGGCCGAGTCCCGAGGAGAGCGTGGCTTCGCGGCTCTCACCGGGTTCAGATAACACCGGCTTGCCGCCAGACTTTCACCCCGTGGTCAGACCTCTCATTTCTACGGGCAGGAGTACCCATGGAACAGGTCTCCAGGCATGCTGTGGTACACACAGATGCCTCCACCACCGGGTGGGGAGCCACGTACGACGGACAGGCAGTTTCAGGGGTTTGGACGGGCCCCCAGCTGACTTGGCACATCAACTGCCTCGAGTTGCTTGCAGTACGTCTCGCCCTGCTCCGCCTCAAGGGGCACCTACGTGGCAAACACGTGCTGGTCCGTACGGACAATATTGCGACCGTTGCGTACATCAACCGGCAAGGCGGTCTACGCTCCCGTCGCATGTCGCAACTCGCCCGTCATCTCCTCTTGTGGAGTCAGAAGCATCTGAGGTCGCTTCGTGCCATTCACATTCCCGGGTTGCTCAACTGTGCGGCCGACGAGCTCTCACGAGCTGCGCTTCCCGGAGAGTGGAGACTCCACCCCCAGTCGGTTCAGCTGATTTGGAGACGCTTCGGCGAGGCTCAAGTAGATCTGTTCGCCTCCCCGGAGACAGCCCACTGCCAGCTCTTTTTCTCCCTGACCGAGGGCACACTCGGCACGGACGCACTGGCATGCAGCTGGCCGCGGGGCCTTCGCAAATATGCATTTCCCCCAGTGAGCCTTCTCGCACAGGTACTGTGCAAGATCAGGGAGGACGAGGAGCAGGTCCTTCTGGTAGCCCCCTATTGGCCCACTCGGACCTGGTTCCCCGAACTCATGCTCCTCGCGACAGCCCCTCCCTGGCAAATTCCTCTGAGGAAGGATCTTCTGACTCAGAGACGGGGCACCCTATGGCACCCACGTCCAGACCTCTGGAAATTACATGTCTGGTCCCTGGACGGGACGCGGAGGTTCTAAGTGACCTACCCCAAGGGGTAGTTGACACTATCACTTCGGCGCGAGCGCAGTCTACTAGACATGCCTACGCCCTAAAATGGAACCTGTTCGTTGATTGGTGTTCCTCCTGTGGAGAGGACCCCCGAAGATGCCCGATCAGAGTCGTGCTCTCCTTTTTGCAGCAAGGGTTGGAGCGTAGGCTGTCCCCCTCAACCCTGAAAGTCTACGTGGCTGCCATATCCGCTAACCACGACCTCATAGAAGGAAGGTCGGTGGGGAAGCACAACCTGATCACCAGGTTTCTTAGGGGCGCCAGGAGGTTGAATCCCACTAGGCCCCCTTCCGTGCCCTCTTGGGACCTGTCGCTAGTGCTTACAGCACTGCAGCAGGCTCCCTTTGAGCCCTTGCAGTCAGTAGAGCTGAAGTTTCTCTCGATGAAAACTCTGCTCCTGCTTGCATTGGCTTCCATCAAGAGGTTAGGAGACCTGCACGCATTTTCGGTTGACGATTCGTGCCTAGAGTTTGGCCCGGCGGATTCCAAGGTAACACTGAGGCCCCGGCCTGGTTATGTGCCCAAGGTTCCCACGACTCCCTTCAGGGACCAAGTGGTGAGCCTGCAAGCGCTGCCCTCGGAGGAGGCAGACCCAGCCCTGGCTTTGCTTTGTCCCGTCCGAGCACTAAGATGCTACGTTGACCGGACACAAAGCTTCAGGACCTCAGACCAGCTCTTTGTGTGTCATGGAGGCAGGCAGAAGGGGAATGCCGTCTCCAAGCAGAGGATGGCCCACTGGATAGTGGATGCCATTACCCTGGCCTATCAGGTTCAGGGTGTGCCCTGCCCCCTCAGGCTGAGAGCACACTCGACTAGGAGTGTTGCATCCTCCTGGGCATTGGCTCGTGGCGCCTCGCTAAATTACATTTGTAGAGCGGCGGGCTGGGCGACCCCTAACACGTTCACAAGGTTCTAAAGCCTTCGTGTAGACACAGTCTCCTCCTGTGTTCTCACCTCAAACGGGTAGGCACAGAGAGGCCTCGGGTCGGCTTGCTATATTGCTCCAGAGTAACCTAAGAGTAGCTCTGTCGAGCTCCTCCGCCGAGCTTGACAGCCAACGTAGCGGAACGTCAGGCGTCAGGCCCTCACTCGATGAATCCTTCAGAACCGGTAGAGGGCTAGGCTCTACGTAGAGACTTAATTGCATCTCTTACAATTCCACATTGCGCCCTAGAGGCTGTGTGTTTCCCCGGTAGTACTTCTACCAGTATACGAGGGTTCAATCACCTCCAATCTTCCATATAAACCTGAATTGAGTTATATGTGTATTGCTCTCGACGAGACGTCGAAGGAACCGACTGATAGGGAACGTCTCGGTTACGTATTGTAACCCTCGTTCCCTGAAGGAGGGAACGGAGACGTCTCGTCCCGTCGCCGAGGCTCCTGTACCACCGCTGTAAGGCCGGGCCTGTCCCAGCTCCTCAGCGAAACCTTGATGATGCATGCACCTGCTGCGCATTATATGCTCACGCTGTGATCAGCCGCAGATGGCTGCAATCATGCATGCCAATATTCATTGGCTCGTTTGTATACACACGAAGTAGATTGGTCTATCCAGGCGATATCCCAATTCGTCGGTCTCGACGAGACGTCTCCGTTCCCTCCTTCAGGGAACGAGGGTTACAATACGTAACCGAGACTTTATCTGGCACTGCCATAATCATCCTGGGGATGGAATTGACCAGAGCTGCACAGGTTGTTGCTGGGATCCTCTTCCACTCCTTTATAATGACATCACAGAGCTGCTGGACATGAAAAAAATGGTGCTTCTCCACCTTACGCTTGAGGATGCCTCACAGGTGCTTAATATGGTTCAGGTCTGGAGACATACATGGCAACTCCATCACCTTCACCTTCAGCTTCCTCAGCAAGGCAGTTGTCATTTTGGTGGTGTGTTTGGGATCGTTACCATGTTGGAACCTGCCGTTCGGCCTAGTTTCTGGAGGGAAGGCATCATGTTCTGCTTCAGAATGTACAGTACATAAATGAATCCATGTTTCCCTCAATGAACTGCAGCTCCCCAGTACCAGCAGCACTCATGCAGCCCCAGACCATGATACTACCACCACCATGCTTGACTGTGATGGCAAGAAACAATTTTCCTGGTACTCCTCACCAGGGCATTGCCACAAATGCTACACACCATCTGAGCCAAACAAGTTTATCTTATAGTCTCATCAGACCACAGGACATGGTTCCAGTAATTCATGCTCTTGGACAGGTTGTCTTCAGCAAATTGTTTGCAGGCTTTCTTGTGAGCTAGCTTCAAATGAGGCTTCCTTCTGGGATGACGCCTATGCAAACCGACTTGTTGCAGTCTGCGGCGTATGGTCTGAGCACTGACAAGCTGACCTTCTATTTCTGCAACCTTAAAAGCAATGCTGGCAGCACTCATGCATCTGTTTTTTGAAGCCAGGTTCTGCACCTGACACACAGAACGAGTGCTCAACTTCGGTGATCGACCCTTGCAAGTTCTGTTCCGAATGTAATCTTGGAAAACCTCTGCATGACCCTGACCACTGTAGTGTAACTTGGTTTCAGGGTGTTACTGAACCTCTAATAGCCTTGGCCATCTCTGTAGAGAGTAACAATTCTAATTCTTAAATCCTCAGAGAGTTCTTTGCTATGAGATGCCATGTTGAACATTCAGAAGTCAAAATGAGAGAATTGTACTTAAAGCACCTAATTTTAACTGCTCTAATACAAGATACACAACTTTGTATGGTCCTGTCAAGCAGACAAAACATAAACATGATGAATAGGACATGTGGCTCTGTATGGTTAAACAACATACTGTATTGTTGTTATCACTTAGGGTGTACTCACTTTTATGGCTATATAATAATGGCTATATGTTGAGTTATTTTCAGAGGACAGTAAATCTTTACTGCTATACAAGCTGCACATTGACTACTCTAAAATACATCCAAGTTTTATTTTTATAGTATTGTCCCCTGAGAAGATATACTAAAATGGTTGCTGAAATGTGAGGGGTGTACTCACTTTTGTGAGATACTCTAGCTAGATCTAAAATCCAGAGGATCACTTGTATCGTCCCTATATATCATCATATCGCCCAGAACCTAAAACTTGCTCTGTGGTAAACTACAGACATAATGGTTTGACTTTCTATTAAGATGCTGTTGCTAACTTGACTTTATTTGGAAGCTTAAGAGTACCATCAGTGTGAGAACTTCATTTGTTCCATAACTACGAAAAAAAAAACTATATATATATATCTCTTTTAAGACATTTCACAATTTTTTTTTACATTTCCTATTTGAATTTTAACTATAATTCTTTATTATAATGCCTCAACAATAATAGTACAAAAACACAATTACATTCATTTGAATTAAATATTCATAATAAAATTGAATTGAATTGAATACATAATATTCATCAGGTTGCAGCAAAATAATACAAAATAAAAGTCTTAACATCCAGCCATATGTAACATTTAATATATTAACATCAATATTTCAACTTATTAAAAAGCTAAGTAGGCGATAAAGTTAATCATAAAATTAGCATGGTTATTTATTGACTATTTAGCTTAAACAAAAATGCTATAATGGTCTTACATGTGTATGTGTGTGTGTTTATATATACATTTCTTTAAGGTACAACTAATGAACGAGAACAAATATGATCTCTGAAGTCCAGGATTTGTAGCCTCCATTTGTCTGTCTTTGTCATGTTGAAAAATTAAGATAAACTTTCTTAACTTTCTTAAAAAATGTTCATTTTCTAATGTAATGTTCTAATGTTCTCTTCAAAAATCAAAAATTGCTGATCGTCTAATCACAATGTCTGAAGCCATTTAAGAATAAATATATTCAAGATGCAGGGGATTTGAAATTGTGCAGGCTCTAAATTTTTCCAGAATTTCCTGTAGAGGAAATAGTTTTTACGTAATTTTAGCTTTTTACTTACTCTTTGTGAAAAACACATTTACTAAAGTTCAGTCATATGACATGAGTCATAAAATTGGCTTATCTTCCCTCAAGATAGTAAGTGTAAGCTAAGTAGTAAAGTAGTAAGTTTATTAAACGGTAAGTATATTTCTGTGTAAATAACTTGAGAAGTGGAGATATAGATATCAGAGACCTCAAGACATGGCAGTTGTTCAGAAATCACAATCCCAGCCTGAAAATTCCTCCTCTGCTTGGGTCCTATCATATGGAAAGCGGTCAAAGTTTATATAGCAGGGACCCTGTAAATTAAAGACAGAATCAATAAAACAGACCTTGTTACTTGTGGTGTGCATTTGAGTTTTATCCTAAAGCAGTTTTTAAAAGTATCTTGTATTTGTTTGATTTTCTGCAAGATAAATCTATTACAATTTTGACAGTTACCACATAATAAAAATATTTTGCCATTGAGGCATTGTAGGAAACCAGAAAACTGCTGAGGTACAAAGAACCCAGTACAGCTAATAAGGCAGTATCATTATGAAACAGTAAGGCATTAAATGTTTGCTAAAATGTAATCTTTTCAAACTTGTCCGTTGGTAAGTTAAGTAAAAAATGTAAGTTTAAAATTTAACCTTTCTTATGAGTCGAATAGTCGGTGCCTCCAGTTGTCCCATTCTTAATTTATGCCAGTTAATGCTGTTGAACCACCTGAGAAATAATTGAGAGAAAATGTCAATACACACATTACAGCAATAACATTAACACTAAATACAGAACAAATAACGTAACCATGCTCAATACCGTAATCATACTCAACTCAGTACTCAGTACTATTCATAGTGTATTCACATGCACACACAAAAAAACACAAACATTTAAATTCAATATACAGTGGAGACATCCTATCATTTCCTATTTTTGTTTATTTATTTATTTATTTTATTTTTTTGCATTTTTTGCAATGACTTGTCAAACATGTTATTAGAATAATGGTATACCTATAGCTAATCCTTCAAATGCTGTGCAATGAGGATTAACAATACTTCAGAAGAAAATAACCTATTTATAGGCTGTTCTTTAACAATATACATTCTTAAAGTTTACCTGTGATGTCGAACATCTTTGATTCCATTTTTTGTATTGCCCAGACGCTGTCCAGGACGTGGCCTGCATACCATGTGAACAACACAATAAACTGAAGATTAACAATGTAAAAGAAACCTAAAAGATATTCAGTTGTGACATTTAAATACAATTTAAAAAAAATGTGTAAAAATAAGTCAAAGCCTTCATAATATATTCAGAAATTACCTGCACAATTTACTGATGAGAGATTTGGCACCTTCCCCCATATATGATGGGAAATTCACCACACCATCCAATATCTTGGCATAGATCTTCTGTGGGTCTGAACTGGAGAATGGCGGACTTTAGGACAAATAAAACAGTATTATTATTAATAATTCAAACAAATTTAAAAACAAATGCGAATGTGATAGCATATGCAAAAGCTGTCTGAACTAAAGACTGCATGCTTGAAATTTGCAAAGCAGTGCATAATTTTCCACAAGTTTCCTTTGATTTCCTATGGTTTTGGGCTGTTCATCTATTCCACACAAAATACAGGGCATTGAATATTCTCATGTAAAATGATTTACTTACTTTGAAAATAATTTCGGAAATAATAATTGCTAGAGCAAATTAACACATTTGATCTTCTGAATTGTGACAGAACTGATAATACTGTAATTTAGCGCCATAACCTTATGGGCAGCGCTTATGCATATGGTGCAACAGAAGAAAAAAAACATTAACATAACCAATGTGACATTTGATTCCTAAACAATTTTTTTATTAAAAGTTCAAGCTAACCTTATTATCATTTTACCTCTTGTGTATATATAGCCCTACTGTTTCACTTGTTCTTTGTCACTTGTTGAATGTAATGTATGCCATTTAACCCGAAAGAGAAAAAAAAAAATACATTAGAAAATTATATGAGAAAACTTTATTACCTGCCAACAAGTAGTTCATATATTAGAATACCAAGTGACCAGAAATCAGCAGCAAAGTCATGGCCCTGGTTCTGAATAATCTCTGGAGGAATATACTCAGGAGTACCGCAAAACGAATATGTCTTTTCACCCCGAGAAAGCTCTTTTGCAAAACCAAAATCAACCTAAAAGGAATACAAGAAAAAAAGATTAAGAGAAAAAATATATATTAAACTATTTCAAAAAATATTGTTAACACAAATATCCATTAAGTATTTAATCCCACTTTATTAACCAATATCTTTATTGCTGACCTGCGATAATCCAATTCAATCATACGATGAAGCAAAAATGACATTAGTTAGACATCACATTTGTGTTTGTGTTGAACTTTCTTGTCCTGTGTCATTTTCTTCATGCAATCCAGAATTGAGACCACTTTTACATTTGCCAAAAATAGAATTGAACACAAAAAAGCAAGCCCAGCCCAGGTGACATAAAAAGTAATGCATTCCTTTCCATACAAAGTAACTAAACGCAATTAGGTACATTTTAAGGAGTAACTAAAATATTTTAATGCATCAATACTGTTCTGAATTCTATTGTGTCAAAATAAAAAGTAAAAATAAATTAGTTTGAAAAACTATATTAAAATTATATGAAAAGAAAAGGGCTGATCATTAAATACATAAGCATTCATCTCTGTAACTCGCATTTACTTAATTGCTGTCCAACTAGTGAGTAATTGGAGGCATTTCATTTAGTTTCAGAATAAATATGGTATTTTCTCTGAACATCACCAATTAGTGTTGCTTTTACAAGTATCTCCATGCCTGCAACTAGCATTGACTTATCCAGACAAAAGTCAAATAGTGTATTCCAGTTTTGGACTAATAGGTGACTATGCTTATAGGTATATTTGATGTCTTTGAATTTGTCTTATCTTGTTATTTTTCTGTATAATCAGCTTGGAATGTCACCTATGACAGATATAGCAGTTACAGTTTTCTGAGACAAAGATGAGTGAAATTCAATGAGATAACATGCTCTAACATGCACAATCCACAAATCTGGCATGTAAAGAAGGAAGACAAGAAAAAAATCTCAATCACCAAAATTCTCAATGATTTGAGATGCCATATGTAAGTTTTAACATTCAACCTAGACTGCAAATCTTGTTGAATTATATCTTGTATACTTCTTCATCCTTTTTCATTAAGCTAATGAGGACCTATAACAGCCTGGCAGCATGAGGACTGTTAAAATGTATCTTTTAGTGGGCGTAATAAATTGCCACAGTGACAAATTATCATCTTATCAATATAAATGCCTGTAATTGCTTTATTTGTGGAAAGTGGAAAAACAGATCCTTGTTTAAATACATCACAGTTGCATGCTGCATCACATTAAAAAGTAGGGTATACATGTTGCAGGCACTATAAACGGATACGACAGGTGAAGAGGAGAAAAGGGAATTTATTTAATTTGTTTTACCAGTTTCACATATCCTTTGGAGTCCAGAATGAGGTTTTCTGGTTTCAGGTCTCGATACAGAATCCCTTTGTTGTGGAGGTGTGCAAAGGCTTCAACCACACACGCTGTTATGAACACAGCTATATTCTCCTCAAAGCGTCCTCTGAAACATGACAACACATCCGCCCACATTCACACATTCAAACAGCCCTAATTAGGGAGTGTGATATTAGTTTTATATATTTGCTGTCAAACATTTGACAGAGACAGGAAATTTATGGTCTACCATATTATGAGCAACAAAATTAACAAGAAAGATCACGTGGTTGATTGTCGTGTTGAGTGTTGCTGTGCGTTTGCTAAAATGTGGTTGCTAGGGATTTCCTGCTAGTTTCTATGCAATCTCTCATAAAGCAAACACTAATTCATTTGTAAATGTCTTACGCTTCTTTCAGCTTGGTCCAGATTTCCCCACCAGGGCAAAACTCCATTATCATATAGATGTAGCGAGAATCTTTGAAGGCAGCATGTAGCCTGACCAACAACAGAAATTTTAGATGTAAATGGTTCGAACAAAATAAGATATAATTATAGGTTAGGTAGGTAGCTGCATTAACCTAACAACAAAGTCACACTGGATTGCCTGGAGAATTTTCTTTTCTAGGAGAATGTGTCCTTCCTGCTTCTTTGCAACAACATGCTGTTTACTGATCTTCTTCATAGCAAAGTATGTTCTGTGCTGCAAGGTAGTTACCTGGTAAACAATAATCCAATCAGAACTACATTAATATAAACCAAACAGTGTTTTGAAATCAGAACTTGTACAGACAAAATATTAAAAAGATTCTATGCTCTCCTCTCATACCAGTGCCACTTTTCCAAATCCCCCAACTCCAAGAGTGACAGGCTCTCCTTGATAACTTCCCTCCTGGTACAGTACAGGAACGAGATCTTTCAGCTTTAGAGATGTTTCTGGCCTGGAGACAGCAATACTCATAATATATAATTTAACACAAACGACAACATAATATATAATTCATATTCTAACTTATTTAAAGGCTTTATTTAGCATCCAGCTGTATGCTTAGAAAAAAAGAGTTATACAAACTCAGAATAATGTAAGGCTTAAAAGACGTCACTAGACAAAAAATCATAAAAACAAAAACACACCAATACTGTACATCATAAGTAGAAAGTATTCCAAATAGTATATCTAATAGTTTGGATTTATTATGGAGGTTCAAAAGTCTGTGATATGTTATATGTTTTTGAAAGAAATTCTTATGTTCACCAAAGCTGCAGTTGTTTGTTTAAAAATAGTCAAAAACAGAAATATTGTGAAATATTTTTACAATTTAGAAGTGTTTTTATTTAAATATATTTTAAAATGTAATTTATTCTGTGACCATCATTACTCCAGTCTTCATTTTTATCCCTTTTTTTTTTGTAATCAAATAATGAACTGAATAATCAACTTACTGAAAAAAATATTAATTTCTTGTTTTTAAAAAAAAAAAACAATATTATTTAAATTAATAACAAAGTACTTACATAACTTTCTCTGGCTTTACATCATCCTCCGGTAAATCAGCTCTACAAAATCAATTTTTGATAAAGAACGATATTTCAGTACCAAAATAATCTAAACTGCTGTTGCAAAACACTAGAATAGCAATATACACTTAGCAATGTAAAATATGAAGCCAGCCAGAGAACAGAATGCACAATGATACCTGATACTGAGCCACCTGTAAAGATGTCACTGGAGTAGAACAAAATGTTTCTATTGCCTGTCACATATGTCACATTTTATAACCATTCAGATATCTATTGAAGAAATGCTTTTGGCCTGTGAATCATTTTGTGCAAGAACTGATTTATGGGCAAAATAATTTGTTTTTTTGTCTACCCAGCAAATCTAGCAAAATCAGGAAACACCACAAGTGTCAGGTTGTAACAGCAGAGATGCAAGCTTGCTAAAAACCCAAAAGTCACATTGAGTTCATTTTATTTTTTTTCTGAAAAGAGAAGGTAGTTAACATTTCCACTAGGCCTGCATGCAGATTTGTGGACTGTTTGCGCTCATAAGCATTGGTTCAATGCCAGGGTAATCGGCCAGTCACAGTGATGTGGAGGCATTGCCTTCTCTTACTTCTCATTTGTTTCTGCTCGTACCCAGCAGGCACACAACATCACAAGTGACGTTGATATTTGGTTAAATTTTGGTTGCATTGTCGAGTGACCAAAATTCAATATCAATTCAATGTCTAATGTCTAAATGTCAATGTTAATTTGATGTCTCATATTAACGTCAACTGATGTTGATATTTTGTTGTTTTTAGGTTGTGTAACCAAAATCCAATGTTAAGTCAATGTCAATTTGACGTAAAATACTGACATAAACACGATTTTAATCCTCAACCTGACATTATATTGACATCCAGTGTCTGCTGGGAATAACTACACGTTAAAAGCAACTGCCCAGCAGAAAACTTGATACAAATTTTTCATGTCAAATATTAGTCAAGAATTAATCAAGATGTTTTAAATTCATAATTTTAAGTTCATTTGGACGGCAGTTTCTTCCAGTGGAAGTTAATGCCACACTGAAGCTGGTTTAATGTATATGTAGGCCAATATGTTTGACGTTGAATTTACATCAAATGTCATGTCAAGTTTTTGACATCAGTTTGATTTGCATATTTGACCTGTTTTTTGATGTCAAACTAATGTCTTTTCAAAGTCAATTATCCATTGGGTGAGTTGAATACTGCATTTAAAATCTTAACAAATGTAGAAGTTACAAAGCAGGAAAACTCACTCGTCATGGAGCTCAAGGCTTTCAAAAGGAATGGTTTCCTCAAAAACCCTGTGAGAAAATACAGCACAGTGAACATTTATCAAAAATCCTAAATCAAAGGAATTATGTGATTGCATTTCTACAAAGTAAAGCCACATTGTCATCACTGACATCAAACTTACTCTTTATCAATGGAAAAGCAAGTGACAGCTCCCACCGCTGTGCATGTGGCTGTCCTAAGGATCTCTCTTGGTTATACACAACAGAAGATTTGGTTGACTTTTACATTTAAACCACATTTTGATCATAATTCAGAACTATTTATGGCTTGCATAATTTACAAAGGTACCTGATAAGTGTATCTAGAAAACTACATCTTTAAAAATAATCATTTAAAATAATCAGCTGATCAATGATTATTTATTGAAATAATCCATGTTGACCATAGTTACCGTATTAGAGCAAGTTCTCCAAAGTGTTCCCCCTCACCCATCTTACGAATGATTTTCTGCTGCCCATTCGCTTTTTTCGTCACTAACACCTAATAGGAAATAGACAAAATCTTGACCAGATGTTTTGAGTATGATTTCAGTAAGCATGATGTTTTAAAAATTAAAGTTTGGTACTTGCACATTTTGTTTGTTTACATTTCTGTGTAAAATGGAATTTCTTTTACCTCTCCTTTGAGAATGATATAAAAAGTATTGCCCTCTGCTCCTTCTCGGACAATCACTTCATTGTTCTGAAACTTCACCTTGCAGTGTAACAAATACAAAAAAGTGAATGTGAGTCATCATGATTTGCTAGAGGAAAATATACAGGACTTTGTGTCAAAGTAAGATTTATGACTTGTTCATTGTGAATATATTTTCCTTCCTGAATAAAGAATTGAGGCCTAAATATGGTATTTACTTAGTATTATGATGAACATACAGAAAGCTCACATTCCCTTAGTATTTCAAGAAGGCTTGCCTTACATCTTTTAAGTCAAGACATAATCAGTAACATATTCAGTTGACTGCACTGACACCACCGGATGAGAATAAAACAGACTTGAGATGCATGATGAAACAATTTTTTTCTGTAGAGCTGCTTTATAACTAGATTGACTGCATTTCATAGTTGATTAATTTTGCAACATCATTACCATTATTGAACTGAATAACTGACTTGAGATAAATAAATACACTACTGTCTTCTATATGGCTGCTTGTAGATGAATTGAACTGATTTCATAATTAATGAACTTCACACAGAAGTGCCACGCTTGTCGCTTGAAATTGAGAATGCCAGTACAGAATTGATGTGTATGGTGTGCGAGCGGCTGTAACTGCTGAATCGTAACTTGATGTCTTGGCTTGGGTTTATTGTACACCCGGACATGAAAGTGTTTAAACATCGTCTGCCTTTTTAAAAAAAATAGAATACTGCAGTTCATTATAAATTATTTATCTGTGCACATCATATTTGTACAAATTTGTGTTTTCCTCATAATCTTTAATAGTAATTTAAAAATTGCTTCCGATCTCACCCTTGCAAACATTTCGGAAGACGCGTGCACCCTGAAAAGACTATCTTGTTAGATGGCCGAGAACATCTTATGTCGAGTAAGTAAGATTTGGATACTTCTATTCAGCCTGTTATATATTATATATTATATTAATGGGGGGTCAGAAATTTGGGAGTGATATTTGATTCCTTGCTCAGGTTTGAATCCCATATTATCAATCTCATGAGCTCCTCATTTTTTTTTTTTTTGTCCTATAAGTTATTCTTAGTTTGTATTGTTTAAAATACAAACTAAGTATTTATCTAAATATCATTTGGTAATATTAAGCATTGTGCTTTGTCTCTGTATGGTGTTCAAATATTTTTGCCAAGCTTCTTGTTCATCACCTTTAAAGGAAGCCAGTATGTACTGTTTTGAAACAGACTCTACATTTTCATTAAAACACATCTGTGTCTGAAACACTATTATCAACTTTTGTTAAAACAACTTTTTTATTAGAGATAAAAAAAAAAATATATATAGTGTATCTTTTGGCCCTCTAGTCTACTGTAAGTGACTATATGATATCATTTGCATTTAGATACTTTTATGATGCAAAGATTTCTCTCAAAAAGACATTTTGGGGAGGGTGAAGGAGATTTGACATTTCCATGTTAATATGCACATGACTACAACTAAATAAACATCTTAATTTCACACAAAGTCTGGTGTATATTTTTCTCTTCTATATTTTCTTACAAGCTTTTCAAGAATACTTAAGACATCCTTCATTTCATAAGATTCCCATTCATTTACAAGATTCATGAGTCTGAGCTCAGACATTTAATCATTTAGCAGACAAGCTATTTAATATTTATAAGAGTAAAATCACACTGACTTCCTCCATGGAATCAATGATCTTTGACAGCTGCACATCGTTCAGGGCTTTCAAAGTGCGAGCCCTGAGGAAAACAAATAAAAACAACAGTACTTATTCTGCAGTAATACACAAATATACACAAACAGTGAGAATCCAAAGCACACAACATGTAATGCATCTGATATTTTACTAATGCAGACTAAATACAGGCTTAAAGTGGTGCCAGAATGAACTTACGTTTTCAGGAAGCCCATGAGTTGCTCTCTTTTCTTCTTGGATTTGTTGGTCATGATGCTTCGATATGTTTGTCTCTCAATACACCATAACTTTACCACTGTGACAGCTGTGAGAAAGAGAGCATCAAAACAATGATTTACCACACCAGCATAGGGCGACTCAAATCATCATATTTAGCTGTCAGTCCAAAATAATATCTGACCTTTGACAGATGCTGTGCGTTTACAATTGTATAAAATGGCCAGTTCACCAAACACATCGCCAGATCTTAATGTTCGAAGATTTCGCCCAGCCTGAGTAACCTTCACCTCCCCCTCTAGAAAAAAAATGGAATTTAGCTCATCAGTTCATTCTTTCACATTTTAAGACTGGCCTGTGCTGAAATCAAAGAATGTTAAAATCTCATGAAATTAAATACGGTATGGGAGACGTTCCACTGTATGTTCACATCAATGCATGTTTCTTTTCTGAACTGTTTTAACATTTAAACAGTAAATACTGGTATGTACCAACAATCACATTTAAATGTACCAAAATGTGATTCATTTTAAAAATAAACATACAATTTACACCTTTACACTTTTTTACACTTCCACAACTCTTACCCTATGCATGCAAAGCTTTATGGCATCATTTTATCTACACACAATTAGTATATCCGTCATAGTGAGAACCATGTAGTCAAGGTTGGTACTATTGCTATTAAAAACAAGACAAAGTTTTGAATAGAAAACCGGTAACTTGCATAAACACTGCATGTAGTCTACCAAAATTTAATTAACAGTAGAGGGGAAATTTTATTGTAGTCTTAAAATCTACGAAGTCCCTAAAGGGACATGGTGGTGGAAAAAACTTCTGCATTCCCTTGAGAAACTTTTTCGTTCCCTCCCAAATATATTTGCATACCCTCACAAAACTTTTGCGTTCTATCGCAAAGATATTTGCGATCCCTCTCAAAACTTTTTCGTTCCCTCCCAAATATATTTGCATACTGTCAGGATTATGTCTCTAGTCTACCAGCCTCCGCCCAGCGCTCAAGCCTTCCGGCTTCCTCTCCACGCTCAAGCCCGTCAGCCGCCAGGCCAGCGTCAGCTCGCAAAATGGCTGCCACGCCAGTTCACAAGATGGCCGCCACGCCAGATTCTGCAAGCAAGATGGCTGCCAGGCTACTCCCCTGTCCGGCCATGGCCACCTGGACTGTTTACTCGGCCATGGCCACCTGGACTGTTTACTCGGCCATGGCCACCTGGACTGTTTACTCGGCCATGGTCACCTGGACTGTTTACACGGCCATGGCCACCTGGACTGTTTACTCGGCCATGGTCACCTGGACTGTTTACACGGCCATGGCCACCTGGACTGTTTACTCGGCCATGGCCACCTGGACTGTTTACTCGGCCATGGTCACCTGGACTGTTTACACGGCCATGGCCACCTGGACTGTTTACTCGGCCATGGCTTCCTGAGCCCCCAGATCTGCCATGGCCACCTGGACTGTTTACCCGGCCATGGCCCCCTGAGCTCCCAGACCCACCATGGCCTCCTGGACTGGTTAGCCGGCCATGGCCACCTGAGCTCCCTGATCCGCCCTGGAGACCACCTCTGTATCCTGTGTCCCTACCTAGCGGTCTCCAGGGCGCCCACCCTCCCTCCCCTATTGATGTTATTAGGCGCGAGACGCGCCTTCGGGGAGGGGGGGGGGGGTAATGTCAGGATTATGTCTTGTTCTGTTCTGTTCTCCTAGTGTTTTTCCCCCTATGTTTCCAGTTCTAATGGTTTAGTCCTTGTCTTCCCCTCTAGTTTTGTTTCCATTTGGTTTGTTCATGCCCATATTTGTATTTCTCCCTCGTTATCCTGTTATCTTGTTTGTGACCACGCCCCCGTTTCAGTATATTTAAGAGTCTGTGTTTGCACACCCCGTTTGTCGGTCAATGTAGATGTTACTTCTGTTTGTTTTGTGTCATGTGCTCATTTCCTGCTCCCGGTTTTGTTTATTTGTTTTTGTTTATTTGTTTTTGCATTTTGCAGTTTTTATTTTAATAAACTTCATTCATTCAGTTACTCCGGTTCTCCTCGTCCATCTCTACTCCTCAACCCAGCCAGATCGTAACACATACCCTCACAAAACTTTTGCGTTCTATCGCAAAGATATTTGCGATCCCTCAAACTTTTTCATTCCCTCCCAAATATATTTGCATACCCTCACAAAACTTGTGTTCTATCGTAAAAATATTTGTGATCCCTCTCAAAACTTTTACGTTCTATCGCAAAACCTGTTAAGTTCAGATAAACACTTCCTGTTTACTTTACAGCTTGCAGTGGTTCATACAGCTCTGTACGTTCCAAATGTTCCCAATAAAACTGTATGTTCCTTCATAACCTGGGCTCTTCTGCTTTCCTGTGCATAATATATTTTATTAATGAACTGTGTACCAGATTTGGTCTTTTTATATTACCGTCTTAGTCCATTAGTCTACCATAAGCATTTTCTATAATGGTTTTCTATGGGAAAAAGCTTAACGTGCATTAGTATGCTGCATTCATCTGCTTTATTAATAGTAATGTTATTAATAATGTTACTAATTTCATTAGTATTAATAGTATTTATTAATCCCGAATTGGGCCTCCAATGTCACTGTTTAGTACATTAAGCCACATTAAGCATTTTAGAATGTCCCAAAACCATGCCTTGAACTATAAACACTAAATGTTTTCTTTACACTTGAGTCCAAATTCAAACTCTAGATGTAAAGTAAACAGGAAGTGTTTGTCTGAACTCAACTGGTTTGCGAGGGAACACAAATATTTTTGTGAGAGAATACAACAGTTTTGTGAGAGAAGGCAAATGTATTTGCAAGGGAACGCAAAAGTTTTACGAGGGTCGCAGAGTTTGTCAAGGGAACACAAAAAAAATTGAAAAATATTTTTTCCTCCCACCCCAAACTTTTTCCACCCACCCGGAATTTTGTCCACCAACATGTCCCTTTAGGGGCTCCGTAGAAATCAGCCTGAGAGAGAGAGAGAATTAGGCTAAATGGCATAATATAGTAATGCAAAAAAAAAAAAAAAAAAAACTGGCCTCACTTGATTCCCCAAATCATGTCAGTCATTAGTCTATTCTGCCTCACTGGGTTCACCATCACTAACACTCGCATACTCTGGCACCACAGGCTCCTCCCACAGAAGGTCATCCTTGCTCCCATCTGAGATGCAGCATCTTTTGAAGCCATTGATGATGCTCACCGGGGGCACTGCAGCCCATGCCTGGAGAACCCGGTCACAGAGCACCCTCGCCGCAGGCTTCTGTATTTTTCCAGATGGTGTGAGTGGGACTGCCAGACAGCAGCCACTCTACCACTACATTCAACACCTGTAGCTTAGGCTACTTGTCATCCCCATGGTATGATCACAAGGTCACCGTTTTGACAGGCACAGTCACGTGTCCTCAGAAAGTACAGTGACAGATGTCGGCATGTCAAAAAACACGTGTTTGATCTGCATTGCATCTGATCCCGGGGATATAAGATTTCTTTTTTTTTTTTTTTTTCTCCACATTGTGGTGAAAAGACAGCAGTTTCTCCTTGTATTCAGAGGGCAAGTGCTAGGCAAGACTTTTTCTGGGGTGGCTTTGAATTTGCTGACAGGTATGTTCAGCTTTTTGGCAAGATCAAGGACCTTCATTATGGGTTATGGTCAGCCCCTCACTTCTTTTTTCGGGCTACATACTGACACACTTGCCTGTTAGTTTCTTCAAAGCAGCCACTTTTAGAACTGCTTCTCTTTGAGTGTTAACATTTTTAAGACTGTCATTTTCGGTTCGCCATCTGCCAACTTTACATTCTGTCATTCCATATTTCTTAGCTGCGTGTACACCATGACTTAAGTTTGCATCATAACCTCTAGTCAGCTGGCCGGTTCACTTCAGTCCAGGATGCACACTTGTTATACATGTATTTGGCACCACCTATTGTTGCGAGTGTATTATTGAAAAAGTCTATTATATGTAAAAGTCTATTTCAGATATATTTCCAAGAAAAAAAATGTTGTCTTATAAATGTTGTCGTGTGACACTGAATACTGGAGAAATGTTTTTGAAGAATTCAGTTTTAAAATATATTCAAATAGAACACAGTTTTATAGTATTTTTGATTAAATAAATGCAGCCTTGGTAAGCACAAGAGACAACAAACACATTAAAAAAAATCTTACATGGCAGAAATAGTAAGGGCGGTATGTTAGTATGTGATACACACCAGCGACAATGTACATGCTGTCTCCCTCTGTGCCCTCTCGGATGATGTCATCACCAGGACGACAGTCCAGAGCCTTCATCAGATCTACCATCATACTGATCTGTTCCTCATCCAGACGACGAAGGAAATCATTCTTACCAATTGCCTTCACGATCTGAGTTTTCTCACTGATGGACAGACACATATAAACAAAATGACTTTTAGGGTTAGGTTTATTAATTTAATTTTAGAGTACACTATACAGGCTATGGTTAGGGTTCTGTCCCACTGCTGTTTAATTATGCCTTGTTCAGACTGTCAGCAAAAATCAAATTTTTTTCCCGGATAAGTCTGGAGAAAAAAAATGAAATTGAATATTTTCGCATTATTTGGACTTGTCACAGTTCTGTTGTGTCTGTGTTTTGTGACCTAGTTTTCTCTTCATGTGTCTTAAAGTGCTCCTATTATGCTATTTTAAAGGTTGTTAATATTGTTCCATGAATCTTCAAAAACGGGTTTACATGTATGCAAGGTCAAAAAACACTCCAAAAATAGATTTAATTTGACCTAATTTTTAAATGATTCGTAAACGACTCGTACAAAGCAGTTTGAAGAATCAGTCTCTCTAAACCCCTCCTTTCCGTGAGCCCTCACTACTGTGATTGGTCAGATGGCGCAGTCCTTTATGGCTGGTCTACCGCGGCGCGTACAGCGCGTGTCGGAAACGAAAAGCCCATTGCCATAACTGAATGACAGCCCTGGAGACTTGTCAATACATAGAAAAGATGGTAGAGAGTCAAGCTGCATCAGTTGATACATTTTAGACTACAGTGGGCCCACAGCTGAACAACATAACTACAGAAGCGTGAGTTAGCCAGTTAGCAAGATACCTGCAGGGTTTATAACATACACCAGTGGTTCTCAATCCTGGTCCTGGGGGACCCCTGCTCTGCACATTTTGCATGTCTCTCTTATTTAACACACCTGATTGAGATCTTCAGCTTGTTAGTTCAGTTCATGGATCTCTCTCCTAATGAGCTGATCTCAATCAGGTGTGTTAAATAAGAGAGACATGCAAAATGTGCAGAGCAGGGGTCCCCCAGGACCAGGATTGAGAACCACTGACATACACAACTACGTATTTTGAACGATCGCTAGAAAATACAATCATCTATTGTCTCAGTCAGTCGTCTGTTCCTCGTCAGTGCTAGTGTGTATTTTGCTTTGTATCGTCCCTTGAGGACTACATTGTCCAGGGAAGGTCCTCAGGGGAGCGGGTGCAGGTGAGTAATAAATCACCACTCACCATCTTTGACGCCAACGAAGAACTCACCAGCCCCACTTCCTATCTATAGCCCAGCCAGCCTTTACCCCATGAAACGGTTGTGCTTTGTGGGGCTTTGCGGGAGCCTGTCGCAACCAAAGCGCTAGAGGAAGTAGTGTGGATTATCGCCCTGGAGCCTGAGCCCAATAAAGAGTCTGACCAGTGGGGACTCTCATGAAGGAATGCCCCATCCACATCCCTGCCACTGAGGGTGAGCTGCAGCTGGTAATAAAGTAATAACTTACTTTCTCTTTTCAACCCATTAGTTTCTTCATCTAGCCCTCTTAGTCAGTCCTCTTCGTTGTTTCATTCCGACCCTGAATACTCTGTCTCTTTGCTGGTGTTGTCCAGCCCTGATCCTCCTGAATCTCTCAGTCTCTCAGTTATCATCCTTATCCCACCTCCACCTTCTGATACTGTCTTTTCTCTCAATCCCTAGTCTGCTATCTGTCACTTCACTCTCTGCCAGCTGCAGCTTATGCCACTCCAGTCCAGCCTCAAGAACTGTCACCTCTACTATGGCCCGTGATTCTGCTAGCCATGCTGGATTGACTTGCCTCTTCAATTCTGGCTGAGTCCTGCACCTGCCTGCCACCTAATCTCACTTCAGCCAACCACTTAGCCCCAGCTCCCCTGTGTCCATCAACCCCTCTGCACACCCTTTGCCTGCTCTCGGCTATGTCGGTCTACATTGGGGCTTCCTACCATCAGCTCCATCTTGGCGTAAGGTTCCCCTGTCTCCGCCTCCAGCCAAAGGATCCTGGACTCCACCTCTGTCCTTCGACCCTCAGACTCCGCTTTGCCTCCTAGTTTCCTCGTCTTAGCCTTAGCCTGTCTGGCTCCACCGGGCTCCCTCGTCCCACCGACTCCACCTTGGTGACTCAACGACCATCCACCGCCTAGGGACTCCACTCCTCTGGCTTTTCCTTGTCCCTTCGTCCCTCTAGCTCTGTCAGGCTCCTCCTTTCCTCTGGCTCTGCCTTTGTCCTAAGTTGCCTGCTGCTTCACCTCAGCCCTTCAGATCCATTGGTTCACCCAGGCTCTGTGTCTGCTCTGCTCCATTTAGGTCATCATCTATACTGGCATTGTCACATGAGCTCACGCCCCTGGATCCTCCGTGCAGAGTACTTCCACGACTCCTCCCTCCTGGGTCTTCATCTTGGCTGGGCTCTGGTGGTCCATCTTAACACACTCTTGGCTCCCCACTGGCTCCTCCCTCCATTGTCGCCTCCTGGTCCTGCCTGCTCCATCCTCTATTCCTTCACCATCTCCTGTCTTCTCTCTGCCCGCTCCTGTCTTCCACACTAGACTCTTTGTTGGCGTGAAGACGCAACTTGCCGGAGGGGGGCTATCTGTCACAGTTCTGTTGTGTCTGTGTCTTGTGACCTAGTTTTCTCCTCATGTGTCTTAATTGGATTTGTTTCTCCTGTCCTTAATCAATTATATTGTTACCTTCCTTGTACTTATACTGCTCTATTGTCCCTGTTAGTCATCCAATCTCGTCAATTTGTGCTAGTGTGTACGTGTAGATTTTGCCTTATTTGGATTTATTAAACATATTAAACTTTTCTTCATTGTCTTCAGCATTTTGGATTTTACACACACCAAAGTGTGACAGGAATTAAAATGCAATTCCAATCTGATTTTTACAGATGTGTCCTAGTCTGAATGCTCTGGCTGCTTTCAGATTTCAAATGGTCTTTTGCGACACACAACGACAATGTCAAAACTGGTGACAGAAATGCTAAAAGTATTCATACAGTATTTAAACAAAGCTGAGTTCTTCTTGTGTGATGGAGGAGTTCTGCACTGTGACTTACTTGGGGATCAAGATGATGGACCTATATTTTTCCTGCATCTGTTTTGAAAACCTTGTCACATACTACACCATAACCAAACCATGCTTTGTTTACAGTGAAATTGGTTATGTCCGGACACAAATCTGATTTGATCACTTGCAATTAATAGTGTGGACAGTGATCTGATTTGAGGAAAAAAAAATTGCCTGCAGTCTGAACATAGCCTTAGATTCCCTGGGTTCTTGATTAGTATGTGTATAAAGTAACCTGGCAGTTTTATTGACTCTGCTGGCATTGATTTCCAGGACTTCTGGTACTGGCTCCGGGGCCATGACAGCTGCCCGACTCTGTCGAACCTCAGGCATTTCATTACTGTTTCGTTGAGGTGCACAATCTGACAGACAACATTAGAAGTGGGTAAATGTATAAAACTTATAAAACTTCATAGACATAAAAGATTATAAAAAATCAACTTGAATGATTCTAACATTAGGATATACAGAATGGCAGATGCTACACAGAGGTACAACGTTTGACAGACTTTCACAAATTTGCTCGTTATAGTTCTTAATCCATGTTTTTGATCACCCAATAGGCATCACTGATACATATTAATTTATGAATTGTGCTGGCTTTAGGCAAAAACCTGTCATGTGTCATCAAAAAAATCTGTATTATTAATAACATATGAAGGAATATATATATATATATATATATATATATATATATATATATATATATATATATATATATATATTAATTAGTCTGTTTGGTCTTACCATGCTCACCCAGTTGTCCTTGCAGCACCTGTAACAATCTGTCTTTCTCTTCAAGCTGTCTCACTGTAATAAGAAAACAATATTGTAGTGTGCATTAAAATCATGTACAAATGTGTGTTTAAAACATCTGAACACTAAAACAGTGAAAAGAAGTCGTGGCTCAGATCTCGTCTTACTCAGCTCTTTGTTCTGGTTTTGGAGTTCCTGCTTGAGCTGGCATTCTTTCTCCAGCATTTGTCGTAATTTCTTGACTTGAGCTTCCATTGGCCTGATGAGATTCACCTTTACTAGAGCAGCATGTCACTGACAAAGAGAGGTAAAAACTCACGTCACGCTGACAACATTTAACATGTAACTGCAAAAAAAAAAAAAAAAAAAGTGTAAAAATGCAGATTCACTGAACCAGTCTTCAAAATAATGAATGACCATCAGTTACAGTGACAAAACACACACAAAAAAACTGTTAACAGTCAACTGTTCTGTCATTAATGAATAATTACACAGGAACAAATGACTAATGCACTATTAACATTCTAGTAACTACTGTTAACTAAAAAGAAACTCTGATTAACAAATCATTAAGTAATAGCACTAATTTGAATGTGGTAGTTCACTATCAGTAACTACTATTTTTTTTACACGTCAACATATTCTAACCCTACCTTCATTTTTTTAAGGTTCTGGATAGTAATAATTCCAATGGACTTGGTAACACTTGAATCATTACTAGTGGGTTACCATGATCTTCACTGATCCAAATAATTAATAATTCATTTAGGATGTTGTAACACTTGCACTGTCACGTATCTGGTCTATCTCGTCATGAACTCTAGCACACACATTCTGGACTGCAAACCCCATAAGCCACTGCACCAATCACTGCACACAGCTGCTCCTCGTTTCCCACTGAACTGATTGCTGCATACACCTGTTTATCATTTACCCACATGCATTTAAGCCACTCACACACACAGCCACCTTGCGAAGTCTTATTGTTCCTATGGTCGTAATTCTAAGCGTTTTTCTCTGTGTTGGATTATCTGTGTATGACTCTGGACTGTGTACCCCGTTGACGATTCCTGCTTCCTGCCATTGCGACCATTCCCTGTCTATCGAACTGTTTCCCGGATTACCTACGTTGTTCCTGTTTTCTGGTGATTATTCTGGCCTGTTGACGATTCTAATAAATGCTGCAAATGGATCCGCACGTCTCTGACTCTCCATGTGACAGAAGACTTCGCCACTACAAGGATCCAGCAGCGAGTATGGTGTCATCCGGTTCCAGCACGAACACCACTGTACAGATCATGCGTCTCAAGCAGGATGAGCGGACTATTGAGGAGTATGCGATGGACTTCATCGAATTAGCTAATCAGTCGACTATGGAGGAGCAGTGCCTGATGATTTTCTTTCGGGGAGGACTCTTAGAGCCATTGGCTTCCCTCATGCCAATGTGTGAACCTGGCTGGACTCTGCAATATTATATAGATCTTGCTCTTTTGTTGTGTGGCTCTCCTTTTACTGTGGGAATTGTGGAAGAGAACCATCTTCCCACAGAAAGTTCCAGCTCAGAGCCACAGCATAAGATGGCCGCCCCTCCCGAGCCTGTTCACAAGATGGCCACTAGCCCAGAATCACAAAACCCACATTTCACCACGGCTTGGCAAAGATTCATGTCCAGCCTAGAGGACCCACCACTACTGTCAGCACGAACAGTCGGTCTCTTACGGTCAGCACCTGCCAAAGCAGCGACCTCATATCCTGAGTCAAGCCAAAACACGACCGCACAATCAGAGACTGCGCCGCCAGAGCGCCCTCCAGTGACTGCGCCGCCAGAGCGCCCTCCAGTGACTGCGCCGCCAGAGCGCCCTCCAGTGACCGCTCGCTCAGAGCCTGCTCTTCCAGAGTCTTCGCTGGAGACACCCAGCCCTCCTGAATCTCCGCTGGGGTCGTCCAGTTCTCCAGAGCCCGCTCCTCAAGAGCGTTGTCCAGAGCCCGCTCCTCAAGAGCGTTGTCCAGAGCCCGCTTCACAAGAGCGTCGTCCAGAGCCCGCTCCTCAAGACAGCCTTCCAGAGACTCCGCTGGTTCCGCCCAGCCTTCCAGAGCCTCCGCTGGTTCTGCCCAGCCTTCCAGAGCCTCCGCTGGTTCCGCCCAGCCTTCCAGAGCCTCCGCTGGTTCCGCCCAGCCTTCCAGAGCCTCCGCTGGTTCCGCCCAGCCTTCCAGAGACTCCGCTGGTTCCGCCCAGTCTTCCAGAGACTCCGCTGGTTCAGCCCTGCCTTCCAGAGACTCGGCGGGTTCAGCCCTGCCTTCCAGAGCCTCCGCTGGTTCCGCCCAGCCTTCCAGAGACTCCGCTGGTTCCATCCAGTCGTCCTGAGATTCCTGTCTGCCCGGTTCTGGTCACGGAGCCCATGCATGGACTGTTCCCACCCACCCTCCCTGCTGCTCCAGTTCCGCCACCTCTGTCTCCTGACAGTCCCTCTGCTCACCCACCTCGGCCCTCCGACCCTGCGGCTCCACCCCGGCTCTGTGCTCCCTCGTCTCCGTTGTCGGCCGTCGGCCCACCAGCTCCTCCAGGCTCCATCGTCTCTCCGGCTCCGCCTCGGTCAGTCGTCGCCCCACCTTCGCCTCTGGACTCTACTCCTCCGGCTGCGCCTCGTCACTCCGTCCTGCCGGCTCTGTGGACCTCCTCCCTCCCGTGGGCACAGCCTCGATCCTCTGTCACTCCGGCTCCGCTGCGTACCTCCGGACCTCCATCTCCGCCGGGGTCGCCAGAGCCTTGGGTTCCGCCTTGGCCCTCCGGATCCTCTGTGTCGCCCAGGACCATCGACTGTCCGGTTCCGCCTCGGGCTCCACCGGCTCCACCTCCGTCGGTCGGCCCCATGCAGGAGCCAACCTTTCCTTCATCATGGCTTCTCCCTCCGTCGGCTCCGCCTCAGTTCCTGGTTCCAGTACCCCTACATGGACCTGGCCCTCCATCCCTCCCCCTGTTACGCCTCCGCTCCACCACCCTCCAGGTTGTATTAGGTGGTTAGAGCGTCTGGAAGCCGCTCCTTGGGGAGGGGCTCTGTCACGTATCTGGTCTATCTCGTCATGAACTCTAGCACACACATTCTGGACTGCAAACCCCATAAGCCACTGCACCAATCACTGCACACAGCTGCTCCTCGTTTCCCACTGAACTGATTGCTGCATACACCTGTTTATCATTTACCCACATGCATTTAAGCCACTCACACACACAGCCACCTTGCGAAGTCTTATTGTTCCTATGGTCGTAATTCTAAGCGTTTTTCTCTGTGTTGGATTATCTGTGTATGACTCTGGACTGTGTACCCCGTTGACGATTCCTGCTTCCTGCCATTGCGACCATTCCCTGTCTATCGAACTGTTTCCCGGATTACCTACGTTGTTCCTGTTTTCTGGTGATTATTCTGGCCTGTTGACGATTCTAATAAATGCTGCAAATGGATCCGCACGTCTCTGACTCTCCATGTGACAGAAGACTTCGCCACTACAAGGATCCAGCAGCGAGTATGGTGTCATCCGGTTCCAGCACGAACACCACTGTACAGATCATGCGTCTCAAGCAGGATGAGCGGACTATTGAGGAGTATGCGATGGACTTCATCGAATTAGCTAATCAGTCGACTATGGAGGAGCAGTGCCTGATGATTTTCTTTCGGGGAGGACTCTTAGAGCCATTGGCTTCCCTCATGCCAATGTGTGAACCTGGCTGGACTCTGCAATATTATATAGATCTTGCTCTTTTGTTGTGTGGCTCTCCTTTTACTGTGGGAATTGTGGAAGAGAACCATCTTCCCACAGAAAGTTCCAGCTCAGAGCCACAGCATAAGATGGCCGCCCCTCCCGAGCCTGTTCACAAGATGGCCACTAGCCCAGAATCACAAAACCCACATTTCACCACGGCTTGGCAAAGATTCATGTCCAGCCTAGAGGACCCACCACTACTGTCAGCACGAACAGTCGGTCTCTTACGGTCAGCACCTGCCAAAGCAGCGACCTCATATCCTGAGTCAAGCCAAAACACGACCGCACAATCAGAGACTGCGCCGCCAGAGCGCCCTCCAGTGACTGCGCCGCCAGAGCGCCCTCCAGTGACTGCGCCGCCAGAGCGCCCTCCAGTGACCGCTCGCTCAGAGCCTGCTCTTCCAGAGTCTTCGCTGGAGACACCCAGCCCTCCTGAATCTCCGCTGGGGTCGTCCAGTTCTCCAGAGCCCGCTCCTCAAGAGCGTTGTCCAGAGCCCGCTCCTCAAGAGCGTTGTCCAGAGCCCGCTTCACAAGAGCGTCGTCCAGAGCCCGCTCCTCAAGACAGCCTTCCAGAGACTCCGCTGGTTCCGCCCAGCCTTCCAGAGCCTCCGCTGGTTCTGCCCAGCCTTCCAGAGCCTCCGCTGGTTCCGCCCAGCCTTCCAGAGCCTCCGCTGGTTCCGCCCAGCCTTCCAGAGCCTCCGCTGGTTCCGCCCAGCCTTCCAGAGACTCCGCTGGTTCCGCCCAGTCTTCCAGAGACTCCGCTGGTTCAGCCCTGCCTTCCAGAGACTCGGCGGGTTCAGCCCTGCCTTCCAGAGCCTCCGCTGGTTCCGCCCAGCCTTCCAGAGACTCCGCTGGTTCCATCCAGTCGTCCTGAGATTCCTGTCTGCCCGGTTCTGGTCACGGAGCCCATGCATGGACTGTTCCCACCCACCCTCCCTGCTGCTCCAGTTCCGCCACCTCTGTCTCCTGACAGTCCCTCTGCTCACCCACCTCGGCCCTCCGACCCTGCGGCTCCACCCCGGCTCTGTGCTCCCTCGTCTCCGTTGTCGGCCGTCGGCCCACCAGCTCCTCCAGGCTCCATCGTCTCTCCGGCTCCGCCTCGGTCAGTCGTCGCCCCACCTTCGCCTCTGGACTCTACTCCTCCGGCTGCGCCTCGTCACTCCGTCCTGCCGGCTCTGTGGACCTCCTCCCTCCCGTGGGCACAGCCTCGATCCTCTGTCACTCCGGCTCCGCTGCGTACCTCCGGACCTCCATCTCCGCCGGGGTCGCCAGAGCCTTGGGTTCCGCCTTGGCCCTCCGGATCCTCTGTGTCGCCCAGGACCATCGACTGTCCGGTTCCGCCTCGGGCTCCACCGGCTCCACCTCCGTCGGTCGGCCCCATGCAGGAGCCAACCTTTCCTTCATCATGGCTTCTCCCTCCGTCGGCTCCGCCTCAGTTCCTGGTTCCAGTACCCCTACATGGACCTGGCCCTCCATCCCTCCCCCTGTTACGCCTCCGCTCCACCACCCTCCAGGTTGTATTAGGTGGTTAGAGCGTCTGGAAGCCGCTCCTTGGGGAGGGGCTCTGTCACGTATCTGGTCTATCTCGTCATGAACTCTAGCACACACATTCTGGACTGCAAACCCCATAAGCCACTGCACCAATCACTGCACACAGCTGCTCCTCGTTTCCCACTGAACTGATTGCTGCATACACCTGTTTATCATTTACCCACATGCATTTAAGCCACTCACACACACAGCCACCTTGCGAAGTCTTATTGTTCCTATGGTCGTAATTCTAAGCGTTTTTCTCTGTGTTGGATTATCTGTGTATGACTCTGGACTGTGTACCCCGTTGACGATTCCTGCTTCCTGCCATTGCGACCATTCCCTGTCTATCGAACTGTTTCCCGGATTACCTACGTTGTTCCTGTTTTCTGGTGATTATTCTGGCCTGTTGACGATTCTAATAAATGCTGCAAATGGATCCGCACGTCTCTGACTCTCCCTGTGACATGCACATATATAATATATTGCACATATAAAAGCTTACATATACTTCAAAATACTTTCAGTCATTATTTGAGAGTTATCATGTTATTCATTTTAGAATACTGATTCAAATAATTAGTGACTTCTTCTAATAGATTTGGTAATACTTGAGTCATTACTAGTGGGTTACCATGGTCTTCACTTTAGAATTAATTATACATTTTGCATCATTCACATTAATTATGAACATGTATATAGTAGTTCTTAGTAGTACTCCAGGAGATACAGTGAGGTAAAAAAATATTTGATCCCCTGCTGATTTTGTATGTTTGCCCACTGACAAAGAAATCATCAGTCTATAATTTTAATGGTAGGTTTATTTGAACAGTGAGAGACAGAATAACAACAAAAAAATCCAGAAAAATTTGCATTTGAATGAGTGAAATACGTATTTGACCCCTTCGTAAAACATGACTTTGTACTTGGTGGCAAAACTCTTGTTGGCAATCAAGTCAGACATTTCTAATAGTAGGCCACCAGGTTTGCACAACTCTCAGGAGGGACTTTGTCGCACTCTTCTTTGCAGATCCTGGCTGACGTTCAGCAACTCAAACCTTCAGCTCCTTCCACAGATTTTCTATGAGATTAAGGTCTGGAGACTGGCTAGGCCACTCCAGGACATTAATGTGCTTCTTTTTGAGCCACTCTTTTGTTGCCTTGGCCATGTGTTTTGGGTCATTGTCATGCTGGAATACCCATCCACAACCAATTTTCAATGCCCTTGCTGAGGGAAGGAGATTCTCACCCAAGATTTGGCAGTACATGGCCCCATCCATCGTCCCTTTGATGGGGTGCAGTTGTCCTGTCCCCTTAGCAGAAAAACACCCCCAAAGCATAATGTTTCCACCTCCATGTTTGACAGTGGGGATGGTGTTCTCCAAACACAGCGAGTTGAGTTGATGCCAAAGAGCTAGATTTTGGTCTCATCTGACCACAACATTTTTACCCAGTTCTCCTCTGAATCATTCAGACGTTCACTGGCAAACTTTATACAGGCCTGTACATGTGCTTTCTTGAGCACTGCAGGATTTCAGTCCTTCACGGCATAGTGTGTTACCAATTGTTTTCTTAGTGACTGACTATGGTCCCAGCTGCCTTGAGATCATTGACAAACTCCTCCCATGTAGTTCTGGACTGATTCCTCACCATTCTCATGATCATTGAAACTCCACAAGGTGAGATCTTGCACAGAGCCCCAGACTGAGGGAGATTGACAGTTATTTTGTGTTTCTTCCATTTGTGAATAATCGCACCAACTGTTGTCACCTTCTCACCAAGCTGCTTGGCGATGGTCTTGTAGCCCATTCCAGCCTTGTGTAGGTCTACAATCTTATCCCTGCCATCCACAGACAGCTCTTTGGTCTTGGCCATGGTGGAAAGTTTGGACTGATTGATTGATTGTTTCTGTGGACAGGTGTCTTTTATACATGTAACAAACAGAGATTAGGAGCATTCCCTTTAAGAGAGTGCTCCTAATCTCAGCTCGTTTCATGTATGAAAGACAGCTGGGGGCCAGAAATCTTGCTGATTGATAGGGGATAAAATACTCATTTCACTCATTAAAATGCAAATCAATTTATAACTTTTTGGAAACGCTTTTTCAGTTTTGTTGTTGTTGTTGTTGTTGTTGTTGTTGTTGTTGTTGTTGTTGTTGTTGTTGTTATTCTGTCTCTCACTGTTCAAACAAACCTACCATTAAAATTATAGGCTGATCATTTCATTGCCAGTGGGCAAACGTACAAAATCAGCAGGGGATCAAATTTTTTTTCCCTCACTGTATTAAAAAATAGTAGTTACTGATTAGCTAATAGTGAACTACCACTTTTAACTGAGCGCTATGATTCACTAATCAGAGTTTCTTGTTAGTTAATAGTAGTTACTCAAAAGTTAATAGTGCATTACTCATTTGTTCGAGTGTAGCTATGTATTAATGACAGAACAGTATTACCCAAAAACACACTCTCTCTCTCTCTCTCTCTCTCTCTCTATATATATATATATATATATATATATACATATATATATATTTATATAGATGTATATATATAAACATATTAATTTAGGATACATTTAGGATTTACTGTATGTTGTAGTAGTTACTGTACCAGTCCATCTGGAAATACTGTTTACAAAGTACAGAGCACTTTTTCTATCTGAAACTGTGCCACACACAGTTATTTGGAGTCAAGTTATATGGTGTAAGATTCCTTTTTTTTTTTTTTTTTTTTTTTTTGAAGGAAGGAAGGAAGGAAGGAAGGAAGGCAAAACATCGTAAGTAAGGGGTGTAAGATGGCCCCCCTTGACATGGGACAGAAGGACTCCAGTGGCATGTTGTAACTACTGTTATTATTTAATACTTATCATCATAATTCATTATTGATCAGTAATTGAGACATTTCAGACATATTTGCTATCTATTAAAACCAATGGGCTAACCGAGTGAAATTATTCCGTTTGAATTCATAATGCTATTTTGACATATTTTGAATTTAAAATCTGTATAATCAGTCATAGAATTAATAAACATTTCAGATATGTTTTACTTAAACTCTGTTCTGTCTGTCATTGGTGTTTTTAATTATATAACTAAATTCTCAAAACACACTGCACATTTTAAATGTCTTCTTTGTCTGACACACAAATGTAATCAATGTAAAATATTAAATCAACTAATTAAAATGTTATTACAAGTCATTTTGCATGAATTCCATAAACATTTACCTACGAGGAGCTTCTTGTAGTGGGCTTCTTTGAATAATTTCACATTGTGTGCTATGCCAAATAAATTAGCAAATGTTTGATATTATTTCCCTTCATAACATCAGCCATCAGGACAAAAAATATTACAAAGTGCATATTTTCTGTTATTTCTTCAGCGTGTTTTTGTACATCCAGTCGCAAACAGACACTGTTTAACAATAATTTCAACTTTTTTTTGCACATGTCTATTATTGTAGTATCATCTGCTTAAGATAAACGTCTTTCTGAATGTCATGTAGAAACAAAACACACTGTTCCTGTTGATGTGGACGGTTATTGACTAGAATAAGCTGCAAAATGAATCAGGTTTTATGCTGCTAGTCAAAAGTCAAACTAACAAGGAATGACCTCCATTCAAATGGCATTCATTTTTTTTAAACAGAGCGTTTCATAGTAGCATTTTAAAACTATTGTTAATCTTTGAGGAAATGATTAACTAGCCTTATTACTCTCTATGCTGTACACTTTATGACTGATGAGGCGGTCAGGGTCTACTGAAATCCTGCTGGTGCCCAGCCATCATTGCTTGCTAAAGGAAATTGGAGGGTTTGGGCAGGGTTGATGGACAACATAATAGATAACACTATTCTTACACTGGTGCAGAGATATAAAATGATCTTTGGATTAAAGCTCCTTGTCCTGTCACGTGTCTAGAATATTGCCAATTGTAAAGCGTATTCGATAAATGGAAAGCCCTTGACAGAGCACAGCTACACAAATACACACTGCTAATCTGCGCAAATAATACCAGTTTGTCATCTCTACTGACCATAATCAAATTTGTTTTATTTTCATAGTGAGACCTACCTGAGCGTTCACTCTCTCACTCCCTCCAGATCGGTGTGTGTTCTGGCTGAAAGATCAGCTTGACGGATATAAATAATTAACCCGACGCTCCACCCTTCTTCACAGGTAAAAAGGAAAAAAGTGGTTATACTAGAACAAAAACATAAGAAAATGTCCATGCTTGGACATCAGCAAATTTATTGTAGCTTTCAGTTGTTTTATTTAACGACTTCAGATGTGCCTCCTACCAGTCTTGTACTTATAAGACAAATAATACACATACACAACAGGAATCAAAGGACAGTAATGCAGACTAGTGAGAAAAACTCTTAGTTTGTAATCCATTCTAAATCCTTAGTAGCCTATTCGGAACAGTTCTGTGCCAGTCCATCAGAGTTATTATAATGTGCCTACTTCTACACAGCAATGCAGGGCTGCTTATACTAGCAAGATACAGTGGTGGCCAAAATGATTGGAACACTAGTATTTTCACCAGTTAAAAAAAAATGGTTTTATGTCAGTTATTTTTATCTTTTGTTGTAGTTTGCCAGTAGGAAATATCAGTTTACATTTCCAAACATTCATTATGCCATTAATTGTAATAATCCAGTGTGGTAATAGACCTACTGTGCCTGCAAAGCTACCTGAAAAACTATGTGCAAGTGCTCCTATGGCAAAAGCTGCTTTAAACGCAAAGGATAGTAACACCAAATGTTAATTTAATTTAGTTAATAAAAGTTCATTGATAAAGAAAATCTTCTATTACAATTCTTCACATTTCTTCTAGGTATAGTCTGTCTCAGTTCTGACTGGATAATGATTCCTTGTGCAAACAAAAATCTCACAGGATTATTACAATTGATGGCAAGATGAATGTTTGGAAATGTAAACTAATATTTCCTGCTGACACACTATAGCAATATAGAAATAACTGACTATTTAAAAAAAAAAAAACAGCTATTTTTTAGCTGGTGAAAATACTAGTGTTCTAATAATTTTGGCCTTACATCATCCAAAACGGTCCCTCAATCAGTAATGTGAATGAGAATTTTGAAATGTTCTTAAAACAAAGAATATTATATAGAAATGAAAGAGAAATAAAGAATGATTTTGTACTTTTGAACTTTTATATAGCACTGAACTTGTCTGGAAACACCTCTGGGTTTCACTTTTACTGGCAGGTCAAAAGTCACTTTTTTCACAATCAAAATAGTTTTGTCCAGAAGAGCTGGAGTATTTTTACAATGACCAATGGCAAAGTCACATTCTGTTTTTTATACTGCACTGACAAAGTCACGTAAACTAGCAATAAATTAGCTCACCTGAGAATGTAGGATATATTTCTGAAATCAGTAATGATGTACTACAATCATAGCCACAACAGCTCCAGCACAAGCTTACCTTATCTAGCTGCAGACCCAGAGGAATAATTATTTAATTAATACTACAAAAATACAACTACAATGATTATGCATAATAAATATTCCTTCAACACATTAGGTCTACTAAAGCTCGTTAAAACCATACCCCTAACCCTAACACCAGACATATGAGGTCAAAGCAAGCAGGTTTCCAGGAACAACAACAACATTTGAGCATACACATGTCTTAAGAAATGGCTTTGTATGAGGAAAATCTTCAAGACTGGACTTGGACTAAAATTCAGCTCATTTATTTCATTATAATTTCTGACCACAAGGTGACGTGAAACTTATGAGACATTGTGTTGAAGACACATGCTGAATGTCTAATGATAGGCCAATGCATTGTAAAAATGTGTAATTTTACGACAAAATTCTAAATGGCCGACACCAAAAATTAGATTTTCTTCAACTCGGTATGCTGCTCCAAATCTAAAGAGCCCCATCTTAGCCAAACACTTTCGAAGTTATAAGCAAAAATAGTAATTTTTCCTATCATATGACCACTATGTGGTGCTGTGCCAAAACTGTCTAGGTACTCTCATGGTTGACATACCACACACCAAGTTTAGTCTCAATACGCTAAAGCGTTGAAATGATATTGCTTCATGTCCATTTCCGCATGCTCTTTGATTAATTTGTTTGTGTGTTATTTAAGAACAGCTGACAAATAATTTTGGGTAACACTTAAAGCCTTTAATTATAATGCAATGTGGAAAGGAAAGGAAAGGAAAGGAAAGGAAAGGAAAGGAAAGGAAATGTTGGGTTTACATGTTTTATGTTTTACATGGGACATTCCATAGGCGTAATGGTTTTCATACTGTACAAACCGTATTTTCTATATTTTCTATGCCCCTACACCTACCCTACACCTAAACCTAGCCCTCACAGGAGATTGTGCACACTTTTACTTCCTCAAAAAAAACCATTGTGCATGATTTATAAGCCTGTTTCCTCATGGGGACCTAAGAAATGTCCTTGAAATTACTATCCTTGTGGGGACATTTGGTCCCCATAACGTGATGAATACCAGGTACAGACACACACACGCACGCGCACGCGCACGCGCACACACACACACACACACACACACAAACACAAACACCTGAAGCAGTGGGCAGCCAATGCCGTGGCTACCGGGTCACCGCCGCGTCCGGAACAGAGAGCGCGGTCACCGCCGCGTCCGGAACAGAGAACGCGGTCACCGCCTCGTCAGGAACAGAGAGAGCGGTCACCGCCGCGTCCGGAACAGAGAGAGCGGTCACCGCCGCGTCCGGAACAGAGAGCGCTGTCACCGCCGCGTCCGGAACAGAGAGCGCGGTCACCGCCGCGTCCGGAACAGAGAACGCGGTCACCGCCTCGTCAGGAACAGAGAGAGCGGTCACCGCCGCGTCCGGAACAGAGAGAGCGGTCACCGCCGCGTCCGGAACAGAGAGCGCTGTCACCGCCGCGTCCGGAACAGAGAGAGCGGTCACCGCCGCGTCCGGAACAGAGAACGCGGTCACCGCCTCGTCCGGAACAGAGAGAGCGGTCACCGCCGCGTCCGGAACAGAGAGAGCGGTCACCGCCGCGTCCGGAACAGAGAGAGCGGTCACCGCCGCGTCCGGAACAGAGAGCGCGGTCACCGCCGCGTCCGGAACAGAGAACGCGGTCACCGCCTCGTCCGGAACAGAGAGAGCGGTCACCGCCGCATCCGGAACAGAGAGCGCGGTCACCGCCGCGTCCGGAACAGAGAGCGCGGTCACCGCCGCGTCTGGAACAGAGAGAGCGGTCACCGCCTCGTCCGGAACAGAGAGAGCGGTCACCGCCGCGTCCGGAACAGAGAGAGCGGTCGCCACCGCCTCAGGAACAGCGAGAGCGGTCACGGCCGCCTCAGGAACAGCGAGAGCGGTCACCACCGCATCAGGCACAGAGTGAGCAGATGCCCTTCCTCGAAAAAACGCCTCCGCCCTCGCCATAAAGTAGGGGCGCGTCCGCGCCGCCTCAGCATTAAGGGCATCCATAGCTGCCAAACAGGCGTAGATGGTCTCAAACCGAGCGGCCGACGCCGCCTCAAATGACATCTCCCCCGCTGGACCCAGTGTGGATGTCTGCATTCTGTCACGGTGAGATAGAGGGAGGTCTGGGTCCAAATGCAGGGAGAGAATGATTTTATTAAATAAACACAAATAAACTAACAAATAAACAAACCAAAAGCCAACACGGCAGACTAAACATAAACTCAACAAAACAAGAAACACGGTCAAAAGCCAGGATCAAGAATACTAGAAACACAACAGAACATAAAGACAATGCAGACATGAATGCGGAGTGAGTAGTGGGATCTCTTATAGTCCAGATAGTGATTGTGAACAGGTGTGCGTGTAATCAGTGATAACGACAAGGACAGGTGAATGCTATCAGAAGTGCAGTGCAGGAAAGGGAAAACAGCGACCTCAGGTGGCTGAGGGAAGCCCCACAGCCCAGATCATGACACCTTTGGGTTACAAGTCAGACTCTCTAACCATTAGGCCACGACTGCCCCAAAGGGTATGCATAATGTACATTGTATTGCATTATATCTGTTTATAAATAATTGTAATGAAAAGTTAAAAAGCTTATAATAAAACACACGGTGTTTTAATGCATTCTACAGATGATTAAATAAGAACTATAATGTATTGTAACTGTTTAACTATTCATAAAGTTCATTAAAAGCCATAATTAATGTATTAAAACTACTTTTATAATGCATTAAAGGCTTTAACTAAAGTGTTACTAAATTTTGTTTCAGTTTCTTTTGGTTCAAAAGTTATTAACATAGACATAATTGTATCTTTGGACAGTTAGTGGTGTTAGAAGGATTAAGTTAAAGACTCCAAAATTGCTGTGGTTAATGTTCAGACTGTCTTCTGTCTGTGTGGCAAATTTCACAGTTTTTACTAGGTGCTTCTATGGGCTACCATAAACTCAGAAGCGGAAGAAGAAGGAAAACACTAACAAGCATGTCAGATCCCTCCACACTTCCCAGCTGTTCTTAATCACCGGACTTCTAATAATACTAACCTTATACTTACCTCATTATGGACTATATTCAAACACCACTTCCCCACATTCAGTTGTCTGGTCTCGTCTGTATCCGGTGAGTATGGGAATCATCTGCTAAATTTACCTGCTGTTACTTCTCCGCTATCTTCCCCATTAGGCCTTCATTATCTTTTTTAGCCCCACAACCTGTGAAATAGAGAGAAGATTTCTTTCATTTAAGTTACCTTTCTCCATTGTTTATGTTCTTGTTTGGTTCTTGCTTCTGATGTCCCACATCTCATGTATCAGAAGTCCAGACCACGATGGATTCAAGCAGAGCTGCCTTAGCCTGATGCTATTGATGAACTGGTTTAATAACGTCAACAAACACTCATCGTCTCGATAACTCACCTCATTCCACCACTTCTCAACCTGTGTATGCCAGTCACATGGCCAACCCAGTGCCATATTCAGGGTTGGAAGAGCATTGCAGCAGCTTCAGTGCTGTCTCATCGTCAAGATGCAGTCACATTTAAATGTAGAAATCACCTGAGTTGTATTTTACCTCAGTTGATTTGCTGTTTCCTTTTAAAACATTCAAGTAGTTGCAATTTATAATGTTAAGAATGGAAAGATATGCAGTTTTAACTCAAGATACAAGAACAGAGATGCTTTTAAAATATTACTCACCTGTGCTAATCTGGCAGAGTTTAATTTTACCTCATTTGACTGGCTGCATGTTCTCTCGCAACATCCAGGTAGCTGCCACCCCTACTGACTAACAAAAGACACACGGTATCAGTTGAAACAACAGGTTGTAAAAAAAGAGAACAGAAATGCTTTTAAAATATTACTCACCTATGCTTTTTTATTTCTAGTCTGGCATTCACCAGAGTTTTATTTTTACCCCAGTTTATTACATCTCCTCTTGCGACACTGAGGCAAGTTTCCATCCCTACTGTAATGAATGTCAAAACAAAGTACAAGGTGTACAACAGAGAAGAGCTTTTTCATGACTTTTAATTTGCCAACACTTTACAATAAAGTGTCATTTGTTAACATTAGTTAATGTACTAACTAAAATGAACGAACAATGAACAATACTTTTATTACTTTTATTCGTCTATGTTAGGTAATAAAAATACAGTAGTTCATTGTTTGTTCATGTTAGTTCACAGTGCAATAACTAATGTTAACAAACACAACTTGTGATTTTAATAATGCATTAGATTAGTGAATGCTGAAATTAACATTAACTAAGATGAATAAATGCTGTGGAAGTATTGTTCATGTAGTAGTTACATTAGTTAACTAATGTTAACTTATGAACTTTATTGTAATAAAATATGTATTTTATGTAAAAAAGTTTTATTGCTTTAAAAATGTATTTTAAAAAAGTCTTAGAAAAAAAGCTGTTGCTTTTAAAATTTACAAATATGTAGTATTTAGGTAACATGTACCTTTAAAGTATTAAATATGTTCCATTCAGGGGTAAATAAGGTACAAACGTTTATCTTTTTTAAGGGTAATGCCCCAGTGACTACATCTGTACCTTTTTTCTGATAATATATGTATACATATTTGCAGTTGGTGTAGTTATAGACACCAGGGTCATGCTAACCTTGACCTCTTGAGCTTGACTAACACTTTAATGCCCCCTGCTGGTGCAACAGCCTCCAGTTTACATTCACAATTATGTCTGAAAGATGAGGCTTCATGTCCTGCCCTAACTTCTGTCTAGTGCAGGGCTATTCAATTAGATCCATTTGAGGGCCGGATTATCGAACTGGAAATTTGAAGCGGGCCAAGGGGATGGGGGCCGTCCCGATCTTTTTCTAGGGGGCCTATACAATTACATTGAAATGCATATTCACTAAAATGAACTAATATTACCAACACCAACATCTATAAAAGGTTAAGGTGCTGTCTGTCAATCAATTAAAAAAAAAAATCAATTTTTTTTGTAATTAATCATGAATAATTGCATATTTATATATTTATAATGTCATAATTTCACAATGAACCTCAGAATTAAGGTAGAAACAACAAAGTATTTTTAAATATGTGTTTAATACCATCTTTTTACCAAGTAGCCTATTATTAATGAAGTATTGATATCAATATTGCTACTGGTGTCTCTATTAAATGAATTTTCTCAGTTTTACATATTAATTATGTCCATTCAACATTACAGTATAATTGAAAGCCCAACATTTAATAGACTCTGAAATATATAACAGCTTTTAATTTAGGTGATTTTAAAACAATCTTTACATAAACTATAAATTGTATATGCATAAAATATACAGATTATTATTGCCATATACTGGTAATAATCGTTATTTTATGTTTTTAATTTTACATAAGTGTTTGTTTACCACAAAGTATACTTTGGCCATCAAAATAACATTCAAATTGGATCATAAGAGCTTTAAAGTGCTTAAAATGGTTGTGCAAAATGCTTGAAAAACATTGAAAAGTGCTTGAATTTCTCTCTCAAAAGGTTGTACAAAGCCTGAAATGAATACTGTAATAACATTCGACTTTGCTTAAGTTGGTGTGACTTCTGGTTGTCTGACATAGCCTACATCAGCGCTGTTAATAACAGAATTCTGAGCAGAATTTGAATGATTCTCACTGATCTTTCAGCAACCTTAATTCATTCTGGGCGAATTCAAACACTTTTCACTGGATCTCGCAGCACTGTGCAGTAACAGTGTCGCGAAATCAACTTTGGTTCCCGGCTGTTCTGAGTTTGGACAAGTGTGTTTGCGTTGCGGTCCGAGCTGATAAACGGTCCGCGCTGCGCAGCTCAAACGTGGCGCGCTTTGGTTTCTCTTTCACTTCGTTTGCCGTTTAATGTTTCTCATATGAAACAGAAATAGCAGCGCTTATGAGTTGAATAACGCGGTGGTCGCGCCATTGCGACCGCTCACAAAATTTAGTTGCACCGGCAGAAAAAATGCGACCATTTGGTCGCAGTCTGGAGCCCTACAAGCGCTTGTCAAATCTGCCGTCTAATTATGTTGCGATCTCCGGTAGATTGTTGTTGTTCTTGGCTCTCTTGCTTTTCTTTTTTGGCTGGCCCGCCCCCTAGTGGACAAACTAATTGGTGCAAAAACCATTCAAGCCACCTGCTGCTCCCTCGGGCCGGACGAAGATGATTGGCGAAAGTACATAAAAGTACATAACAAAAGTACATAACATTGGCTATTGTTCAATCTCAGAAAGGGAACAGCATTTAGCTGAAACAAACGGTTTTGTAGCATTAAAAATGTTTTTACTGTCAGCATTGATCAATTTAATGCATTCTTACTGAATGAACGTTTTAATTTCTTTCCCCCAAAAAATAATAAAATAAAATAAAAATAAAAATAAACATAAACATCTTACTGACTTTAAAATTTTAAACAGAAGTACAAAAAGCTTTGTATTTCAGATAAATGCTTTCTATTCAACAGGGAATCCTGAATGTTATTATTAATGCTTTTCAACATTGATAATAATAATAAATGTTTCTTGAACAGCAAATCAGCCTGACAGAATGATTTCTGAAGGATCATGTGACACTAAATACGTGATGCTGAAAACTCAGCATTGCAACACAGAAATAAACTGCACTTAATGTATATTAAAATATATTAAAATATATTCAAAAATATATTTAATTGTTCATAATTAAAAAAACTGACAGAACTGACAGAGTGGGTTTGGATGAGTGGTGGGATCATGGGTGGGTGAGTTTAACAGATTTAGTGTCATCTTTCAGACTGGAGGGTAAGATAATATGTATCGACCATTATAATCCTCTGATCCCCTACTTCTTCCCCTCTTCTTATATTCATTTAACCCTCTTTTTACCACTTACTGTCTGCCAGTTATAGCAGTTTTTTCTGTTTGGTTTATCCAGATTACAGCTAATGCCCATGTTTGTGTGGCTGTTTTGAAGGTTTTAGGGTCAAACACAGACACTGTCACCAGACAAAGGTAATTAACTCTAGCCAGCCTTCCACCAAGACAAGACAAAAACACAACAAAACCTTCCAGGGCAAGCATGGAGTAATCTTTTCTTGTTTTCGTAAAATAGTCTGCATATCTGGGTGGTAGTTGGTCATTTAGTCCATCAGTTTTTTCCCCCACTTCACTTCACCAGCACATTGAGGGACCACAAATATTTAGATTCAAATTATATTCAGAAATGATTCATTAATTAATAAATTAATTATTAATTAAAATGTATTAATACATTTTTTCCCCATAATAGACTGAACCAAAATAAAATACAGATAATAAGAGAAACTAAAAATGTACATTAAGAAATGATATTTTAATTTCAATAAAGTATATGCTGTTCACAAGCTTGTTCCATGTGTTACAACATAATGCACAGTAGTAGTAAATAACTGAAAAACATCTTTTGTTCATTTGTGCTGTGGATTTTGTGCTTTTCTTGGCTTAATGCTGTATGTCTTTACACAGATGGGAGGTGTGTCTTCATTACAGACAGTTTACCAGATCAGTCAAATCTGCTAATCTGACACCAGATTACTGTGTTAGAATCAGCCTCTTAATCCAGTGAGTAGTCTGTTAATCACACACAGACACGGCTACATGTCCCATGCACAAACACAGACGTATATCTATATTCACATTCATACAATGTTTACATACACTGTAAAAAATGACAGTGAATTTAACGGTAAAAAACTGTAAAAATGCTACGGTAAAAAACCTGTGAGATGGTTAACGGTAAATTCTCCTTCTATATGGTGAAAAACTGTGTTGGACATTGCATGTAATTACGGTAGTATACCGTTTTTGGAAGTGAAAAAGAATGAAAAATTTACAGTGAATAACCGTGAATTGACATTCCCAGAATTCCATGTGTTTATTTTTTTAAAATTTGATGTTTTTTTTTTTGTTGTTGAAATAACTTTTTCTTCTTAGTTTTTTCTTGGCAGTTTTATACATTAGGGTTGTATGTTACATCTAATGTTGTTAAATTTGTTTTTTTGCATTATTTCAGTTTTATGTGTGTTACCATGATGGTGTTTAGTGTTTGTGTGAATGACACTGTGCACCTTCCATATATGATATTATTTAAAATCTTCTTGTGATGGGCTTTGGTTGTCATCACCACCTGCTTTTGGTGGTTATCAGTGTATTACAAAGGTACAAAACAGATTTCAGTACTTTAAAACGTTGATACATTACCATTATATCAGTTAATGAAATTAGGGTATTTACCTGTAAATTTAAGTGAAAACCGTAAAACATTGCTACCGTATTTTTTATGGGAAAATTCTGGCAATTACAACTGCCATTTTTTTACCGTAAATGTTACGCCTTTTTTTTACAGTGTATAAAACACACGCACATAATGCTTTTACACATTTAAAAAAAGCTAGAGAATTGCTAAATTACACCATTTCTGGTGTAACATGTCATTTCTGAGTCTGACATGTCAATATAATTAGTTTACGACATGACTATCAGTTTCTCTGCTCAATGAGAATTGATAGGAGTACTGATAAAACCTGTTTCATAAGAGTCATTAGTGGTGCTTGTGTCACTATTATCACTATTATTAAGTCACATACTTGTTCATACTTGATGAGAAAATGTTAGCTATGCCTTTTAGAAGCATTCAAGCATTCAATGCTCACCTTGCAGACACCAGACGTTAGTGTAATTCAGATGATTCCACATTAACATTTCATAATACATAAAATATGAATGTGAATGAATATTTGGAAAATCTATTATGAATGATACAATTATTAATTACTATGAAAAACTAACTATGAATTTGATTCCCAAATTGTGATTACAACGAACATCCGTTCACAGCAGCAGAAAGAGGGCAAACTTGAACCTGACGTTTCTTGGGCTTTTCTGAATCAGGATCTGGATAGCCAGAAGTCTACACTCTTGGGAATAAGGTTAAACTTTGAAAAAGGGGGTTTTCAAAGTAATGCCATTAAAGAACCAGTTCCCCAAAGAACCTTTCAGTTAACACTATTTAAAAAAAAACCGTTTTGTTCTTAGTGAGAAGAACATTTTGAAAATCTACAAAACATTTTTCCACTCTGAAGAACCTTTTGTGAATGGAATTTGGCATGAATGTTAAATGTTCTTAATGGCAACATTAAAGAGGCATTTGTTTTTGAGGGTGTAAGGCTGCACTAAACTGTGACTTTGGCAACAAGAAACTTGTGAGTTTTGTAAACAAGAGAACACAAGAGTTCCCAATTCGAATGGAAACTCGCACTGCGTCCTCTCATGGACACTATGGGGGTGAGTGAGGTTGTGCCAAACATTCACATCGACCTTGAACTGAACTAATGTTGGTTTTTACAGGCATGTAAAAGGCAAGATCTGTGTCTATCATAATAAAACATTAATATCAAACGCATACAATACGTTTGGTAATTTTAGAGAAATGCTTAATAAATGCATTACACTGTAATTAAACCCATTCAATTTTTTAGCCGACTAATTTTATTGTAGATCCCATCGACTAAAATCTTATGGAATTTAGTCGACTAAAACTAGATTAAAACTAAAACAGTTCAGAATGTGACTAAAACTAAATGGCATTTTAGTCAAAAGACTATGAATAAAACTAAATCAAAATTTGCTGTCAAAATTAACACTGTGTAACTGTCCCAGCTGGGGAATTTGACTCTTTTGCATAGATTTATTAAGTAGTCGTTCCCTCAGTATGGTTTAGTGGGTATTCTCTTCCCCCATACTGTCCACCAGAGGATGAAGTGCGAGTTCCCATTCGAAGGAGAATGTGGAAACGTCTTGATTTACGTATGTAATAATGGTTTCCCGAGAAGAGGAACAAGACACTGTATCCTGGTGCCATGCTTTGGGCCTTCCGGGTCACATCTCCTTCAGAGCAAAAGGTTGATGACGTTTACTTCAAGTTTTGTTTTATACAAGTGGTTGTGCCGGTAGTGACATCACAGACTGTCGTTGACCAGCTTCATTGTCACATAAATTATGGCTTCAGACACTGATCATGCTGAGGCGTTCCCCATAGTGTCCACTAAAAGACACAGTTTCTAATTCCCCTTCTAAGGGAACAATGGTTACATATGTAACCTGAGATGTTTTGTACCTCAGAAAAATACAATAATAAATAAAACAATAACAGCAAAAAACAATAATAAATAAATAATAGAATAAAAAAAAATTAAAAAAACAAGAGATAAAAAGTAAAATAAGTTGAAAGTTGAAATAAATGCAATATATGCCCTTATTTTTACAGACCACAGTGATGATGGGGCTAGGAAGCATGTGCATGTAATTCTACCTAGGATTAATCCCTATATTTTCTTGGGGCGCTGCACCGACTGGGAGTGCTGGATGAAATAGTTAATCTGTAGCCTGTAACAGTGTTAGAGTGGATTAGGACATGTATCTGCGGGATCAGATGGGGACACAGTGGTGAGGTGCTGGTGTGTCTGCTTGCTCTTTTTGGAGTTTGTATTCTAGAGAGTGTATTCTGGAGTTTGTCTTCTATAAAAACTAGAAAAAAGTGCTATTCTGACTGGCCAAATTTGCTTGGCTTTCTCTACTTCGCACAACTTAATCTTCTCATTCTACTTGACCTCATTTGAGATCATGTTTGGGGTAAAATCAGGGCATTTGCAGGTTTTGGTTACTGGATATGAAGTAATCCTATTTCCATGTGTCCCTTTGTTCTTCTTTTGTGTGTGTGTGTGTGTGTGTGTGTGTGTGTGTGTGTGTGTGTTAATTTTATTGGAGTACTGGTACAGGTGATTTGTGGAAAAAAAATAAAAAATTCTACTTTAAAAATTAGATATCAGACCTGAAAATATTTCCACTAAATGTGTTGTTACATATAAACAATTTTATAAACAGTTAGATATATCTTTTTATTGTAATGTCTGTTTTAAAAGTAGTTTTAAAAGAACATGCTCATTTTCAAAATCCACTGAGAAATTCTCACGTGTAAATTTCTGCTTGTGTCTAATGTGTGTGTGTCAGAGAGATTACATATCTCACTGTATTGCTCCCAGTGTCTAAATCAGATTTACTCAGACATTATTACCACATTGATTCCTCAACGAGACATTATTAGGACTTCAGATTAACAACTTTAGCCCCCCCAGGATCACTAAAAGTGCTAGTTTGGCAAGTTTTGCCCACCAGTAACCCTCGCCAATTGCATTGGGCTTAATACACCAAACCACAAAAATAAAAGCTTTGTCATGCACAAGATAATGTGTTATTAGGATAAATCTAAATAATTGCAAGTCATCAAATACAAACATATACTTGTTATATATTAGATGATGTTTCCATTTAGGACCTCATATTATGGGTATCTAACTACACTCTTAAAAATTAAGGTGCTTCACGATGCCATAGAAGAACCTTTTTGTCTAAATGGTTCCATAAAGAACCTTTAAAATCTGAAGAACATTTCTGTTTCACAAAAGAGAGGTTCTTCTATGGCATCGCTTGAAGAACCTTTTGAAGCACCTTTATTGTTAAGAGTGTATGTATCGAGATAGATAGATAAATAGATATGGCAAATTTGTACTTAAAGAGCTGATGTTTCAGTCAGTGCACTAGATGGCAGCATGTAATGACTCTCCGATTGGTGTGAACCAAATGAGCTCATCAGTCTGTCTGTTTGATATATGGATATTATAATAAAAACCGGTCATGTCAGACATATTTGTATATGTGGTTACATAAGAACACCTGTAAATTCACATTTACTGTGTTTGTGTTTTGGATGTCAACTTTTTTAGAAATCCTAAAATAATGGATTTGTAAAAATCTTAGTCTGTTTAACTGACAAAAATCTTCATATTGTTAGTTATATAACTAGATTTTGTATATCTGATTTTGGAACTTTAGAAGAGAAATTAAAGAAGTGTGCTGCTCATTTTACAGTTTAGCATTTTTAGTACAAGATGATTGGTAAAAAACGACAGAGAGAGAGAGAGAGAGAGAGAGAGAGAGAGAGAGAGAGAGAGAGAGAGAGAGAGAGAGAGAGAGAGAGAGAGAGAGAGAGAGAGACGGGATGGATGGGGCAGAGGGGGGAGGGCTGGGGCACTGTTAGTGGCAATGAGCTCCAAAGTGGCTCACACACACACACACACACACACACACACACACACACACACACACACACACACACACACACCAAACACATGCTCTTACATTGACACACACACTCTTATGCACACACTGGCAGGAATCAATCTGTCAGTCAATACCTCAGGATGTGTGTGAGCTGTCCGCATGAACACACGGTAAGAAATGCAAACATTTAAAATATTTTTTCTTCAGTTTATCTATATTTCTCCCTCTGTCACTCTCTAGTCGTGCTAGTTTTATCCTGACTTTCTTTTTTATTCTCTTTTGTTCTCTCACTCTTTTATTCCACTCTCAAATCCTGCCTTTTTCCTCTTTATCCTGCCTTATATTCTTCCTGTAAAACTAGAGACCATCTGAAACAGTTAAAGGTAAATTGTTCTCTTAGCAGTTATCTAAAATAATGATTTAAATAATGATTGTCAGGACTTAAAAACTGTTTTATAAGTTTATTGACAGTCATTTTAATGCTAATATTTTAGTTCAAGTTGGAATTACAAATGAATGTTTAATAATTCAATTATTTTAATCTATTAAAACTATTAATTAAAAATCACTTCTCTTAACATTCAAGTTCGTAGATTTTTAGTAGTTAGTACTTTAGTAGTTTATCATCTAGTCTCTCAATTTAAATGTGTCTGTTTTGCTCAATATTAAGTAAAGCAGATTTATCATTATTAACATTTCAGTATCTGTTCATTTCAACTACTGTTTGAAAGTGTTCAGTTATAAAAATTTATTTGTGCATAATCTCAAGATGTTTCTGTACTAAACTGTTTTAAAATAGTTATTTCCTTTAAAGGCAGGATCTAATATTGCTTAACATAACCCTTGGTAATATTGGAATTCAAATTTGGAATTATTTGAAGTTGTAATAAAAATATTTCTTTATTATTTTACCTTTATATTTCTTTTTAGTAAAATTAGTTTATGATCTAATCATTTAAATGTGTCTCTTTGCTTGCTACTGTATAAAAGTAAAATAAATATAATTATTTATTTATTTATTTATTTATTGTGTGTGTGTGTGTGTGTGTGTGTGTGTGTGTGTGTGTGTGTGTGTGTGTGTGTGTGTGTGTGTGTGTGTGTGTGTGTGTGTGTGTGTGTGTGTGTGTGTGTGTGTGTGTGTGTTTGTTTTTGTGTGTGTCAATTTGAACATATGGAATGTCAGTTCCCAAAATAGGTAAACGTGTCATTTCAAGATACCATAGTATTCAGTTTTTAAGACAAAATGCTTTGAATGGTTCTTTTCTTTGTAGATAAGATGTGTGTAGTTGGTCTGTGTCTTTTACCTTATAATGAATACTTTGATCTGTATTTTATCAGTCACAACCATTAAATATATATTTTGAGTTGTACATTATAACACTTACGTTAAAAAGCAACTGTTCAGTGGAATAACTAGATTGATGGATTAAGATTATGGGATTGGATTTAGGCCTTTCCTCTATTAATCTGAAACTGTTTGCAACCCATACATCAATAGGGTACATAAACGAATACCATTTATCACAACTGTGATCCTGGACCACAAAACCAGTCATAAGGGTCCATTTTTAGAAATTGAGATTTATACATCATCTGAATTAATGAACTTTCCATTGATGTACGGTTTGTCATGATACTGACAAATATGACAATATTTTGCTGAGATACAACTATTTGAAAATCTGGAAAATGAGGGTGCAAAAAAAATCTAAATATTGAGAAAATCACCTTTAAAGTTGTCCAAATGAAGTTCTTAGCAATGCATAATACTAAAATTAAGTTGAAGGAAATTTACAAAATATCTTCATTAAACTTGATCTTTAATAATATCCTAATGATAACAATATTATCCTAACAATAATTTTGACCCATAAAATGTATTGTTGGCTATTGTTACAAATATACCTGTGCTACTTAAGACTGGTTTTGTAGTCCAGGGTCACAAATGTTTTGTAATGTTTCATGAAAATTAATGTGTTACATTTTTTATGTATATTTTAATTTTTTATTAAAGGTGGCACTATCAGCCTTTATTGTAATATTAGGCCAGTCTTCTGAATCTTCTTGTTTAATGTGTAAACTTTCCGTCCTTTCTGCACTGTATCGATAGGGAAGACTGTGGCTGTCTAATCACTGTTTTTTCTCTCTCTTTCTCTTTGCCAGTTTCAGATGATAAAACTAGAAGCCTTCGATTCAAAGAAACAGTCACTTTAACAGTCTAATTTGGCACATTACTGTTTCTATCTCGCCTTGAAAACTCAGACAACAACTTCCATACTTCCTGTCATCACAGCAATGTCTTCATCTCTGCCACTGCCCTCTTTGCCCCCAAGTCCCCTGGCCATGGAGTATCTCAATGACTTCGACCTGCTGAAGTTTGAAGTGAAGCCTGACACCCCTCCACCTCCTCCAAACTGCCTATACACCAAACCAGGCATCCATCAAGAGACAGCCGGTTCTCCGTATGCTCCTCGACCTCCTCCTGACTCCAGCCTCAGCTCCAGTCCCTACACCTCACTTCCTCCATCACCCACGCTTAGTGATGGACACCCCCCGCAATCTGCATCCTCCTCTTCCTCCTCTCTCTCTTTCCCGCTGTCCATCTCCACTGGGTACATGTCAGGCCAGAGCTCCGGCTCCCAAGGAAATCTGGACGGGAGCCCAGCCACTGGAGGCCCCACACCGTGTTCAAACCCCACCTCCTTAGAAGATCTGCTCTGGTTGGCTGCATTGCAACAGCAGTTCGGTGGGGAGCCTGGAGGTGCCGCGTCTCTGCTGGGAGCTCTTGGAGGAGTGCCGGACCGAGGGGACCGGGATCGAGGAGGTTTTCTGGGATGTGAGGATGCAGTGGAGGCCCTGCTAAACTCTGCTGCAGCTGCTGTAACTTCACAGGTATGATCTAAGACATTTGAACCATGTATTTGTTTGTCCTAAACAAATGAACACTAACCCCAGAAAGGTTCATTTTAGTCCAGTGTCTGCTCTATTTTTCTCCAGAAGTTATGACCAATGAAAATGCAACTGAAGTTGCAGCTATTTCAAAACCCCTTCACACAGGCACTTGTCCAAGCGGGCTTGTGTTGTTATTCCTTTTTTTTTAGTTTTATGTTCTACTGTGAAACAATGGCCAAACAAATTTTGTTCAATTCACTGCACATGTGCGACCTACGCATGCAATGTACGCATGGTTACAAAAATTGGATGGTGTGCCTACAATACGCACACACTGTACACGGACCCTCACATATGCATAAAAACTAGGGCTGCCCTCTAATAGTTGACTAACCATTAGTCGTCGAGAAGAGGCTTGGTTGACCAAATTTTTATTACTCGCTTAGTCGCAGAAAAACAAAATCCACAGGAAGTGGCTGGAGGTGGCAAAGTCACACAATCCATGATGGACAGAACTTTAACGGCTGGTCTATGTGGTAATATATTACAGTTGGAAAGACATCCAAATGCTCTCCTATCATTCATAGACCTCAAATATGGCTTTTCATCTGAAAGATGTACATCTGGTGGAAGCAATTTTATATGGCAGCCAAATCTAAAGTTAACCTAGAAAAATTTGGGCTATTCAAGTGTCTGTGCAGAGTAGCGCAGAGAACAGTAGCGCACTTACTGCTTGACAGATGGAGGTGCCGGTGTGGTCACTTGCTCCTAAAAATATAATTTTCATACAGATAAAAGTAATAGATATTTCAAATCTATAATGACTCTATGTTTATTTGTGTGCACTTAGAATAACAACGGAACCTTGCACTTTTGTAAAATAATGAAAGCAAACAGGATGCTCTTTCTGCCATCTCGGTCTCTGTGAACTTGAATGCAACTCTGAAACTTCGAAACTCTGTGTATACTTGACTAACCGACATGAAAAAATATATCTGTAAAGAGCGAAATGTTTACTTTCAAATGAACCAATTCAAGTGGAAAATAAATATTCTTGGATTATCGAATCCATATGAAACATGTAGGCGCATATGTATGTTTATATGCTTTATTAATAAAAGTGCGACTAATAGTCGACTAATGCTTCAAATGAACGACTACTAGTCAACCAGAAAAATCTTTAGTCGAGGGCAGCCCTAATAAAAACTAAAGTATGTGAGTTTAGTCAGTAAATTATCATTAATTATCTTCTTTGGTCATACTTCTTATTCAGGTCATATACTGTCATGGCAGAAAAACAGTTTGAAGAGAAGCTTTCAAAAGTGCAGGTTTCTCCATCGCCACCTTGTGTACAGACATTTGTTACCTCTACAGTAACACAAGAGAATATATTTTCTACTTGCCTTAACGAACACAGTGTCCAGTTATCTTGTGTTTGGAGATGGATGATGGTTGAGAACACAATCTTGTGAAAAATTATTTTGATGATGTACTTTTTTCAATCAGAACCACTGGTTATCAAATCACATGATCTGTTGAGATGAAGTCACATGAGTTTTTTGTGACTTATTCAGTAAATCTTTTTCCAAGCACATGTTTTCTTGTCAGATAAAAAAATTCTCATAAAAATATAAACATAGCTTACGTCAGCTAGTCTTTAGGATTACTTAAAAGTTACTTAAAAGATAGGGAAACACATTCTCACTCCCAACTCATCACATGTTGATGCTTGGTCAGGCTTGGCGTCACTTTGTGACACACAGGGTACCTCCTAGTGTAATTTTTCAATGTCAGGGTCCTCCATTTCTTTACATATAAACCTTTGGCGTCAATATGCTGACACTAAAGGCATTGGGAATTTTATCATCATGATTAAATTACATATTGGGTAATAATTTTGTCATTATTGCATATGTTGGGGTGTGGTTTTTATTTCAATATAAACAGTCAAAATATTTTTTTTCATTACACTATTTACACATTTATGGGCACGAAACCCAACCCCTGCCCCTAAAAGAGGTGAGATCATCTTCAGCGATTAAAACCTTGTAATTTACTCTGTTCTTCGCATAAAGATATCAGAGGACTTGGAATGCAATGCAACTTGTTTGTAATACTTGTATATTGCTTTTTATGGTCAGTTTTTGCAATAAATACCTCTCACTGTACTTTTATTTATTTATATTGTTCAGAAGTGGGTAGGTTTATGGTAGGGGTGGGGTTAGGTGCACCAAAATATCTATGAAAGTATAAATTTATATAAAATGATTTCTATTTTTGCAAATGCATGCAAACCATTAAATGCAAAAAAAACTAAAAGCAATGGAGGACTCTGCATGTCCAAAAGTGATGCTAAAGGGGTACCCTGAGCGTCAAAAAGTGAAGCCAAGGGGTCCTGACCAAGCATCAATATGTGAAGTTGGGAGTGAGAATGTGTTGGACAGGTGTGTTGGAGCAGGTTTGGAACCGAACACCGAAAAATGATAGCTCTTCAGGAGCATGGTTGGAGACTCCTGTTCTACAAGAAGGTGGCCCTCCAGGTGCAGTGTTTGACACATCTGGCATAAAGTATTTATTTATTTGGCCTAGGCCAGATGTTCTCAATCCTATAACATTCTGAATGTCTCATTTATCTCATGCCAATTTCAAGCCTTGGAGTCACTAATGAGCTGATGACCTCAATCAGGTGTGTTTAATTAGGGAAACATACAAAACATGCTTTTTTTTCCAAGAATAGGGTTGATAACCACTGTTCAAGGGAATCCACTGGCCACAAGAACACTAGCAACTCCCTTACAAAAATTGACCATAGTTTTACTACAAATAAAGCCAAAAAAATCTGGGATACTAACCAAACCAAAGTTTAACCAAAGTATTTGTAGTAAATACAAATGGTAATCAATACTCAAATAAACCATGGTTACTAAACTTTTACTATAATAACACCATAGTTAATTTTCATAAGACCTGGCCAAATGTGTTTGTCCAAGTGTGCCATTTTCATTGTAATCTCTTTGTAATGTGCTCTTTGTAATCTCTTTGTATCTCCTCCGTTCTTTCCCAGTTCCCAGTTTTGTCTCAGAGTTCGAGCAGCAGTCTCATGGGTGACTCCAGCAGTGACAGCGGTGCTGATGTTGTTCTTAACAAGCCGTCAGACATGTGTCACCGACCTATACTGGTCGTTTCTTCCACCCCTCCATCTCTCTCTAATGTCAACACATCGACCAGTCCCTTCTCACAACCCCTCAGTCCACAGAGCCGCCTCCATCACCCACACCATCCAATGCAAGGCCATTATCATCACCATCATCATCACCATCATCTGCAAGTCACCCAGGTACCTGCAGTCACCAATTTATCCTCCCAAAATTGTTGTCAACAAAGTCACATGCATGTACTCAACAGGGATCAGACTTCTTCAGCAGATAAGTTTCCAAAGTAATTTTCAGCTTTTCAGGAAACTGTTTTAAAAGTATATTTGAGACTTAAGAAAAATATTTTTCTTAATAGAAAAAAAGTGTATATTATTTACATTTAAGTGGCCTTTTATATCATTAAAGGAATAGTTCACCTAAAAAGGAAAATTCTGTCATTACAAAAGAAGATATTTTAAAAAAATGTTGGTAATCAAACAGTTGCTTCTTGCTAGAAATACTAAACAAATAGTATGGAAGTCAATGGGCTATAGCCTACCAGAAACTTTCTGGTTACCAACATTCTTTAAATTCTTCTTTTACGCACAACAGAAGAAAGAAATTCATTTTGAACAATATCAGGATAAGTAAATTATGTCAAAATGTTAATTTTTGGGTGAACTATACCTTTGATTTGATATTATCCAAGTACTTTTTCTTTAAATATAGTGTGAATAACTTAATACAATTAAGCACACAATTTGTTCGCACAAATTTATTAAGAATGCATTGTTTTGCATTTTGCAAATGGTTAGTAATATTGTTTTGAAGTGTGTTGAAAACAATTTGATGGATGTTACTGGTGAATGTTTGTCTCTAAATGTGGAGCAGTGCTATCAGATTATGGTAATATCTACTATTATTGTGATGTAATCCTGATCACTGTCACTTACACTCAGTCAGATTATGCTGTATGGAAATGTGCAGCCAAAACACACTACTCCTCTAACATAGGCTAAACTATGTTACACAAAAATCCAACATGACTGCATGTCACAGCACAGTCATATAGAAGTATTAATTTTGTTTGGTTGCAAGTAGTAAGTAGTTGTTTGCAAGTAGTTTCTTTTGCATCATGGCTTTTGTGTCACTACTAGAACTGTGTTCAAACCAGCTGAACAAACTACACTAACAAGCTAAATATATTATACTTCTATATGACTGTTGTTTTCATCAGACATTTCAACTGCTGTGTCATTTATCCGTTTTGTCCATTTGAGTGTTTGATAAAGCTTTGATTATCACAATCACACGGTGTGTCCATTCTGTGTTAAATCTCTCAGACTTATCTCTTATTGTCTCTTTCTCTTTCAGTGTGGAGTGGATGAGCGTTTTTCCGATGAGCAGTTGGTAAGTCTGTCAGTGCGAGAGCTGAACAGACATTTGCGTGGGGTAAGCAAAGATGAAGTGGTCCGTTTGAAACAGAAAAGACGGACGCTGAAGAATCGTGGTTATGCCCAGTCCTGCCGTTACAAACGACTTCAGCACCGGCACGCGCTTGAGTCCGAGAAACACATTCTTACACAGCAGGTACACTACACACTAACACGTACACACACATCAAGCACTGAAATGTGACAACAACAAAAAAACAGATATATACAACAGCAAACAACAAAAGTTATAACCAGTGTTGGAGAAACTTAGTTTTAAAAGTAAAACATTACAATTTTGCATTACTTCTTCGCATCTTGCCTGGGTTTGCTTGTTTATTTTTAATGTAAAAAGGTGTACTTCCGGCAAATGTAAAAAACCTTTCATAGAAAGTTATGTTAATAAAAAAGCTCAAATAAATCGTTCAGCTGTGCTGCCATTCTGAATTGCATGAAGAATAGAAAAGAATAAAAAAAGTTCAAAGATTTCTTCGTAATCACAAAATTAAAAAAATACACAACTGTTAGGTTTATCTCAAGTCACTTTTGCTTATTAGTAAAGTTGAATTGGATCATTGAAGACATTGATTATTGTCAAAATATATTGATAAAATGGGATTAAATACACAACGGATTTTTGTAATAACATTCAAAGGTCCACTGAAGTTCTTTGAAACAAGCAGCATTATTCTATGTGTTGACGTAATTTCAACTGAAACAGGAAGACAGGGCATGACATATCAAGCAGTCCCGCACCCTTTTTTAAATAGCCAATAGCATACTGTTTATATCACAGCCAGACTCATTGAGCTTGGGAAAACCGCATTTGACAGTTTTTGAGACAATCTCATTTTGCTATGAAATATACTATTCTGTGTAGAATTCAAATGGGTCTAATACATTTCTTTAATACATCTTTGGACCGGAGCAGACTTCATTCACCCCAATGGAAAGATTTTGGAAAAAATATTGTTTCAACTTAAAATAATTTGTTACCCTGCTGACTTAAAACTTTTAGTTTAGTCAACTTGAAGTTACTTAATGTTATTTTAAGTGACAACTTGGATATTTTAGTTGACTAAACTTAATTTTTTAAGTCAGTGGAGTAACAAATTACTATACTATAATTTTACTATAATTTGAAACAACTATTTTTTTTACAGTGTATTTACAATGTCTAAATTGTTCCCTGTCCCCTATATAGTGCATTACGTGCCATTCACCATACAGAAAATACAAATCTGTGAACAAGTGACCAATTTCAGCCACAGATTTAGCGTCTTTATAATGTAGGGAATGGGGTGCTTTGGATTCTAGAGGGCATTTGATTGGACAGAAAGTTTGATGTGAATCTGAAGTGCGGAGTGATGTCATCAAAATCATTGATCCATATTGGCGGAAGTTAGAGATTGTAAGTTTTGAAAGCTTATATCTTATGGCTAACATATTCATTCTAAAAGCCAAAAAAACCTTTTGATTTTGAAATTATGGGGACTTTAATGCATTTTCACATTTAGTCTAGAACTAACAATCATGTTTACACAGCGCCTCTGCACTTAATCCCGCTTTCTCTCAACTTGAAAAATAAGTTACTTTTAAGTACATAAAAATGCATTTATGTGACTTATTGTTAATGTGTTACCCCCAACACTTATTACAACAGACTAGACAATTACAATAACAGAACTCTCTTCCAAAACCTAGTAATCTGCCTACAGCATGTCTAGACATAATTTGGCCAAATTCTGAAGTCACAGTGAAATAAACATTGACATTTTTTTTATCCAATCCCAAGATTCATTGTGATTAGCAAGGCAGCTCACTAGGTTTTGAAACCAGCATTTTTTCTCATTAGAAATAGTAATCAACATAATTTTACAGTAGTATTTATTAAATCTATGATATCTCTCTGTTTTGGTTCCTCTAGCTGGAGCAGCTGCAGTGTGAGCTGTCTCGCGTGTTGAGAGAGCGAGACACATACAAAGCCCGTTACGAGAAGCTCATCAGTTCAAACGAGACTCAGCCTTCCCATCCCAACACCTCGCCTTCTCCTACTCCTCCGGATTACTTTTTGTGACAAAATGAACACTGTACAGAAGAGAATGGAAGGGGAGCTGGTTATTGTGATGGGTGAAAATAATTAAAAAGAGCTGTGACTACAACTTAACTTAAAATAAGCTATTAAACCAAAGCGGGTTGACTGTGAGGTGGACCTGGATTGCGACATAATGGCGCGCCGTCACGCTACTGCTGATGGGATTGTGTTTTTGGCCATTGTGAGCTTATATAGCACCAACATGATTTCATTAGCATTCATAGGTTCTCATACCTACAGGGGTTCTAGCACATTTGTGTACGTTTGGATTGACACTGAAATGTACAGAATCTAAGTAATGACAGTATTTAAAACATAAAGCATTTTACATATGTATAATGATTCCTTTGATGATCATAGAATATTGAATGGAATAGGTGAGTGAGTGGATTTTATTGTTTTTATAATAAACAAAATGTTTTATTATGTTGGTTATTTATTAATTTTTTAACACATTTAAAGTTTTTGAAATGATAATGGTTTCATTCTATGCTGTAAGAACCAGTAAATGAGTAACATGTTATACTACTTTATCTTTGATTCAGCCATTGAAAGCCTACATATGACTAAAAGGGGATGTTCACCCAAAAATGAAAAGTTGCTGATCACAGTACGGAAAAATACTATATAAGTAAATGGCTACCACCAACTGTTTGGTTACTCACATTCTTTAAAATATCTTCTTTTGTGTTCACTGGAAGAATTTCCATTTTAGGTGAAGTGTCCCTTTAAGGGTTAGGTTTACTTTCATTATGCCCATACAGATGTATGAATAAATTTGACATTAAAAATGGAATTCCATCATTTTCCAGTATGTAAAAATCTGAATATGGAAGTGCATGTGGTAGTGCCCTCAGTTGTTTCATCTAAGGACAAGACTCTATAGTTGTACTTATGTGAAAACATTTACATTTTAGATGCTGTTAATACTGATATTGTACAGCTTTAGTGTCTAAACGTACAAAGTATGTGTGCACATTTTCTGCTAATACCTATGAATATGAATGAGATCACCCGTGGTAGCACAAAAGGCTTGCTCATCTCATTGTGTTGAGCTATTTGTCATGATGAGTTTAGTTATTACGAGAGTTTCATTAGCACATTTACTTGGCATTCACCAAAATGACTGTTAGAGATATAAATCATATTTAGAACTGCTGACTTTTTGAGCTAGTGCGTAACGTATATAGAATCTATGATTACATGTATAAGCCATCTGTGTGATATTTGCACTGAGGGGTTCATGGCTACTGCAACTCACTGAAAAACAATGCAATCAACAACCAAACACAAAGTGAAAATCATTACATAACTTTGAGTGACTGTGTCTTGAAAGTTACATTTTATGATTAAGTTAAGGGTGTAATTTAACTGTGACATCAAATTCATTTAGCAATTCACAGAGCTGGTCACTGTGGGTGTTAGTAGACGCCTATTTAGATGCAAACTTTTCTAGGAGGATTACTTGGCACGCCATAGGTCTATAAAGTGAATTTATCTGGCTATTTTCCTTATTTATTCACAGTATTTATTCATTGTTTGTAATGTGATCATTGTGTTCATTTGATAGTGTGTATTAATATCATTAATATTTTGTAGCAGGGTAAAAATATTATAAGAAAGATTATATTCCTTATGCTCTGTTGTAGTGGTTTCTTATGAAATAAACATACTTTTACCATTTATGATTGTGCAACAGATTGTGAACAGTCTGTTTAACTGTAACTCATTGATCTGATGTGTCATCTTTTTTATTTTACTTTTTTCCCTGAGGTCCATAATGTTCATAAACAACAAAAAACATGATTTAATAATACATGACCATTTTTAACACTACTGTGGCTGCTTCTCCTACAAATAGTTCAACAACCCTCACCTTCATGCCAAAGATATAGATAAATATGTTTCTCCATTGGAACAGATTTGTAGAAATTTAACATTGGATCACTTGTTCACCAATGGATCCTCTGTAGTGAATGGGTGCCATCAGAATGAGAGTCCAACCAGCTGATAAAAACATCAAAATAATCCACATGCAATGCATACGACTCCAGTCCATCAATGAATGTCTTGTGAAGCTGCGTCTTAACTTCAAAATGTTGCTGTCAAAATATAAATCCATAATAACACTTCCTCCAGTGTAAAAGTCTTTCTCCTGTTGTCTTTCACATCAAAATCCAGCCACATATTTATTTAGAATGTTTTGGAATGTTTTTCTCAGTTACACTTTACAATATGGTGGTACTAATGTGCATTAATTCATGCTTAATGTATAACTCATGAAGAACTAAACTATTTATTAATGATTACTGCATCAACAACAAATAAACATTCTATATAATGCATAGATTAAGTTATCAATAAATTGTTATTAGATAAATGTGTCATAATGTATTAATTATCTAATAACATATGGTATTAACTGATAATTGCTGTGATAATTACCACAGTGGGTCAAAGTCATGAATTTCAATTTCCAGTTGTCTGCTTTGAGTAATCATTAGCTAATGATTTGCAAAAGAATCATTAAGTTATGACTTTACTTGTTGCACATGACTAACTCATTCAAAATACATAATTACTGTTTATTTATAACAACAATTATTACTTGACAATTAATACAAAAAGTATTAGTAAACTCATATATTATATTAGCTGGAAGCCATGGTTTAAAGTTGAAAAAAAAAAGTCTTAACAATAGGTTGTTTCTTACAAACACACAGCTTTTGGCTACTCAAGATGTTAATTGTTGGGCTGGAAAGGTGTGGATTACTTGTGGATTATTGTGATGTTATTATCAGTAGTTTGGACTCTCATTCTAATGGCACCCATTCACTGCAGAAGATCCATTGGTAAGTGATGGAATGGTACATTTCTCCAAATCTGATATCTGATAAAAAAAAATATATAAAAAATAAAAATAAAATAAAAACTGGCTGAGAGTGAGCACATTTTCATTTTTGGGTGAACTAGTCCTTTAAATATATTCTTTTAATCTTCATGTTACTGGTTAAATTGAAATTTAATTTGTATTTTTCCTAAAAATGTTAACTAATGTGCCAAAAAAAAAAAAAAAAATCGAGGGAAAGTCATTTATTTCAATAATTTTTTTCAAAAAGTGAAACTTGTATGTTATATTAGTTCACTACACACAAAATGAAATATTTCAAGCCTTTATTTGTTTCAATTTTAATGATTATGGATTAAAGATACAAAAAAAAAATCCAGTATTTCACAAAATTAGAATATCAAGACAAAGTTCAACATTGTAGGCTCCCTGTGTCCCAATCTAGTCAGCTAATTAATGCAAAAACCAGTAAAGGTTTCCTCAGCCTTTAAATTGTCTCAGTCTG
>NC_133373.1:21619625-21656130 GCF_049309525.1 Garra rufa
TACTGTTATTATTTAATACTTATCATCATAATTCATTATTGATCAGTAATTGAGACATTTCAGACATATTTGCTATCTATTAAAACCAATGGGCTAACCGAGTGAAATTATTCCGTTTGAATTCATAATGCTATTTTGACATATTTTGAATTTAAAATCTGTATAATCAGTCATAGAATTAATAAACATTTCAGATATGTTTTACTTAAACTCTGTTCTGTCTGTCATTGGTGTTTTTAATTATATAACTAAATTCTCAAAACACACTGCACATTTTAAATGTCTTCTTTGTCTGACACACAAATGTAATCAATGTAAAATATTAAATCAACTAATTAAAATGTTATTACAAGTCATTTTGCATGAATTCCATAAACATTTACCTACGAGGAGCTTCTTGTAGTGGGCTTCTTTGAATAATTTCACATTGTGTGCTATGCCAAATAAATTAGCAAATGTTTGATATTATTTCCCTTCATAACATCAGCCATCAGGACAAAAAATATTACAAAGTGCATATTTTCTGTTATTTCTTCAGCGTGTTTTTGTACATCCAGTCGCAAACAGACACTGTTTAACAATAATTTCAACTTTTTTTTGCACATGTCTATTATTGTAGTATCATCTGCTTAAGATAAACGTCTTTCTGAATGTCATGTAGAAACAAAACACACTGTTCCTGTTGATGTGGACGGTTATTGACTAGAATAAGCTGCAAAATGAATCAGGTTTTATGCTGCTAGTCAAAAGTCAAACTAACAAGGAATGACCTCCATTCAAATGGCATTCATTTTTTTTAAACAGAGCGTTTCATAGTAGCATTTTAAAACTATTGTTAATCTTTGAGGAAATGATTAACTAGCCTTATTACTCTCTATGCTGTACACTTTATGACTGATGAGGCGGTCAGGGTCTACTGAAATCCTGCTGGTGCCCAGCCATCATTGCTTGCTAAAGGAAATTGGAGGGTTTGGGCAGGGTTGATGGACAACATAATAGATAACACTATTCTTACACTGGTGCAGAGATATAAAATGATCTTTGGATTAAAGCTCCTTGTCCTGTCACGTGTCTAGAATATTGCCAATTGTAAAGCGTATTCGATAAATGGAAAGCCCTTGACAGAGCACAGCTACACAAATACACACTGCTAATCTGCGCAAATAATACCAGTTTGTCATCTCTACTGACCATAATCAAATTTGTTTTATTTTCATAGTGAGACCTACCTGAGCGTTCACTCTCTCACTCCCTCCAGATCGGTGTGTGTTCTGGCTGAAAGATCAGCTTGACGGATATAAATAATTAACCCGACGCTCCACCCTTCTTCACAGGTAAAAAGGAAAAAAGTGGTTATACTAGAACAAAAACATAAGAAAATGTCCATGCTTGGACATCAGCAAATTTATTGTAGCTTTCAGTTGTTTTATTTAACGACTTCAGATGTGCCTCCTACCAGTCTTGTACTTATAAGACAAATAATACACATACACAACAGGAATCAAAGGACAGTAATGCAGACTAGTGAGAAAAACTCTTAGTTTGTAATCCATTCTAAATCCTTAGTAGCCTATTCGGAACAGTTCTGTGCCAGTCCATCAGAGTTATTATAATGTGCCTACTTCTACACAGCAATGCAGGGCTGCTTATACTAGCAAGATACAGTGGTGGCCAAAATGATTGGAACACTAGTATTTTCACCAGTTAAAAAAAAATGGTTTTATGTCAGTTATTTTTATCTTTTGTTGTAGTTTGCCAGTAGGAAATATCAGTTTACATTTCCAAACATTCATTATGCCATTAATTGTAATAATCCAGTGTGGTAATAGACCTACTGTGCCTGCAAAGCTACCTGAAAAACTATGTGCAAGTGCTCCTATGGCAAAAGCTGCTTTAAACGCAAAGGATAGTAACACCAAATGTTAATTTAATTTAGTTAATAAAAGTTCATTGATAAAGAAAATCTTCTATTACAATTCTTCACATTTCTTCTAGGTATAGTCTGTCTCAGTTCTGACTGGATAATGATTCCTTGTGCAAACAAAAATCTCACAGGATTATTACAATTGATGGCAAGATGAATGTTTGGAAATGTAAACTAATATTTCCTGCTGACACACTATAGCAATATAGAAATAACTGACTATTTAAAAAAAAAAAAACAGCTATTTTTTAGCTGGTGAAAATACTAGTGTTCTAATAATTTTGGCCTTACATCATCCAAAACGGTCCCTCAATCAGTAATGTGAATGAGAATTTTGAAATGTTCTTAAAACAAAGAATATTATATAGAAATGAAAGAGAAATAAAGAATGATTTTGTACTTTTGAACTTTTATATAGCACTGAACTTGTCTGGAAACACCTCTGGGTTTCACTTTTACTGGCAGGTCAAAAGTCACTTTTTTCACAATCAAAATAGTTTTGTCCAGAAGAGCTGGAGTATTTTTACAATGACCAATGGCAAAGTCACATTCTGTTTTTTATACTGCACTGACAAAGTCACGTAAACTAGCAATAAATTAGCTCACCTGAGAATGTAGGATATATTTCTGAAATCAGTAATGATGTACTACAATCATAGCCACAACAGCTCCAGCACAAGCTTACCTTATCTAGCTGCAGACCCAGAGGAATAATTATTTAATTAATACTACAAAAATACAACTACAATGATTATGCATAATAAATATTCCTTCAACACATTAGGTCTACTAAAGCTCGTTAAAACCATACCCCTAACCCTAACACCAGACATATGAGGTCAAAGCAAGCAGGTTTCCAGGAACAACAACAACATTTGAGCATACACATGTCTTAAGAAATGGCTTTGTATGAGGAAAATCTTCAAGACTGGACTTGGACTAAAATTCAGCTCATTTATTTCATTATAATTTCTGACCACAAGGTGACGTGAAACTTATGAGACATTGTGTTGAAGACACATGCTGAATGTCTAATGATAGGCCAATGCATTGTAAAAATGTGTAATTTTACGACAAAATTCTAAATGGCCGACACCAAAAATTAGATTTTCTTCAACTCGGTATGCTGCTCCAAATCTAAAGAGCCCCATCTTAGCCAAACACTTTCGAAGTTATAAGCAAAAATAGTAATTTTTCCTATCATATGACCACTATGTGGTGCTGTGCCAAAACTGTCTAGGTACTCTCATGGTTGACATACCACACACCAAGTTTAGTCTCAATACGCTAAAGCGTTGAAATGATATTGCTTCATGTCCATTTCCGCATGCTCTTTGATTAATTTGTTTGTGTGTTATTTAAGAACAGCTGACAAATAATTTTGGGTAACACTTAAAGCCTTTAATTATAATGCAATGTGGAAAGGAAAGGAAAGGAAAGGAAAGGAAAGGAAAGGAAAGGAAATGTTGGGTTTACATGTTTTATGTTTTACATGGGACATTCCATAGGCGTAATGGTTTTCATACTGTACAAACCGTATTTTCTATATTTTCTATGCCCCTACACCTACCCTACACCTAAACCTAGCCCTCACAGGAGATTGTGCACACTTTTACTTCCTCAAAAAAAACCATTGTGCATGATTTATAAGCCTGTTTCCTCATGGGGACCTAAGAAATGTCCTTGAAATTACTATCCTTGTGGGGACATTTGGTCCCCATAACGTGATGAATACCAGGTACAGACACACACACGCACGCGCACGCGCACGCGCACACACACACACACACACACACACAAACACAAACACCTGAAGCAGTGGGCAGCCAATGCCGTGGCTACCGGGTCACCGCCGCGTCCGGAACAGAGAGCGCGGTCACCGCCGCGTCCGGAACAGAGAACGCGGTCACCGCCTCGTCAGGAACAGAGAGAGCGGTCACCGCCGCGTCCGGAACAGAGAGAGCGGTCACCGCCGCGTCCGGAACAGAGAGCGCTGTCACCGCCGCGTCCGGAACAGAGAGCGCGGTCACCGCCGCGTCCGGAACAGAGAACGCGGTCACCGCCTCGTCAGGAACAGAGAGAGCGGTCACCGCCGCGTCCGGAACAGAGAGAGCGGTCACCGCCGCGTCCGGAACAGAGAGCGCTGTCACCGCCGCGTCCGGAACAGAGAGAGCGGTCACCGCCGCGTCCGGAACAGAGAACGCGGTCACCGCCTCGTCCGGAACAGAGAGAGCGGTCACCGCCGCGTCCGGAACAGAGAGAGCGGTCACCGCCGCGTCCGGAACAGAGAGAGCGGTCACCGCCGCGTCCGGAACAGAGAGCGCGGTCACCGCCGCGTCCGGAACAGAGAACGCGGTCACCGCCTCGTCCGGAACAGAGAGAGCGGTCACCGCCGCATCCGGAACAGAGAGCGCGGTCACCGCCGCGTCCGGAACAGAGAGCGCGGTCACCGCCGCGTCTGGAACAGAGAGAGCGGTCACCGCCTCGTCCGGAACAGAGAGAGCGGTCACCGCCGCGTCCGGAACAGAGAGAGCGGTCGCCACCGCCTCAGGAACAGCGAGAGCGGTCACGGCCGCCTCAGGAACAGCGAGAGCGGTCACCACCGCATCAGGCACAGAGTGAGCAGATGCCCTTCCTCGAAAAAACGCCTCCGCCCTCGCCATAAAGTAGGGGCGCGTCCGCGCCGCCTCAGCATTAAGGGCATCCATAGCTGCCAAACAGGCGTAGATGGTCTCAAACCGAGCGGCCGACGCCGCCTCAAATGACATCTCCCCCGCTGGACCCAGTGTGGATGTCTGCATTCTGTCACGGTGAGATAGAGGGAGGTCTGGGTCCAAATGCAGGGAGAGAATGATTTTATTAAATAAACACAAATAAACTAACAAATAAACAAACCAAAAGCCAACACGGCAGACTAAACATAAACTCAACAAAACAAGAAACACGGTCAAAAGCCAGGATCAAGAATACTAGAAACACAACAGAACATAAAGACAATGCAGACATGAATGCGGAGTGAGTAGTGGGATCTCTTATAGTCCAGATAGTGATTGTGAACAGGTGTGCGTGTAATCAGTGATAACGACAAGGACAGGTGAATGCTATCAGAAGTGCAGTGCAGGAAAGGGAAAACAGCGACCTCAGGTGGCTGAGGGAAGCCCCACAGCCCAGATCATGACACCTTTGGGTTACAAGTCAGACTCTCTAACCATTAGGCCACGACTGCCCCAAAGGGTATGCATAATGTACATTGTATTGCATTATATCTGTTTATAAATAATTGTAATGAAAAGTTAAAAAGCTTATAATAAAACACACGGTGTTTTAATGCATTCTACAGATGATTAAATAAGAACTATAATGTATTGTAACTGTTTAACTATTCATAAAGTTCATTAAAAGCCATAATTAATGTATTAAAACTACTTTTATAATGCATTAAAGGCTTTAACTAAAGTGTTACTAAATTTTGTTTCAGTTTCTTTTGGTTCAAAAGTTATTAACATAGACATAATTGTATCTTTGGACAGTTAGTGGTGTTAGAAGGATTAAGTTAAAGACTCCAAAATTGCTGTGGTTAATGTTCAGACTGTCTTCTGTCTGTGTGGCAAATTTCACAGTTTTTACTAGGTGCTTCTATGGGCTACCATAAACTCAGAAGCGGAAGAAGAAGGAAAACACTAACAAGCATGTCAGATCCCTCCACACTTCCCAGCTGTTCTTAATCACCGGACTTCTAATAATACTAACCTTATACTTACCTCATTATGGACTATATTCAAACACCACTTCCCCACATTCAGTTGTCTGGTCTCGTCTGTATCCGGTGAGTATGGGAATCATCTGCTAAATTTACCTGCTGTTACTTCTCCGCTATCTTCCCCATTAGGCCTTCATTATCTTTTTTAGCCCCACAACCTGTGAAATAGAGAGAAGATTTCTTTCATTTAAGTTACCTTTCTCCATTGTTTATGTTCTTGTTTGGTTCTTGCTTCTGATGTCCCACATCTCATGTATCAGAAGTCCAGACCACGATGGATTCAAGCAGAGCTGCCTTAGCCTGATGCTATTGATGAACTGGTTTAATAACGTCAACAAACACTCATCGTCTCGATAACTCACCTCATTCCACCACTTCTCAACCTGTGTATGCCAGTCACATGGCCAACCCAGTGCCATATTCAGGGTTGGAAGAGCATTGCAGCAGCTTCAGTGCTGTCTCATCGTCAAGATGCAGTCACATTTAAATGTAGAAATCACCTGAGTTGTATTTTACCTCAGTTGATTTGCTGTTTCCTTTTAAAACATTCAAGTAGTTGCAATTTATAATGTTAAGAATGGAAAGATATGCAGTTTTAACTCAAGATACAAGAACAGAGATGCTTTTAAAATATTACTCACCTGTGCTAATCTGGCAGAGTTTAATTTTACCTCATTTGACTGGCTGCATGTTCTCTCGCAACATCCAGGTAGCTGCCACCCCTACTGACTAACAAAAGACACACGGTATCAGTTGAAACAACAGGTTGTAAAAAAAGAGAACAGAAATGCTTTTAAAATATTACTCACCTATGCTTTTTTATTTCTAGTCTGGCATTCACCAGAGTTTTATTTTTACCCCAGTTTATTACATCTCCTCTTGCGACACTGAGGCAAGTTTCCATCCCTACTGTAATGAATGTCAAAACAAAGTACAAGGTGTACAACAGAGAAGAGCTTTTTCATGACTTTTAATTTGCCAACACTTTACAATAAAGTGTCATTTGTTAACATTAGTTAATGTACTAACTAAAATGAACGAACAATGAACAATACTTTTATTACTTTTATTCGTCTATGTTAGGTAATAAAAATACAGTAGTTCATTGTTTGTTCATGTTAGTTCACAGTGCAATAACTAATGTTAACAAACACAACTTGTGATTTTAATAATGCATTAGATTAGTGAATGCTGAAATTAACATTAACTAAGATGAATAAATGCTGTGGAAGTATTGTTCATGTAGTAGTTACATTAGTTAACTAATGTTAACTTATGAACTTTATTGTAATAAAATATGTATTTTATGTAAAAAAGTTTTATTGCTTTAAAAATGTATTTTAAAAAAGTCTTAGAAAAAAAGCTGTTGCTTTTAAAATTTACAAATATGTAGTATTTAGGTAACATGTACCTTTAAAGTATTAAATATGTTCCATTCAGGGGTAAATAAGGTACAAACGTTTATCTTTTTTAAGGGTAATGCCCCAGTGACTACATCTGTACCTTTTTTCTGATAATATATGTATACATATTTGCAGTTGGTGTAGTTATAGACACCAGGGTCATGCTAACCTTGACCTCTTGAGCTTGACTAACACTTTAATGCCCCCTGCTGGTGCAACAGCCTCCAGTTTACATTCACAATTATGTCTGAAAGATGAGGCTTCATGTCCTGCCCTAACTTCTGTCTAGTGCAGGGCTATTCAATTAGATCCATTTGAGGGCCGGATTATCGAACTGGAAATTTGAAGCGGGCCAAGGGGATGGGGGCCGTCCCGATCTTTTTCTAGGGGGCCTATACAATTACATTGAAATGCATATTCACTAAAATGAACTAATATTACCAACACCAACATCTATAAAAGGTTAAGGTGCTGTCTGTCAATCAATTAAAAAAAAAAATCAATTTTTTTTGTAATTAATCATGAATAATTGCATATTTATATATTTATAATGTCATAATTTCACAATGAACCTCAGAATTAAGGTAGAAACAACAAAGTATTTTTAAATATGTGTTTAATACCATCTTTTTACCAAGTAGCCTATTATTAATGAAGTATTGATATCAATATTGCTACTGGTGTCTCTATTAAATGAATTTTCTCAGTTTTACATATTAATTATGTCCATTCAACATTACAGTATAATTGAAAGCCCAACATTTAATAGACTCTGAAATATATAACAGCTTTTAATTTAGGTGATTTTAAAACAATCTTTACATAAACTATAAATTGTATATGCATAAAATATACAGATTATTATTGCCATATACTGGTAATAATCGTTATTTTATGTTTTTAATTTTACATAAGTGTTTGTTTACCACAAAGTATACTTTGGCCATCAAAATAACATTCAAATTGGATCATAAGAGCTTTAAAGTGCTTAAAATGGTTGTGCAAAATGCTTGAAAAACATTGAAAAGTGCTTGAATTTCTCTCTCAAAAGGTTGTACAAAGCCTGAAATGAATACTGTAATAACATTCGACTTTGCTTAAGTTGGTGTGACTTCTGGTTGTCTGACATAGCCTACATCAGCGCTGTTAATAACAGAATTCTGAGCAGAATTTGAATGATTCTCACTGATCTTTCAGCAACCTTAATTCATTCTGGGCGAATTCAAACACTTTTCACTGGATCTCGCAGCACTGTGCAGTAACAGTGTCGCGAAATCAACTTTGGTTCCCGGCTGTTCTGAGTTTGGACAAGTGTGTTTGCGTTGCGGTCCGAGCTGATAAACGGTCCGCGCTGCGCAGCTCAAACGTGGCGCGCTTTGGTTTCTCTTTCACTTCGTTTGCCGTTTAATGTTTCTCATATGAAACAGAAATAGCAGCGCTTATGAGTTGAATAACGCGGTGGTCGCGCCATTGCGACCGCTCACAAAATTTAGTTGCACCGGCAGAAAAAATGCGACCATTTGGTCGCAGTCTGGAGCCCTACAAGCGCTTGTCAAATCTGCCGTCTAATTATGTTGCGATCTCCGGTAGATTGTTGTTGTTCTTGGCTCTCTTGCTTTTCTTTTTTGGCTGGCCCGCCCCCTAGTGGACAAACTAATTGGTGCAAAAACCATTCAAGCCACCTGCTGCTCCCTCGGGCCGGACGAAGATGATTGGCGAAAGTACATAAAAGTACATAACAAAAGTACATAACATTGGCTATTGTTCAATCTCAGAAAGGGAACAGCATTTAGCTGAAACAAACGGTTTTGTAGCATTAAAAATGTTTTTACTGTCAGCATTGATCAATTTAATGCATTCTTACTGAATGAACGTTTTAATTTCTTTCCCCCAAAAAATAATAAAATAAAATAAAAATAAAAATAAACATAAACATCTTACTGACTTTAAAATTTTAAACAGAAGTACAAAAAGCTTTGTATTTCAGATAAATGCTTTCTATTCAACAGGGAATCCTGAATGTTATTATTAATGCTTTTCAACATTGATAATAATAATAAATGTTTCTTGAACAGCAAATCAGCCTGACAGAATGATTTCTGAAGGATCATGTGACACTAAATACGTGATGCTGAAAACTCAGCATTGCAACACAGAAATAAACTGCACTTAATGTATATTAAAATATATTAAAATATATTCAAAAATATATTTAATTGTTCATAATTAAAAAAACTGACAGAACTGACAGAGTGGGTTTGGATGAGTGGTGGGATCATGGGTGGGTGAGTTTAACAGATTTAGTGTCATCTTTCAGACTGGAGGGTAAGATAATATGTATCGACCATTATAATCCTCTGATCCCCTACTTCTTCCCCTCTTCTTATATTCATTTAACCCTCTTTTTACCACTTACTGTCTGCCAGTTATAGCAGTTTTTTCTGTTTGGTTTATCCAGATTACAGCTAATGCCCATGTTTGTGTGGCTGTTTTGAAGGTTTTAGGGTCAAACACAGACACTGTCACCAGACAAAGGTAATTAACTCTAGCCAGCCTTCCACCAAGACAAGACAAAAACACAACAAAACCTTCCAGGGCAAGCATGGAGTAATCTTTTCTTGTTTTCGTAAAATAGTCTGCATATCTGGGTGGTAGTTGGTCATTTAGTCCATCAGTTTTTTCCCCCACTTCACTTCACCAGCACATTGAGGGACCACAAATATTTAGATTCAAATTATATTCAGAAATGATTCATTAATTAATAAATTAATTATTAATTAAAATGTATTAATACATTTTTTCCCCATAATAGACTGAACCAAAATAAAATACAGATAATAAGAGAAACTAAAAATGTACATTAAGAAATGATATTTTAATTTCAATAAAGTATATGCTGTTCACAAGCTTGTTCCATGTGTTACAACATAATGCACAGTAGTAGTAAATAACTGAAAAACATCTTTTGTTCATTTGTGCTGTGGATTTTGTGCTTTTCTTGGCTTAATGCTGTATGTCTTTACACAGATGGGAGGTGTGTCTTCATTACAGACAGTTTACCAGATCAGTCAAATCTGCTAATCTGACACCAGATTACTGTGTTAGAATCAGCCTCTTAATCCAGTGAGTAGTCTGTTAATCACACACAGACACGGCTACATGTCCCATGCACAAACACAGACGTATATCTATATTCACATTCATACAATGTTTACATACACTGTAAAAAATGACAGTGAATTTAACGGTAAAAAACTGTAAAAATGCTACGGTAAAAAACCTGTGAGATGGTTAACGGTAAATTCTCCTTCTATATGGTGAAAAACTGTGTTGGACATTGCATGTAATTACGGTAGTATACCGTTTTTGGAAGTGAAAAAGAATGAAAAATTTACAGTGAATAACCGTGAATTGACATTCCCAGAATTCCATGTGTTTATTTTTTTAAAATTTGATGTTTTTTTTTTTGTTGTTGAAATAACTTTTTCTTCTTAGTTTTTTCTTGGCAGTTTTATACATTAGGGTTGTATGTTACATCTAATGTTGTTAAATTTGTTTTTTTGCATTATTTCAGTTTTATGTGTGTTACCATGATGGTGTTTAGTGTTTGTGTGAATGACACTGTGCACCTTCCATATATGATATTATTTAAAATCTTCTTGTGATGGGCTTTGGTTGTCATCACCACCTGCTTTTGGTGGTTATCAGTGTATTACAAAGGTACAAAACAGATTTCAGTACTTTAAAACGTTGATACATTACCATTATATCAGTTAATGAAATTAGGGTATTTACCTGTAAATTTAAGTGAAAACCGTAAAACATTGCTACCGTATTTTTTATGGGAAAATTCTGGCAATTACAACTGCCATTTTTTTACCGTAAATGTTACGCCTTTTTTTTACAGTGTATAAAACACACGCACATAATGCTTTTACACATTTAAAAAAAGCTAGAGAATTGCTAAATTACACCATTTCTGGTGTAACATGTCATTTCTGAGTCTGACATGTCAATATAATTAGTTTACGACATGACTATCAGTTTCTCTGCTCAATGAGAATTGATAGGAGTACTGATAAAACCTGTTTCATAAGAGTCATTAGTGGTGCTTGTGTCACTATTATCACTATTATTAAGTCACATACTTGTTCATACTTGATGAGAAAATGTTAGCTATGCCTTTTAGAAGCATTCAAGCATTCAATGCTCACCTTGCAGACACCAGACGTTAGTGTAATTCAGATGATTCCACATTAACATTTCATAATACATAAAATATGAATGTGAATGAATATTTGGAAAATCTATTATGAATGATACAATTATTAATTACTATGAAAAACTAACTATGAATTTGATTCCCAAATTGTGATTACAACGAACATCCGTTCACAGCAGCAGAAAGAGGGCAAACTTGAACCTGACGTTTCTTGGGCTTTTCTGAATCAGGATCTGGATAGCCAGAAGTCTACACTCTTGGGAATAAGGTTAAACTTTGAAAAAGGGGGTTTTCAAAGTAATGCCATTAAAGAACCAGTTCCCCAAAGAACCTTTCAGTTAACACTATTTAAAAAAAAACCGTTTTGTTCTTAGTGAGAAGAACATTTTGAAAATCTACAAAACATTTTTCCACTCTGAAGAACCTTTTGTGAATGGAATTTGGCATGAATGTTAAATGTTCTTAATGGCAACATTAAAGAGGCATTTGTTTTTGAGGGTGTAAGGCTGCACTAAACTGTGACTTTGGCAACAAGAAACTTGTGAGTTTTGTAAACAAGAGAACACAAGAGTTCCCAATTCGAATGGAAACTCGCACTGCGTCCTCTCATGGACACTATGGGGGTGAGTGAGGTTGTGCCAAACATTCACATCGACCTTGAACTGAACTAATGTTGGTTTTTACAGGCATGTAAAAGGCAAGATCTGTGTCTATCATAATAAAACATTAATATCAAACGCATACAATACGTTTGGTAATTTTAGAGAAATGCTTAATAAATGCATTACACTGTAATTAAACCCATTCAATTTTTTAGCCGACTAATTTTATTGTAGATCCCATCGACTAAAATCTTATGGAATTTAGTCGACTAAAACTAGATTAAAACTAAAACAGTTCAGAATGTGACTAAAACTAAATGGCATTTTAGTCAAAAGACTATGAATAAAACTAAATCAAAATTTGCTGTCAAAATTAACACTGTGTAACTGTCCCAGCTGGGGAATTTGACTCTTTTGCATAGATTTATTAAGTAGTCGTTCCCTCAGTATGGTTTAGTGGGTATTCTCTTCCCCCATACTGTCCACCAGAGGATGAAGTGCGAGTTCCCATTCGAAGGAGAATGTGGAAACGTCTTGATTTACGTATGTAATAATGGTTTCCCGAGAAGAGGAACAAGACACTGTATCCTGGTGCCATGCTTTGGGCCTTCCGGGTCACATCTCCTTCAGAGCAAAAGGTTGATGACGTTTACTTCAAGTTTTGTTTTATACAAGTGGTTGTGCCGGTAGTGACATCACAGACTGTCGTTGACCAGCTTCATTGTCACATAAATTATGGCTTCAGACACTGATCATGCTGAGGCGTTCCCCATAGTGTCCACTAAAAGACACAGTTTCTAATTCCCCTTCTAAGGGAACAATGGTTACATATGTAACCTGAGATGTTTTGTACCTCAGAAAAATACAATAATAAATAAAACAATAACAGCAAAAAACAATAATAAATAAATAATAGAATAAAAAAAAATTAAAAAAACAAGAGATAAAAAGTAAAATAAGTTGAAAGTTGAAATAAATGCAATATATGCCCTTATTTTTACAGACCACAGTGATGATGGGGCTAGGAAGCATGTGCATGTAATTCTACCTAGGATTAATCCCTATATTTTCTTGGGGCGCTGCACCGACTGGGAGTGCTGGATGAAATAGTTAATCTGTAGCCTGTAACAGTGTTAGAGTGGATTAGGACATGTATCTGCGGGATCAGATGGGGACACAGTGGTGAGGTGCTGGTGTGTCTGCTTGCTCTTTTTGGAGTTTGTATTCTAGAGAGTGTATTCTGGAGTTTGTCTTCTATAAAAACTAGAAAAAAGTGCTATTCTGACTGGCCAAATTTGCTTGGCTTTCTCTACTTCGCACAACTTAATCTTCTCATTCTACTTGACCTCATTTGAGATCATGTTTGGGGTAAAATCAGGGCATTTGCAGGTTTTGGTTACTGGATATGAAGTAATCCTATTTCCATGTGTCCCTTTGTTCTTCTTTTGTGTGTGTGTGTGTGTGTGTGTGTGTGTGTGTGTGTGTGTGTGTGTGTGTGTGTGTGTGTGTGTGTGTGTGTGTGTGTGTGTGTGTGTTTGTTTTTGTGTGTGTCAATTTGAACATATGGAATGTCAGTTCCCAAAATAGGTAAACGTGTCATTTCAAGATACCATAGTATTCAGTTTTTAAGACAAAATGCTTTGAATGGTTCTTTTCTTTGTAGATAAGATGTGTGTAGTTGGTCTGTGTCTTTTACCTTATAATGAATACTTTGATCTGTATTTTATCAGTCACAACCATTAAATATATATTTTGAGTTGTACATTATAACACTTACGTTAAAAAGCAACTGTTCAGTGGAATAACTAGATTGATGGATTAAGATTATGGGATTGGATTTAGGCCTTTCCTCTATTAATCTGAAACTGTTTGCAACCCATACATCAATAGGGTACATAAACGAATACCATTTATCACAACTGTGATCCTGGACCACAAAACCAGTCATAAGGGTCCATTTTTAGAAATTGAGATTTATACATCATCTGAATTAATGAACTTTCCATTGATGTACGGTTTGTCATGATACTGACAAATATGACAATATTTTGCTGAGATACAACTATTTGAAAATCTGGAAAATGAGGGTGCAAAAAAAATCTAAATATTGAGAAAATCACCTTTAAAGTTGTCCAAATGAAGTTCTTAGCAATGCATAATACTAAAATTAAGTTGAAGGAAATTTACAAAATATCTTCATTAAACTTGATCTTTAATAATATCCTAATGATAACAATATTATCCTAACAATAATTTTGACCCATAAAATGTATTGTTGGCTATTGTTACAAATATACCTGTGCTACTTAAGACTGGTTTTGTAGTCCAGGGTCACAAATGTTTTGTAATGTTTCATGAAAATTAATGTGTTACATTTTTTATGTATATTTTAATTTTTTATTAAAGGTGGCACTATCAGCCTTTATTGTAATATTAGGCCAGTCTTCTGAATCTTCTTGTTTAATGTGTAAACTTTCCGTCCTTTCTGCACTGTATCGATAGGGAAGACTGTGGCTGTCTAATCACTGTTTTTTCTCTCTCTTTCTCTTTGCCAGTTTCAGATGATAAAACTAGAAGCCTTCGATTCAAAGAAACAGTCACTTTAACAGTCTAATTTGGCACATTACTGTTTCTATCTCGCCTTGAAAACTCAGACAACAACTTCCATACTTCCTGTCATCACAGCAATGTCTTCATCTCTGCCACTGCCCTCTTTGCCCCCAAGTCCCCTGGCCATGGAGTATCTCAATGACTTCGACCTGCTGAAGTTTGAAGTGAAGCCTGACACCCCTCCACCTCCTCCAAACTGCCTATACACCAAACCAGGCATCCATCAAGAGACAGCCGGTTCTCCGTATGCTCCTCGACCTCCTCCTGACTCCAGCCTCAGCTCCAGTCCCTACACCTCACTTCCTCCATCACCCACGCTTAGTGATGGACACCCCCCGCAATCTGCATCCTCCTCTTCCTCCTCTCTCTCTTTCCCGCTGTCCATCTCCACTGGGTACATGTCAGGCCAGAGCTCCGGCTCCCAAGGAAATCTGGACGGGAGCCCAGCCACTGGAGGCCCCACACCGTGTTCAAACCCCACCTCCTTAGAAGATCTGCTCTGGTTGGCTGCATTGCAACAGCAGTTCGGTGGGGAGCCTGGAGGTGCCGCGTCTCTGCTGGGAGCTCTTGGAGGAGTGCCGGACCGAGGGGACCGGGATCGAGGAGGTTTTCTGGGATGTGAGGATGCAGTGGAGGCCCTGCTAAACTCTGCTGCAGCTGCTGTAACTTCACAGGTATGATCTAAGACATTTGAACCATGTATTTGTTTGTCCTAAACAAATGAACACTAACCCCAGAAAGGTTCATTTTAGTCCAGTGTCTGCTCTATTTTTCTCCAGAAGTTATGACCAATGAAAATGCAACTGAAGTTGCAGCTATTTCAAAACCCCTTCACACAGGCACTTGTCCAAGCGGGCTTGTGTTGTTATTCCTTTTTTTTTAGTTTTATGTTCTACTGTGAAACAATGGCCAAACAAATTTTGTTCAATTCACTGCACATGTGCGACCTACGCATGCAATGTACGCATGGTTACAAAAATTGGATGGTGTGCCTACAATACGCACACACTGTACACGGACCCTCACATATGCATAAAAACTAGGGCTGCCCTCTAATAGTTGACTAACCATTAGTCGTCGAGAAGAGGCTTGGTTGACCAAATTTTTATTACTCGCTTAGTCGCAGAAAAACAAAATCCACAGGAAGTGGCTGGAGGTGGCAAAGTCACACAATCCATGATGGACAGAACTTTAACGGCTGGTCTATGTGGTAATATATTACAGTTGGAAAGACATCCAAATGCTCTCCTATCATTCATAGACCTCAAATATGGCTTTTCATCTGAAAGATGTACATCTGGTGGAAGCAATTTTATATGGCAGCCAAATCTAAAGTTAACCTAGAAAAATTTGGGCTATTCAAGTGTCTGTGCAGAGTAGCGCAGAGAACAGTAGCGCACTTACTGCTTGACAGATGGAGGTGCCGGTGTGGTCACTTGCTCCTAAAAATATAATTTTCATACAGATAAAAGTAATAGATATTTCAAATCTATAATGACTCTATGTTTATTTGTGTGCACTTAGAATAACAACGGAACCTTGCACTTTTGTAAAATAATGAAAGCAAACAGGATGCTCTTTCTGCCATCTCGGTCTCTGTGAACTTGAATGCAACTCTGAAACTTCGAAACTCTGTGTATACTTGACTAACCGACATGAAAAAATATATCTGTAAAGAGCGAAATGTTTACTTTCAAATGAACCAATTCAAGTGGAAAATAAATATTCTTGGATTATCGAATCCATATGAAACATGTAGGCGCATATGTATGTTTATATGCTTTATTAATAAAAGTGCGACTAATAGTCGACTAATGCTTCAAATGAACGACTACTAGTCAACCAGAAAAATCTTTAGTCGAGGGCAGCCCTAATAAAAACTAAAGTATGTGAGTTTAGTCAGTAAATTATCATTAATTATCTTCTTTGGTCATACTTCTTATTCAGGTCATATACTGTCATGGCAGAAAAACAGTTTGAAGAGAAGCTTTCAAAAGTGCAGGTTTCTCCATCGCCACCTTGTGTACAGACATTTGTTACCTCTACAGTAACACAAGAGAATATATTTTCTACTTGCCTTAACGAACACAGTGTCCAGTTATCTTGTGTTTGGAGATGGATGATGGTTGAGAACACAATCTTGTGAAAAATTATTTTGATGATGTACTTTTTTCAATCAGAACCACTGGTTATCAAATCACATGATCTGTTGAGATGAAGTCACATGAGTTTTTTGTGACTTATTCAGTAAATCTTTTTCCAAGCACATGTTTTCTTGTCAGATAAAAAAATTCTCATAAAAATATAAACATAGCTTACGTCAGCTAGTCTTTAGGATTACTTAAAAGTTACTTAAAAGATAGGGAAACACATTCTCACTCCCAACTCATCACATGTTGATGCTTGGTCAGGCTTGGCGTCACTTTGTGACACACAGGGTACCTCCTAGTGTAATTTTTCAATGTCAGGGTCCTCCATTTCTTTACATATAAACCTTTGGCGTCAATATGCTGACACTAAAGGCATTGGGAATTTTATCATCATGATTAAATTACATATTGGGTAATAATTTTGTCATTATTGCATATGTTGGGGTGTGGTTTTTATTTCAATATAAACAGTCAAAATATTTTTTTTCATTACACTATTTACACATTTATGGGCACGAAACCCAACCCCTGCCCCTAAAAGAGGTGAGATCATCTTCAGCGATTAAAACCTTGTAATTTACTCTGTTCTTCGCATAAAGATATCAGAGGACTTGGAATGCAATGCAACTTGTTTGTAATACTTGTATATTGCTTTTTATGGTCAGTTTTTGCAATAAATACCTCTCACTGTACTTTTATTTATTTATATTGTTCAGAAGTGGGTAGGTTTATGGTAGGGGTGGGGTTAGGTGCACCAAAATATCTATGAAAGTATAAATTTATATAAAATGATTTCTATTTTTGCAAATGCATGCAAACCATTAAATGCAAAAAAAACTAAAAGCAATGGAGGACTCTGCATGTCCAAAAGTGATGCTAAAGGGGTACCCTGAGCGTCAAAAAGTGAAGCCAAGGGGTCCTGACCAAGCATCAATATGTGAAGTTGGGAGTGAGAATGTGTTGGACAGGTGTGTTGGAGCAGGTTTGGAACCGAACACCGAAAAATGATAGCTCTTCAGGAGCATGGTTGGAGACTCCTGTTCTACAAGAAGGTGGCCCTCCAGGTGCAGTGTTTGACACATCTGGCATAAAGTATTTATTTATTTGGCCTAGGCCAGATGTTCTCAATCCTATAACATTCTGAATGTCTCATTTATCTCATGCCAATTTCAAGCCTTGGAGTCACTAATGAGCTGATGACCTCAATCAGGTGTGTTTAATTAGGGAAACATACAAAACATGCTTTTTTTTCCAAGAATAGGGTTGATAACCACTGTTCAAGGGAATCCACTGGCCACAAGAACACTAGCAACTCCCTTACAAAAATTGACCATAGTTTTACTACAAATAAAGCCAAAAAAATCTGGGATACTAACCAAACCAAAGTTTAACCAAAGTATTTGTAGTAAATACAAATGGTAATCAATACTCAAATAAACCATGGTTACTAAACTTTTACTATAATAACACCATAGTTAATTTTCATAAGACCTGGCCAAATGTGTTTGTCCAAGTGTGCCATTTTCATTGTAATCTCTTTGTAATGTGCTCTTTGTAATCTCTTTGTATCTCCTCCGTTCTTTCCCAGTTCCCAGTTTTGTCTCAGAGTTCGAGCAGCAGTCTCATGGGTGACTCCAGCAGTGACAGCGGTGCTGATGTTGTTCTTAACAAGCCGTCAGACATGTGTCACCGACCTATACTGGTCGTTTCTTCCACCCCTCCATCTCTCTCTAATGTCAACACATCGACCAGTCCCTTCTCACAACCCCTCAGTCCACAGAGCCGCCTCCATCACCCACACCATCCAATGCAAGGCCATTATCATCACCATCATCATCACCATCATCTGCAAGTCACCCAGGTACCTGCAGTCACCAATTTATCCTCCCAAAATTGTTGTCAACAAAGTCACATGCATGTACTCAACAGGGATCAGACTTCTTCAGCAGATAAGTTTCCAAAGTAATTTTCAGCTTTTCAGGAAACTGTTTTAAAAGTATATTTGAGACTTAAGAAAAATATTTTTCTTAATAGAAAAAAAGTGTATATTATTTACATTTAAGTGGCCTTTTATATCATTAAAGGAATAGTTCACCTAAAAAGGAAAATTCTGTCATTACAAAAGAAGATATTTTAAAAAAATGTTGGTAATCAAACAGTTGCTTCTTGCTAGAAATACTAAACAAATAGTATGGAAGTCAATGGGCTATAGCCTACCAGAAACTTTCTGGTTACCAACATTCTTTAAATTCTTCTTTTACGCACAACAGAAGAAAGAAATTCATTTTGAACAATATCAGGATAAGTAAATTATGTCAAAATGTTAATTTTTGGGTGAACTATACCTTTGATTTGATATTATCCAAGTACTTTTTCTTTAAATATAGTGTGAATAACTTAATACAATTAAGCACACAATTTGTTCGCACAAATTTATTAAGAATGCATTGTTTTGCATTTTGCAAATGGTTAGTAATATTGTTTTGAAGTGTGTTGAAAACAATTTGATGGATGTTACTGGTGAATGTTTGTCTCTAAATGTGGAGCAGTGCTATCAGATTATGGTAATATCTACTATTATTGTGATGTAATCCTGATCACTGTCACTTACACTCAGTCAGATTATGCTGTATGGAAATGTGCAGCCAAAACACACTACTCCTCTAACATAGGCTAAACTATGTTACACAAAAATCCAACATGACTGCATGTCACAGCACAGTCATATAGAAGTATTAATTTTGTTTGGTTGCAAGTAGTAAGTAGTTGTTTGCAAGTAGTTTCTTTTGCATCATGGCTTTTGTGTCACTACTAGAACTGTGTTCAAACCAGCTGAACAAACTACACTAACAAGCTAAATATATTATACTTCTATATGACTGTTGTTTTCATCAGACATTTCAACTGCTGTGTCATTTATCCGTTTTGTCCATTTGAGTGTTTGATAAAGCTTTGATTATCACAATCACACGGTGTGTCCATTCTGTGTTAAATCTCTCAGACTTATCTCTTATTGTCTCTTTCTCTTTCAGTGTGGAGTGGATGAGCGTTTTTCCGATGAGCAGTTGGTAAGTCTGTCAGTGCGAGAGCTGAACAGACATTTGCGTGGGGTAAGCAAAGATGAAGTGGTCCGTTTGAAACAGAAAAGACGGACGCTGAAGAATCGTGGTTATGCCCAGTCCTGCCGTTACAAACGACTTCAGCACCGGCACGCGCTTGAGTCCGAGAAACACATTCTTACACAGCAGGTACACTACACACTAACACGTACACACACATCAAGCACTGAAATGTGACAACAACAAAAAAACAGATATATACAACAGCAAACAACAAAAGTTATAACCAGTGTTGGAGAAACTTAGTTTTAAAAGTAAAACATTACAATTTTGCATTACTTCTTCGCATCTTGCCTGGGTTTGCTTGTTTATTTTTAATGTAAAAAGGTGTACTTCCGGCAAATGTAAAAAACCTTTCATAGAAAGTTATGTTAATAAAAAAGCTCAAATAAATCGTTCAGCTGTGCTGCCATTCTGAATTGCATGAAGAATAGAAAAGAATAAAAAAAGTTCAAAGATTTCTTCGTAATCACAAAATTAAAAAAATACACAACTGTTAGGTTTATCTCAAGTCACTTTTGCTTATTAGTAAAGTTGAATTGGATCATTGAAGACATTGATTATTGTCAAAATATATTGATAAAATGGGATTAAATACACAACGGATTTTTGTAATAACATTCAAAGGTCCACTGAAGTTCTTTGAAACAAGCAGCATTATTCTATGTGTTGACGTAATTTCAACTGAAACAGGAAGACAGGGCATGACATATCAAGCAGTCCCGCACCCTTTTTTAAATAGCCAATAGCATACTGTTTATATCACAGCCAGACTCATTGAGCTTGGGAAAACCGCATTTGACAGTTTTTGAGACAATCTCATTTTGCTATGAAATATACTATTCTGTGTAGAATTCAAATGGGTCTAATACATTTCTTTAATACATCTTTGGACCGGAGCAGACTTCATTCACCCCAATGGAAAGATTTTGGAAAAAATATTGTTTCAACTTAAAATAATTTGTTACCCTGCTGACTTAAAACTTTTAGTTTAGTCAACTTGAAGTTACTTAATGTTATTTTAAGTGACAACTTGGATATTTTAGTTGACTAAACTTAATTTTTTAAGTCAGTGGAGTAACAAATTACTATACTATAATTTTACTATAATTTGAAACAACTATTTTTTTTACAGTGTATTTACAATGTCTAAATTGTTCCCTGTCCCCTATATAGTGCATTACGTGCCATTCACCATACAGAAAATACAAATCTGTGAACAAGTGACCAATTTCAGCCACAGATTTAGCGTCTTTATAATGTAGGGAATGGGGTGCTTTGGATTCTAGAGGGCATTTGATTGGACAGAAAGTTTGATGTGAATCTGAAGTGCGGAGTGATGTCATCAAAATCATTGATCCATATTGGCGGAAGTTAGAGATTGTAAGTTTTGAAAGCTTATATCTTATGGCTAACATATTCATTCTAAAAGCCAAAAAAACCTTTTGATTTTGAAATTATGGGGACTTTAATGCATTTTCACATTTAGTCTAGAACTAACAATCATGTTTACACAGCGCCTCTGCACTTAATCCCGCTTTCTCTCAACTTGAAAAATAAGTTACTTTTAAGTACATAAAAATGCATTTATGTGACTTATTGTTAATGTGTTACCCCCAACACTTATTACAACAGACTAGACAATTACAATAACAGAACTCTCTTCCAAAACCTAGTAATCTGCCTACAGCATGTCTAGACATAATTTGGCCAAATTCTGAAGTCACAGTGAAATAAACATTGACATTTTTTTTATCCAATCCCAAGATTCATTGTGATTAGCAAGGCAGCTCACTAGGTTTTGAAACCAGCATTTTTTCTCATTAGAAATAGTAATCAACATAATTTTACAGTAGTATTTATTAAATCTATGATATCTCTCTGTTTTGGTTCCTCTAGCTGGAGCAGCTGCAGTGTGAGCTGTCTCGCGTGTTGAGAGAGCGAGACACATACAAAGCCCGTTACGAGAAGCTCATCAGTTCAAACGAGACTCAGCCTTCCCATCCCAACACCTCGCCTTCTCCTACTCCTCCGGATTACTTTTTGTGACAAAATGAACACTGTACAGAAGAGAATGGAAGGGGAGCTGGTTATTGTGATGGGTGAAAATAATTAAAAAGAGCTGTGACTACAACTTAACTTAAAATAAGCTATTAAACCAAAGCGGGTTGACTGTGAGGTGGACCTGGATTGCGACATAATGGCGCGCCGTCACGCTACTGCTGATGGGATTGTGTTTTTGGCCATTGTGAGCTTATATAGCACCAACATGATTTCATTAGCATTCATAGGTTCTCATACCTACAGGGGTTCTAGCACATTTGTGTACGTTTGGATTGACACTGAAATGTACAGAATCTAAGTAATGACAGTATTTAAAACATAAAGCATTTTACATATGTATAATGATTCCTTTGATGATCATAGAATATTGAATGGAATAGGTGAGTGAGTGGATTTTATTGTTTTTATAATAAACAAAATGTTTTATTATGTTGGTTATTTATTAATTTTTTAACACATTTAAAGTTTTTGAAATGATAATGGTTTCATTCTATGCTGTAAGAACCAGTAAATGAGTAACATGTTATACTACTTTATCTTTGATTCAGCCATTGAAAGCCTACATATGACTAAAAGGGGATGTTCACCCAAAAATGAAAAGTTGCTGATCACAGTACGGAAAAATACTATATAAGTAAATGGCTACCACCAACTGTTTGGTTACTCACATTCTTTAAAATATCTTCTTTTGTGTTCACTGGAAGAATTTCCATTTTAGGTGAAGTGTCCCTTTAAGGGTTAGGTTTACTTTCATTATGCCCATACAGATGTATGAATAAATTTGACATTAAAAATGGAATTCCATCATTTTCCAGTATGTAAAAATCTGAATATGGAAGTGCATGTGGTAGTGCCCTCAGTTGTTTCATCTAAGGACAAGACTCTATAGTTGTACTTATGTGAAAACATTTACATTTTAGATGCTGTTAATACTGATATTGTACAGCTTTAGTGTCTAAACGTACAAAGTATGTGTGCACATTTTCTGCTAATACCTATGAATATGAATGAGATCACCCGTGGTAGCACAAAAGGCTTGCTCATCTCATTGTGTTGAGCTATTTGTCATGATGAGTTTAGTTATTACGAGAGTTTCATTAGCACATTTACTTGGCATTCACCAAAATGACTGTTAGAGATATAAATCATATTTAGAACTGCTGACTTTTTGAGCTAGTGCGTAACGTATATAGAATCTATGATTACATGTATAAGCCATCTGTGTGATATTTGCACTGAGGGGTTCATGGCTACTGCAACTCACTGAAAAACAATGCAATCAACAACCAAACACAAAGTGAAAATCATTACATAACTTTGAGTGACTGTGTCTTGAAAGTTACATTTTATGATTAAGTTAAGGGTGTAATTTAACTGTGACATCAAATTCATTTAGCAATTCACAGAGCTGGTCACTGTGGGTGTTAGTAGACGCCTATTTAGATGCAAACTTTTCTAGGAGGATTACTTGGCACGCCATAGGTCTATAAAGTGAATTTATCTGGCTATTTTCCTTATTTATTCACAGTATTTATTCATTGTTTGTAATGTGATCATTGTGTTCATTTGATAGTGTGTATTAATATCATTAATATTTTGTAGCAGGGTAAAAATATTATAAGAAAGATTATATTCCTTATGCTCTGTTGTAGTGGTTTCTTATGAAATAAACATACTTTTACCATTTATGATTGTGCAACAGATTGTGAACAGTCTGTTTAACTGTAACTCATTGATCTGATGTGTCATCTTTTTTATTTTACTTTTTTCCCTGAGGTCCATAATGTTCATAAACAACAAAAAACATGATTTAATAATACATGACCATTTTTAACACTACTGTGGCTGCTTCTCCTACAAATAGTTCAACAACCCTCACCTTCATGCCAAAGATATAGATAAATATGTTTCTCCATTGGAACAGATTTGTAGAAATTTAACATTGGATCACTTGTTCACCAATGGATCCTCTGTAGTGAATGGGTGCCATCAGAATGAGAGTCCAACCAGCTGATAAAAACATCAAAATAATCCACATGCAATGCATACGACTCCAGTCCATCAATGAATGTCTTGTGAAGCTGCGTCTTAACTTCAAAATGTTGCTGTCAAAATATAAATCCATAATAACACTTCCTCCAGTGTAAAAGTCTTTCTCCTGTTGTCTTTCACATCAAAATCCAGCCACATATTTATTTAGAATGTTTTGGAATGTTTTTCTCAGTTACACTTTACAATATGGTGGTACTAATGTGCATTAATTCATGCTTAATGTATAACTCATGAAGAACTAAACTATTTATTAATGATTACTGCATCAACAACAAATAAACATTCTATATAATGCATAGATTAAGTTATCAATAAATTGTTATTAGATAAATGTGTCATAATGTATTAATTATCTAATAACATATGGTATTAACTGATAATTGCTGTGATAATTACCACAGTGGGTCAAAGTCATGAATTTCAATTTCCAGTTGTCTGCTTTGAGTAATCATTAGCTAATGATTTGCAAAAGAATCATTAAGTTATGACTTTACTTGTTGCACATGACTAACTCATTCAAAATACATAATTACTGTTTATTTATAACAACAATTATTACTTGACAATTAATACAAAAAGTATTAGTAAACTCATATATTATATTAGCTGGAAGCCATGGTTTAAAGTTGAAAAAAAAAAGTCTTAACAATAGGTTGTTTCTTACAAACACACAGCTTTTGGCTACTCAAGATGTTAATTGTTGGGCTGGAAAGGTGTGGATTACTTGTGGATTATTGTGATGTTATTATCAGTAGTTTGGACTCTCATTCTAATGGCACCCATTCACTGCAGAAGATCCATTGGTAAGTGATGGAATGGTACATTTCTCCAAATCTGATATCTGATAAAAAAAAATATATAAAAAATAAAAATAAAATAAAAACTGGCTGAGAGTGAGCACATTTTCATTTTTGGGTGAACTAGTCCTTTAAATATATTCTTTTAATCTTCATGTTACTGGTTAAATTGAAATTTAATTTGTATTTTTCCTAAAAATGTTAACTAATGTGCCAAAAAAAAAAAAAAAAATCGAGGGAAAGTCATTTATTTCAATAATTTTTTTCAAAAAGTGAAACTTGTATGTTATATTAGTTCACTACACACAAAATGAAATATTTCAAGCCTTTATTTGTTTCAATTTTAATGATTATGGATTAAAGATACAAAAAAAAAATCCAGTATTTCACAAAATTAGAATATCAAGACAAAGTTCAACATTGTAGGCTCCCTGTGTCCCAATCTAGTCAGCTAATTAATGCAAAAACCAGTAAAGGTTTCCTCAGCCTTTAAATTGTCTCAGTCTGGCTTAGTAGGCTTCAGAATCAAAGGGAAGACTGCTGACTTGACCAAATACTGCTCACTGCAGAGCCAAATGGCCTCCAGCTCCACCTCTCTTGATGTCCAGCTCCACCTCTGAGTGAACAAATGGGTGGAGTTAAGGTTAGGGATAGGGTAAGGGGTAGGGTTAGGGTGTGGTTAGGTGTCTATCTCCACCCATTACCTCCAGCGCCTCCCATATGGCTCTGCAGCGAGCACCCTCTCGACTTGACGGTTGTGCAGAAGACCATCATTGACACCCTCCATAAGGAGGAAAAGTCTCAAAAGGCAATTGCAAAAGAAGCTGGATGCTCACAGAGCGCAGTATTGAAGTATACTAACAGAGTGTTAAGAGGAAGAGAAAAATGTGGCCGGAAAAGGTGCACAAGTGACAGGGATGACCTTGAGAGGATTGTCAAGCAATGGTGGTTCAGAAATTTGGGGGGACCTTCATAAGGAGTGGACTGAGGCTGGTGTCAGTGCATCAAGAACCACCACATACAGACGTCTGCATGACATGGGTTACAGCTGTAGAATTCCATGCGTCAAGCCACTCCTAAACCAAAAAGTACTGGTCTGTTGCCCAGTGGACCCAAGTCCTATTTTCAGATGAAAGCAAATTTTGCATTTCATTTGGAAATCAAGGTCCCAGAGTCTGAAGGAAGACTGGAGAGGCACAAAAGTCAAGATGCTTAAAGTCCAGTGTGAAGTTGTCACGGTACTGAGATCGACCGGCTTCTCATGTCTTGTGATTTGTGAGTTTGTCTATGTTGTTCGTCACGCTCTCTGCGCAGCTGCCAATCAGTCCCGCACCAGCTGCAGCTCATCATCTCGGTCTATTTATACTCACCTCATTCTCTCTTCCCCTGTCAGATGATTCACCCCGGACTTCGACCGTGTTGTGTGTTCATCTTGCCGTGTTTGGAGTATTCGTCGCCTGGATGTTGTCTGTGTCTTCGTGTTTGTTGCACCGATCATCACGACACTTCCACTGAATCCTCACCTGTCTGGAACACCACGCTGTCTCACCGCCGTCGACCATCTGCCCTTGCACCACCCATCCGAGAGACACTCATCTTCATCACGTTGTATTCGTTTGCTGTTTTCACTTCAATAAACTGTGTTAACCTGCAATTGCTTCCTCATCATTCTCACCGTCACAGAATCATCTGACCGTCATGGAAGCAGCAGGCTCCTCCCCATCCACACTGGAAGACTTGCGAGACATGCGAGCCTGCGTCTCTCGGATGGACAGTCAGGATAAATCTATGGCCGAGTCCGGACAGGCCATCCGGGCTCTCGTGGTGCAAGTGTCCGAGCTCACCCAGCGTATGCAGCAAATGCAACCTCCCGCTGCGCCGCCCACGCCGCCGGTAATTCCATCTCCCCCGATACCATCCAACGTGACGCCACCATCGGAGCCCCGCCTTCCCACCCCGGAACTCTACAGCGGTGAGCCGAACTATTGCCGAGCTTTCCTCACTAGATGTTCCATGCATTTCGCTTTACAGCCTCGTACCTTCGCTAGTGAGGAAAGCAAGGTGGCGTTCGTGCTCACCCTGCTGTCTGGGAAGGCGGCATTGTGGGGAACGGCGGTGTGGGAGAACCAGGACCCTTGCTGTGCTTCGTTCGCTACACTCTCCGCCGAGATGAAGAGGGTGTTTGACCGCGCGGTCGCAGGAAGAGAGGCCGCGCGGCTATTGACGGATCTCAAACAGGGGGAGAGATCCGTCTCGGACTATTCGATCGAGTTCCGCACCCTGGCGGCAGAGTGTCAGTGGAACGAAGAGGCGCAGTGGGACATGTTCCTGCATGGGCTGGCCGACCGAATCCAGAAGGAAATCTACGCCCTGGATCTACCCGCCACCCTCAACGCCCTGATCGACCTGGCACTGCGGGTAGACTCTCGACTCTCCCGAGCCGAGCGGCGGTGTCTACCCGCTCGGCTCCCCCCTGGGGAGGGAACATCATCTCGAGCCAGCGGCGGAGATTCGGTCGGCCCTGCCAACGATCACGAGCCCATGCAGGTGGGGCGAGCTCGGCTTACCCGGGAGGAGAAGGAGAGGCGGAGATCCCAGGGACTTTGCCTGTACTGTGGAACATCTGGACATTACGCCTACAACTGCCCGTTAAAAGGGCCAGCCCGGCAGTAAAACTGAGGCTACTGTCGGGTGGGATCTCCGCTACAAAGACCTCATCCAGCGCCACCTCCACTCTTCTCCCGGTTAGGCTCAGATGGTCCAACCATGATCACCGCTGCACTGCACTTGTGGATTCCGGGGCTGAAGGTAATTTTATGGACTTTAATTTTGCTCATCAGAACCTTGTTCCCCTCATGCCCCTCACAGATTCCATAGCTGTCAGCGCACTCAATGGCCAGAACCTTCCCACCATCACCCACATCACGGAACCCGTCACTCTCACTGTGTCAGGCAATCACAGTGAGAGCATCTCATTTTACATCATGAACTCTTCCCACTCCCCCATCGTTCTCGGACATCCATGGCTCACCAAGCACAACCCCCGGATTGATTGGCAGCTGCAGTCGGTGTCTGAATGGAGCGTTAAATGTCATGAATCTTGTCTGGTGTCTGCTTGTTCGTCTGTTTCTGGCTCTGTGTTTCAGGAGAAGCCGATGGATCTAAGTAACGTGCCCGCGGAGTATCTCGACCTGAAGGAAGTGTTCAGTAAGTCTAGGGCTGCTTCTCTTCCTCCACATCGTCCCTATGACTGTGCAATAGAGTTACTGCCAGGTACGTCTCCGCCTAAGGGCAAATTATATTCACTTTCAGTTCCTGAGAGAGAGGCTATGGAGAAATACATTTCTGATTCTTTAACAGCCGGGTTCATTCGACCCTCCTCTTCTCCAGCGGGGGCGGGGTTCTTTTTCGTGGGGAAGAAGGATGGGTCTCTGCGACCTTGTATTGATTACCGGGGGTTGAACAATATCACGGTAAAAAACACCTATCCTTTGCCGTTGATATCTTCAGCCTTCGAGAGGTTGCAGGGAGCATCCGTCTTCACTAAATTGGACTTAAGAAATGCTTATCATTTGGTCCGCATAAGGAGGGGAGATGAATGGAAGACCGCCTTTAATACCCCCAGGGGGCACTTTGAATACTTGGTCATGCCCTTCGGCTTGTCCAACTCCCCAGGGGTCTTTCAGGCACTCGTCAATGACGTGCTGCGAGATATGGTCGATCAATTCATATATGTCTACCTGGATGACATATTGATTTTTTCTTCTTCTCTCCAGGAACATGTGCAGCACGTCAGGCGAGTGCTTCAGAGGCTGTTAGAGAATGGGCTTTTTGTCAAGGCGGAGAAATGCGTTTTTCATGCACAGTCTGTTCCTTTTCTAGGGTACATCTTGTCGCCGGAGGGAGTGCGTGTGGATCCCGAGAAGATCAAGGCTGTGGTGGATTGGCCAACTCCAGATTCCCGTAAGGCCCTGCAGAGGTTTCTGGGGTTTGCCAATTTCTACCGGCGTTTCATTCGCAATTTCAGCCAACTAGCCTCGCCTCTGACCGCCTTGACCTCCCCCAGAACGACGTTCAGGTGGTCGGATGCAGCCGAGGCTGCGTTCGCCAAACTCAAAAGCCGTTTTGTTTCGGCTCCCATCCTGATTACCCCTGATCCATCACGTCAGTTCGTGGTGGAGGTCGACGCGTCTGAGGTGGGGGTAGGTGCGGTGCTATCACAGCGCTCTCCCACAGACGACAAAATGCATCCCTGCGCGTTTTTTTCCCATCGTCTATCGCCAGCTGAATCAAATTATGATATTGGTAATCGAGAGTTGTTGGCAGTCAAATTGGCATTGGAAGAATGGCGCCACTGGTTAGAGGGGTCGGGGGTACCTTTCATAGTGTGGACCGATCATAAAAACCTCGAGTATATTAGAACGGCTAAAAGATTGAACTCTAGGCAGGCTCGGTGGGCATTGTTTTTCGGACGTTTTGATTTTACTCTTTCGTACCGCCCGGGTTCCAAAAACGTCAAACCCGATTCTTTATCTCGCATTTTTGACCACTCCGATCGCCCGTCTACTCCTGAGAGTATTTTTCCCGAGACGCTTATCGTTTCAACTCTCATATGGGAGGTCGAATCGAAGGTTAAGACAGCCTTAGAAGGGGTAACGCCTCCGGCCGGATGCCCACCGAATCGTTTATTTGTGCCAGAGGGATTACGGTCCGAGGTTATCCAGTGGGGGCATTGTTCCAATGTAGCTTGCCATCCGGGAGTCAGTCGAACCATTTATTTGGTCAAGCAACGATTTTGGTGGCCTCGTATGGCTCGTGATGTTCGCAGTTTTGTTTTGGCTTGCTCAGTTTGTGCCATTGGCAAGACTTCCAACAGACCCCCTGATGGGCTCCTTCAACCGCTGCTGGTACCTTCGAGACCCTGGTCCCACATCGCTCTAGATTTTGTCACCGTCCCTCCCACCCTCCCAGGGTAACACGGTAGTTTTAACCGTGGTGGACCGGTTCTCGAAGGCTGCCCACTTTATTCCCTTGCCCAAATTACCCTCAGCCAAGGAGACAGCGGTGACTGTCGTGGATCACGTCTTTCGGTCCTCCCGACGGACGTGGTCTCCGACAGGGGACCCCAATTTGTGTCCAAATTTTGGCAGGAGTTTTGTAGGTTACTGGGGGCTACTGTTAGTCTTTCGTCAGGTTTCCATCCTCAGAGCAATGGACAAACTGAGAGAGCCAACCAAGATTTGGAGAGAACGTTGCGATGTGTGGTCGCTAGAAATCCTTCCTCCTGGAGCCAAAAACTCTCAATGGTGGAGTATGCCCACAATTCATTACCAGTATCGTCTACGGGCCTATCCCCATTCGAATGTAGTTTAGGGTACCAGCCACCAGTTTTTCACAGTCTGGAATCCGAAGTCGCGGTTCCCTCCGCTCACGCATTTGTCCAGAGGTGTCATCGCACTTGGACTAGAGCCCGTGAGACTCTACTCCAGGTGGGAGCGCGCACCAAGGCTAAGGCTGATCGCCACCGGTCGAGGCCTCCCGTATACGTCGTTGGTTCCAAAGTGTGGCTTTCTACTAAGAACATTCCGCTCCGTTCCGTATCGAATAAACTTGCTCCCAAATTTATTGGCCCGTTTCCTGTCACCAAAATCATTAGTCCGGTGGCAGTCCGCCTTAAACTTCCTCCAGTATACAGGAGGATTCATCCCGTCTTTCATGTCTCCAAAATTAAGCCCGTGTTTTTTGCACCCATTAATCCGCCAGCCCCGGTTCCCCCACCGCCGCGACTCGTAGACGGGGAACCAACATATTCGGTTAATCGTATTCTGGACTCAAGGCGCAGGGGACGCGGATTCCAGTACTTGGTGGACTGGGAAGGTTACGGTCCGGAGGAGAGAAGTTGGGTACCTGCCAGGGACATCCTGGATCACTCCCTTATTGATGATTACAATCGACAGGTAAAGGAGTCTGGGAACGTCAGGGGACGTTCCTAGGGGAGGGGGTACTGTCACGGTACTGAGATCGACCGGCTTCTCATGTCTTGTGATTTGTGAGTTTGTCTATGTTGTTCGTCACGCTCTCTGCGCAGCTGCCAATCAGTCCCGCACCAGCTGCAGCTCATCATCTCGGTCTATTTATACTCACCTCATTCTCTCTTCCCCTGTCAGATGATTCACCCCGGACTTCGACCGTGTTGTGTGTTCACCTTGCCGTGTTTGGAGTATTCGTCGCCTGGATGTTGTCTGTGTCTTCGTGTTTGTTGCACCGATCATCACGACACTTCCACTGAATCCTCACCTGTCTGGAACACCACGCTGTCTCACCGCCGTCGACCATCTGCCCTTGCACCACCCATCCGAGAGACACTCATCTTCATCACGTTGTATTCGTTTGCTGTTTTCACTTCAATAAACTGTGTTAACCTGCAATTGCTTCCTCATCATTCTCACCGTCACAGAAGTTTCCACAGTCAGTGATGGTTTGGGGAGCCATGTCATCTGCTGGTGTGGGTCCATTGTCTTTTATCTAGTCCACAGTCAACACAGCTGTCTACCAGGAAATTTTAGAGCACTTCATGCTTCCTGCTGCCATCAAGCTTTTTGGAGATGATGATTTTATTTTCCAGCAGGATTTGGCACCTGCCCACAAAGCCAAAACTACCAGTACCTGGTTTAATAGCCATGGAATAACTGTACTTGATTGGCCGGCAAACTCGCCTGACTTAAACCACATTGAATATCTATAGGGTATTGTCAAAAGGAAGATGAGGGAACAGAGACCATGAAATGCAGACAAGCTGAAAGCCAATATCAAAGCAACTTGGGCTACCATAACACCTCAACTTTGCCAAAGGCTGATCGCCTCCATGCCGCACCGCCTTGATGCTGTAATTAGTGCAAAAGGAAGCCCAACAAAGTACTGAGGACATAATACAGTACATTAACACATTTTCAGAAGGCCAACATGTGTTTAAGATCCTTTTTTTATTGGTCACATGGAATATTCTAATTTTGTGAAATACTGGATTGTTGTTGTTTTTTTTTGTTTGTTTTTTTTTGTCTTTAATCCATAATCATCAACATTGAAACAAATAAAGGCTTGAAATATTTCACTTTGTTTGTAGTGAACTAATATAACATACAAGTTTCACTATTTGAAACAAACTATTGAAATAAATGGACTTTCCCTCGATACTCAAATTTTTTGGCACATACCTGTATTATTGCATTGGACTAAAACCTACTGACTTGCACAACCCTCCCCCCCTCCCCCCCACCGCACCCCACCTTGTTGCACTTGTGGTGTTCCCATTCAAAAATGTGTGTAAATCTATTTATGCTATATTATTACAGAATACTGGATTTAATCTTTTCATAAAAATATTATTCATTTTACAAATAATGCTTTTTTTTATTCAAAACCTGAGCTCAGGTCAATGATGCCTACAGTCAGTAAGTTCAATTTAATTCATTTGATTTCAGATTTATTTGTATTGTGCTGTTCACAATACACATTGTTGCAAAGCAGCTACACAAAATATGAAAGTTTCTACATTACAATTAAGAGTAATTTAGCAGTGGTGACTATGTTAAAGTGATGGCCATATGTCATAAATGTACAGTTCTAGAATTACATTTAGTTGCTTGCTTTCATCCAGAAACAATCAAACAATCAAAACAATAAAAGAGCAATAATATGTAAGTGCTGTGACAAGTTTTAGTTAAACAAATAGCAAACATATACTTTAGAAGATGGAAGAGATGTGTTTTTAGCCGTTTCTTAAAGATGAAGATTTCTCTTGCCTCTTTGGGATGGCACTACAATGCCATTCATTTGCAGAACGCAAGCTTCTGGAGGGCACATAAGTCTGAAGTATTGAATTAGGGTAAAAGGGTGCAGAGCCAGTGGTGGTTTTGTAGGCATCAATGAATCCTTGAATTTTATGTGAGCAGCTGATAGCCAGTGCAAATTGATGAACAGAGGTGTGACATGCGACCTTTTTGACTCAATAAAGACTAATCTATGACTAACTATTCTGGATTAGTTGCAGAGGTTTGATAGAACTGACTGAAAGACTTGCCAAAAAAACATTGCAACAGTCCACCCTGGACAGAACAAGAGCTTGAACAAGAATGTTGTATAAAGTAAATCTGCTGGGCCAGGCGGTTCCAAAAATGTGTCTCTGAAATTCAGCTGATTATGAATCACAACTTCAAGTTTCCTGGCTGTCCTTGAAGGTGTTATAGACCTTTTCCCTGAGTAAACCATGAGCACTGCCATTACGAATTCTAACGTCAGACTGGATGCTCTTCTGTTCCGGTCTCCATAGGAACCTATTCAAATAGCCCCTATCTGTATTTAATGTAGCTAACGTCAACAGCTTCATGTCATCTACACACTCATTAAACTTGGAGGAGTGAGGCACTGACAAATGACAGTCATTGCGATATTGCTAAGTAATGGCGCTATGGAGCCATGTGCTTTTTGAAAACATTTTAATAGGTTTAACATTAGATTATCAACTCGGAATATACACTAATTTGACTAGAAAAACTGGAGAACGGAAATGCAAAGCATTCTTTAGGTTTAAGAGTCGGCATGATTTCCGCGTTCAGGAAAAATGTCTATAGTTGATGCACCTAGCTGGATGGTGAAATTGTGATCAAGTGATGGGTTTGCTGAAGCCCCAAGCAGTTCTGTCTTGGCAAGGTTGAGTTAAAGGGATAGTTCACCCAAAAATGAAAATTTGATGTTTATCTGCTTATCTACAGGGCATCCAAGATATAGGTGACTTTGTTTCTTCAGTAGATCACAAACAAAGATTTTTAACGTTTTACCTTTCACAACAGCCAGTGTGTGATTTTTCAACGTGCTCTGGCATAGCAGACGTATGTGTGGAAGCGATCTGTCACGCGTATACATCACTCATTGTTTACACAGTGCAGAGAGATTGTGTTGTAAACGCGCTCAGGACAGTTGGACATTGAGGTGGATCAGAGGTAAAAAATGATGTTCAGTTTCTTGCACAGACAGATTGTTTAATGTCTTAAGACCTCAATGTATCACCATGAGCCGCAGGGTTTCATTTGTTTTTGTCTGTGTATGTTTTTTTTTTTTGACTATCAAAGCCGTGGGTTTAATTGACTGCCATTATATGACTGACAGACTGCAATGGTTTTAGGTAAAAATCTTTGTTTGTGTTCTACTGAAGGAACAAAGTCAACTACATCATGGATGCCCTGGGGGTAAGCAGATAAACATCAGATCTTCATTTTTGGGTGAACTATTTCTTTAAAGGTGATGGTCCTTCATCCAGCAAGAAATGTCTATTAGACATGCTGAGATGTGAGCAGCTATCGTCAGATCTTCAGGATGGAATGAGAGGTAGAGTTAAGTGTCATCAGCATAGCATTGATATGAAAAGCCATGTTTCTGAATGACAGAAACTAGTGATGCCATGTGGACAGAGAAGAGAAGTGGTCCTAGAACTGAGCCCTGAGGCACCCCAGTTAAATGGCATGTAAAGAAACACAAAACTTGCTCTAACTGAAAAGAAAACATGTTGATAAAAAGATCAAATCCAGTATTTGGCGATAATGAGATATTCAGACGCAATTTTTAAAAGGCCTGTCGTTTTTTTACAAAGAACACCAAATTAGGTAAGAATTTTTAGCACAGCAAAGAGGGTTAAAGTATATTATCCACTAAGTAATCTTTTAAGCTATATTTTCACAAGAAATAAAAAGAAAAACTACACAAAACCAACCCAGTACTCAGTGCTCAGTACTACCATGTCTTGTGGGTTATATTATGGCATGTGTTCAAAACCTCTTAAAGAGGTGCTCTTAACCTTCTTAAAGAGACAGTAATCAGATTAACTGGGGCCATAACATGTATTCACAAAGAGATATAACTCGAATACATTAAAATGAATAAATAAGAGAATATTTTAAATAACAATAAATACTTCATTAAGTAAAACCACACATTTTTTTCTACTTTGAGCATTGCAACATGAACACACCAAGTCTTGCAACAAGCACCAGTCATATTTTCTTGTGTAAAATCTAGTTGGCCCTGTTTTTGAAAGCTTTATTTCCTGTCCATCTCTTTCATTTGAAATGTGTCTCTGTGATTGTTTCTTTTCCACCATTCTCTCTTTGTGTCTCTCTGTGAATCTGACCCTGGATGAGAGTTGTTTAGGATGAGCTCACGTTTGTCCCTCCTCCCTCTTTCTCTCTTTCTGTCTCTCTCGCTCTCTCTCTCGGCAGAGCACAATGCCACAGGGATTATAGGTATAATAGAGCGCAGGCCGCTCTCTGCCGGGCCTCATTGTCTATGAGAGGGGCACTATTGTGGACAGGACGTACACACACTCACCCCACTGCTGTGCTATACACACATATCTCAACAACCACACACAAAACACACAAACACAATTTTTCAAATATTACATCACAAGATCTATAATTAGTAAGCTTACAATAGCTTGTACGCTGTACAGAAAAAAAGGTGCAAAGCTGTCACTGGGGTGGTACCTTTAGGTACAAAAGGTAAAAGGCACATCTTTGTACCAAATCTACCCCTAAAGAGATAGATAAAAAAGAGATAGGCTGTTTAGGATTCTGGATTCTGCTATTTTAGTTCTGGGTCACTCCTTTTGTAAACTTCTTTGCACAAACTGTCAGATTTCTTTGAATAATTAAACTGATATTTGTTTAACAATCTGCGTGAAAAGTGAATAGAATTTTTGTTTTGAAATTTTATCACATACAGTGTTAGGATAATAAGGGCTGTTTTAACTTTTTAAGATTGGCAGGTACTGTATGTTGCTTGTCGGTTTCTATAACTACTCACTAGGTCACTCACTTACACAGTGTAGAATTAAGAATGACATTAGTGTAGGAATTTGATTTGAATTGTTCTCTGCTGCTCCCTACTGTTAATGTTTTTTGTTGATTCAACTGCACCTGGGACTGGGAGTAGGCTATGTGTTTCAATTATTATCAGATTTTATTTTGTCTGCTAAAGTAAAAGAATTTCTGGTCATTCTAAAGATTTATCATTAACTGATTTAAGAAATAAATTTATATCAAATTTGAAATTTGAAAAATGTTTAATCATAATACATATATGTGACCCTGGACCACAAAACCAGTCATAAGTAGCACAGGTATATTTGTAGCAATAGCCAACAATACATTGTATGGGTCACAATTATCGATTTTTCTTTTATGCCAAAAACCATTAAGATATTAAGTAAAGATCATTTGATATTTTGCAAATGTCCTATTGTAAATATATACTTAATTTTTGATTAGTAATAGGCATTGCTAATAACTTCGGACAACTTTAAAGGCGATTTTCTCAGGATTTTGATTTTTGCACCCTCAAGGAAATCCACAGTTGTATCCGGTTGTATAATTATTCAAATTGGCGCTTATGACTGGTTTTGAGTTCCAGGGTCACATTTATTCCTTCCAATTTGTGTCATATTATAGGAGTTGGAATATAACAAAATGTGAATATATATATTTTTTACAATTAGATTAAGTAACGTTCTGTTTTTCAAAGAGTCCTGAAAAAACACTGTATTGTGGTTACATTAAGTAGCACAATCATTTTCAACACTGATAATCAGAAATGTTTCTTGAGCAGCAAATCAGCATATTAAAATAATTTCTGAAGTAGCCTATCATGTTACACTGAAGACTGGAGTAATGATGCTTTGATCACAGGTTCACAGTGTTACTTAACTGTTTTTATCTCCAGATTGACAGCGCCCTCTGCTGGATTGTCTAG
>NC_133373.1:21656630-21702094 GCF_049309525.1 Garra rufa
GTCAATTGTAACATCCAGCATTTCAAAGGGGGATTTACGTTGTAGCCTAAAGTGGAGGTTGTATATGGAAGTGTGATGGCAGAGAACCGACTGGCACATAGTAAACAAGATATTCTGCACTTTATTAATTACTATTAAAGGTTGTATCAGCGATTTCTAGCCTGAAACATAAAGTGTCAAATTCAGCGGACCTTTCATCACGATCCGCTCGCTGCCTGCCCCATAAATTGTCTGTGAAAAAACCGCGTCTCTCTGGTCAGCCTAGGGTCCGAGATATGCCAAAAAAACAATCGGCACTACCAACCTTTCCACAGATAAACAAACAGTGTTCCAACCAATCAGCGTCAGGGGCTTGGTGTTGTGGAACACGGTTTGTTTATCTGTGGAAAGGTTGGTAGTGCCGATTGTTTTTTTTTGGCATATCTCGGACCCTAAGGCTGACCATAGAGACGCGGTTTTTTCACAGACAATTTATGGGGCAGGCAGCGAGCGGATCGTGATGAAAGGTCAGCTGAAATTGACACTTTATGTTTTAGGCTAGAAATCGCTGATACAACCTTTAAGGCACTTTATTCTACTAAGAGCCAAATGAGTAAACATGCCAATGACTGGTCAACATAGGCCCAAATTTACAGGCAGTGAAATCTGTCACATACTTATATAATTACAGTGTAAAGTTGTACTTTATTATTATCTGGTTGCTTCCTCTTTTTATTTTTCAAGGCCCAAATTGAACCACTGTTCATTCAAATATCAAACATTGTTATGCAATTGTTACTTTTTGACATTGATTAAAAACTATGGACAAAGGCCCATTGTAACATCTTGATTAATCCCTCTGCTTTACTTAAATGTATCAGCTTAATTTATTTTAATAACACCTGTGCTTACTTTACGACCACCTCTTTTAGACTGCTTACACATCAGACTATGACGAAGATGTCTCCTTCCTCTTCTGTCTTTATTTCTATTCTTATATCCAGTGTTGATAAGTTATAATGACCTTGTTACATTGTGATGCAATATGTTATTCCATTTGGAAAGATATTTAATTTACACCACTACAGTTGCAGCTCTTAAGTTGCGCTGGTATTAAAAAAATTTTTTGAAGGTATTAAAAAGGTAGTAAAAGGTATTAAATTCAACTTAAGAAGTTCTGTATATACCCTGTTTTGGGAACTGTGGCCAGTTACATATTAATGAACTACTGTTTGATGGTTGTTAGGGCTGGGTCAGTATGACCTTATAACCTGAACACTCTGATCTGTCTGTTGCAGACTCCATCCATGAAGCGCTTCAGTGCTAATGGGTCTGTGGAGACTCACGAACGACGTCCAAATCAATCAAGGCCACTCAACAGAACCGGCAAGCTTAGGTATTGCAATTGTATTTTGTGTGTGTGTGTGTTGGGGCTGCACAATTAATCTTATACTCTAAATTATTTAAGCATAATCATGTGAAATATATGCCCTCTGGTTATTTATACTGAAAATAATTCATTTTCAATTCATTAATTAATTAATTTCAATTGACAATTGTGTTATAACACGCTTCCACTGGCTTGCATGCTTACAGTTGCCAGATTTTCAAGAATTTAACTATACACAAGCACTAATGAGTTGAAAACAATGGCAAACATGTAAGTTAGAGTTTAATTCCTTCATTTGAGTGATATTCTCAAATGAATGATTAACATATGTTTTCTTTCATTCTGTCATTTGCACTGTTTGCTAAATCTGCGAGAAAACTAATAAATTCTCTATTGTATTGTTTGCAAATGTGGTTACTGAATTATACCCCATACGCTTCATTTTTGTTGTTGTTGTGATAGAAGAAAGAAAACATGCACATAATTTGGATTTTGTTGGAGTTGATTTTAGGAATTTCACTGTTTTAGAAGAGAAGATTGTTGGACTAGTTTTCATAATGTAAAGAGTGTGTTATTTATATGATAAACATAATGCATCAGGAAACTAGATGAGGTCAAATAAATAATTCACGGTGACAATGTTTACTAAATTTGAAATTGCAGTAATTCTGATGAAATGTAAAATGTAAATATTTGTGATTAATTGTGATTGCAATTTGAGTAAAATAATTGTGATTATCATGTAGCCTAGAGCAAATGGGTAAAATAGAAGCTTAATTTTATGATTATTATATCTTAAGGACTTTTTTTTTATTTCAATTGCAGGATTATCTTTATTTATTTTTTGGCAAAATTTTCTAAATGCCTTTATTTAGATTGAATGTATATGCTCACACCATTTGTTGTTGTTGTTGATGGTCTCCCAGTGAAACGGCTCATTCAGTGAGTGTGTCTCCGCTCCCAAGTCGAACCAGCTATCTGATAATGAGTCCAGCACCACCCCAAGGAGTTATGGTTCAGGGGCGGCTCTTCCAGCATGCACAGTTCTCTCCCCCTATCAGAAAGCTGGAGCAAAGGTATAGCGCTGGATGAGCTGACTTCAACCTATAAAAACTGATGTTTTGTTTTTACGTTCAGGGTAGAAAATGGGTTAACAGCTTAAATATTTGATTTCCATATGTGAGTGTTAAAGAAACACCCCTTTTCCATTGATTGGTCAGGCAAAGATCAAATGGAGATGTCATCAGGTGTTCTTTAGTTGCATACACCAGATTAATAGTCTTCCGCTACTATAGATAAAGCGTTTATTGCGGCTACATTTCTTCTCTCTCTCATCAAACACCCTGGCTTGACACAAACTATACTGGGGAAGCGCCTAGACAGAGCTTAATTTTGTTGTATACGTAGATTCTATATGTGACCCTGGGCCACAAAACCAGTCATAAGGTTACATTTTACAAAACTGAGATGTATAGATCATATGAAAGCTCAATAAATAAGCTTTCTATTGATGTATGGTTTGTTAGGATAGGACAATATTTGGCCGAGATCCAACTATTTGAAAATCTGGAGTCTGAGGGTGCAAAAAAATCTAAATACTGAGAAAATCACCTTTAAAGTTGTCCAAATTAAGTTCTTAACAATGCATATTACTAATCAAAAATTACATTTTGATATATTTATAGTATGAATTTTACAAAAAATCTTCATGGAATATGATCTTTACTTATCTTCCTGATGATTTTTGGCATAAAATAAAAATCTATAATTTTGACCCATGCAATGTATTTTTGGCTATTGCTACAAACATACCCCAGCGACTTAAGACTGGTTTTGTGGTCCAGGGTCACATATGGCAGATATTAGGTGTTTATTTCAGCAATATGCATTTACCTTGCATCTGCACTCATATTACCCTTTAGTCTACTTTTTTGGCACACCGCTCATTTTATTTAGCCCTCCAGTTATCAAAATGTGTTGTAAAGCTGCGTGACGCCTGGCAAACATAACTTTAATAACAAAATAAACAAACACCAAAAAAAGTACTTGTGTTTTTGCAGAATGTAGCCAATCACGCAACGCACATAGCGCGTTTATGCCTGTACTTTTGGTCAAATACACTTTATTCACATTCTTGACTGCTCAAAAAAGCCTTTCGAATCAGGCACACTTGACCTTCCTGTTAGTAAAACTTCATCCACTTTTATTCTGAAATGCATTGTGTGGTTCATGCCACATACAGTATTTCCTACAGTCTGTTGGTGTGATGAAATGTTTTCTCTTACATCTTACATAATTCTTTGAGGTTCAGTCAGTTAAGCTCTATCTACAACATTTATGGCACAATGTGATTACTATGAAATAATTTTATTTATTTATTTTTTACTTCAAAATGACAAATACTGCTGATAGAGCTTAATTTGTATTGAACCCGGGAAATCAGCTGTGACATTTCATGAGTGGGTCTGATCTATTTCATAATTCTTATGCTGTCTGCCAATCTGTCTCTCTTACAGATCCGATATCCAAGGAGTCAAGCTAGACAGCATTCTTCTCACCTGTCCTGAGATTTCAGGTCAGCAGATGGAGCAGAACTATTTAGTTTTTTTTTTTTCATTTTCATAATTTACAGAATGCAAAAATATCTAACAAATAAACTTAGTTCATTTGAGTTCATTAGTAGTGACTCTACTAATGAATCTGATATGCTTTGATACCTTTGAAGATTTTTGAAACACTTGATCAAATGAATATGAGTTGTTGTACATGGCTGTTGTTCTACTGTACCTCATTAGAATCAGGAGACTTTAGTGTTAAAAGACGTGTCCATCAGAAACGGCGGGCCGTGAACAATAGTCCTGCTCCTGGGGGCAAGCCAGTTGAGGTGAGACCATACCTTATACTTCTGTATTACTGTAGTCTAAATGCAGAGACTGGATGTGCAGAAGTTAAAGCCCCACTAAGTAACTTTTTTTTACCTTAAAATAATGTTTCCGAACTCATGTCAGCGGTTCATCAACTCATAACAGGGTGAAACGGCACTTTTGTATTCGCTTTGCGACCCTCTATCAGCCCTAACAGCACTATGTAAGTTTGGGTCGTCGGGTCGCGGTTTTGTAGTTCATATGATACTACAAATGCGACTTGCTTCACGGCAGGCTTCACAAAAGGTTTTCATACTTTTATAAAGTCATAATGCATGTGACACGACGGTAGGCTAAATTATTTACGACAGCGGTAATGGACAATTCCGCTTCTAACCTGTAGAGGGAGCATTGAGGGAAAAGTTACTTAGTGTTGCTTTAAATGAGGCTCTTAAAAAGTCTTAATTGAAATCTTAACTGCTTTTTGAACCTTCTCACATCCAGCAGCCTCTTCAGCCTGATGATTACCTCACAGTTTGTGGTAAATGTGGCCAGCCAAGTGAGGACCATGTAAAATGTGACCACTGTGGATATATCCTACCTGCTGAGACTCTGCCCCTTCCTGCTGTTACATCAACGCTGTCCCCTCGCCCCTCCATTCGCTCACAGCTGCCCCCTACGCCGCTTCAGTTAAGCAAAAGCTTTTATGAGTCCACCTCTGGAGGCTGCTCTCAACAGATAGATGTTGTAATGAACCCATCAGTGCGGATCACACATGAAGGTATGCTCCTCCCGCACAATGGAAGACTTGTTGCCACGTCAGGAACCTCAGCGCATAATGGACTCAAGCAAGCTGGAGGCAAGAAACAGCAAATCACCAAACCATGTGAATTAAATGACCCCAGTAAGTACAATACTTCACACTTTTACATCACAAACATTTGTTGATTAGTTTTCAATTAGCCTTCCCCATACCCTAGCAATACCCTATCGTTAACAAGGACCAAGTGACCCCATATGCCTTAAAGTATACCTGTTATGCCCCTTTTTACAAGATGTAATAAGTTGCAGGTGTCCCCACCAAGGACGCTTCATCGTACATAAAAGGAGTGCAGGCTTAACCAAAAACTGGGGGATATGAGATGACACTAGTAATCCAGATTGTGTTGTTTACTTGTTTTGATGAAACGCAGTTGTGCTGTCCAGCGATGAGGATGAAGAAAGTGATGATGTCAGCAGCACAGGGACCGTTAACCGATTGGACAGTGTGTCTCCGCGGCCCGCAGACTCTGCCCACTCGTCTCCTGCTCCCTCCGGTGGCCGGGTGGAAGCGGTGGTTAAAGCAGCTGGTGAACATGAGGACCCTAGCAATGACTTTTTCACACAGACAAACCAGAGAACCCTGGTGCCCAGAAGGAATCGCATGAGAGATCCAGTAAGCAGCGTTACATCTGTTTTTTAAGTGTTTTTGTCATACTGTTGCAGCATTTTTGTCCAGTGATGTCAGGGCTCAGTATTTTAGATTTTCGCTTGCCCTGCCAATATTTCACTGACCAGTTTCAAGGTTTTTTAACATTTGACAAAGAATAATTTGTATCAATTCACAGTATTGAAAAATTGAAAGGATGAATGTGTTCATTAGGTATTTTTTAATTTTTTTTTATTGCTCTAACTGTCATTTTTGTCATGTAGTTTGGGAACACTGTGTGTGAAGATCCATCTGCTAAGAAGAGGAAAATGGGTCAGACACCGAAGTTGAGCAGTATTATTCTGGAGTGCAGGAGCGTAAGGATTGGCACTCTACGCAGGATGGTCACCAAACCTGTTGTGGTGAGAGCAACCAAAAACTTTAACTTTTTATTTAAATACCAAAGTTAAATGATGATCTTGGCGTTCAGTTCTGTTAGTTCTTTAACATCTGGTATTATCTGCCAGTGCAGGCAGAATAGAGTAGTGCAGTTGATGCATTGGTCAAAAAGACTCAAATGAGCCATCTTTTGGAATACATATTTATGATTATTCATAGGTCAAGGTATGCTGTAAATATTCACCTAACTTAAAGGAGTAGTTTACTTCCAGAACAAAAATTTACAGATAATGCACTCACCCCTTTGTTATCCAAGATGTTCATGTCTTTCTTTCTTCAGTCATAAAAAAAAAATATTTTTTGAGGAAATTTTCCCCATATAGTGGACTTCTGTGGTGCCCCTGAGTTTGAACTTCCAAAATGCAGTTTAAATACAGCTTCAAAGGGCTCTAAACGATCCCAGCCGACGAAGAAGGGTCTTATGTAGCAAAACGATCGGTTATTTTCTAAAAAATAATTTATACACTTAACAATAAAAAAATAATAAAAACAATTTATACACTTTTTAACCTCAAACAATCTTCTTATCTAGCTCTGTGTGAACTCTGTGTATTCCGCTTTATGACAGTTAGGGTATTTTGAAAAACTCCATCTCATTTTCTCCTCCAACTTCAAAATTGTCCTACATCACTGCAGAACATGCAAAGAAGGTCTTTGCAAAAAAAGGTAAAACAGCGATGTAGGGCGATTTTGAAGTTGGAGGAGAAAATTAAAATAGTTTTTTAAATAATATGAACAAACTTAATGTAAAATAGTGCAGATTTCTTTTTATATATTAACAATAATTATGCACCCTTGAGAATGGGTTGTAAGTAAATTAATTTAAAATAAATTTAATATAAAAAAAGAGGCATTTAATTGGTTTCATTTCTTAACAAAACTTTCGCTAGGCTAACTACTGCACAGACTGCTGTGAGCTGCAGTGTGACAGGTTCGCCAGGTTCGCCTCTCTTCAACATTACATAACCATTTAAACTTAATCTTTATATTATTCCCTTTAATTAACTTTTGAGATATTAGCCGTCAATCACTCCCTGTCACTGACACTGCGCTCCGCTGAACTAGGAACCGGCTGTTTTTTTTTCTCTCAACTGTCCCGGATCTTCACAAACTGCATTGCTATTAGGTGTGTGTGATATGACGATGTTTTACTGTGGACAGTTAAAAGGTCCCCACAATCTATATTTCGTGTTAGAGTGCGCACATTCTGTCAAATACAATTCTGCCGCCTCAGTCTTAATATAGGCTACTGTACAATGCGGCACACATTCAAATCAAATGATAACTCAGCTGCAGAGGACCGCTCACGCATAGGCATAATTTCCACTGTGGGGACACGCTTTTTTCAAAATCCCGTTTGTGTCCTGCCACTTTCAAAACAAGGTTTAGTTAAAGTAATCTATTGTGTTATAGAATGGACGCGCACGCGCATTCAAATACAATTTTTTATACCCCGTGTTTAGAGAGCGAACCCACAATGCCTGCAAATTAGTCTATATAACATATTTAGGCTGTTATTAATATGTGGGCTATATATTAAGTTTTGTAGTTGTCTATAACTGTATCATGCTTCAAAAATTCGGTCTCTATTTGCACTTTGAATATTGTTAAAGAACAGACATCACTGCAGACTATGAAAAGGCTACTCTAAGACAAGCTAATAAGATTGTTTGTGATTCAACACACATTTTGTACACAGAATATGAGTTGTTGCCTTCTGGGAGGAGGTTTAGAGTTCCATATTGTAGAATGAATAGATTTAAAAATTCATTCATCACTGTGTCTATAAAGTGGTTAAATAATTGTAGTATGGAGCTGTAAAATTTTATTTTGATATATTTATTTATTTATTTTTATTGGGGTTATGTATTTATCTATTCATTGTTGTGTTATTTGTATTGTTATTGGTGTGCTTTGTTTGTCTGTCAATTGATTGCAGCATGGGTGATGGGCCCAAGACAAATTTCCCTGTGAGGGAAAATAACGTTTACCTTACCTTACCTTGAAACAGTAGCCTACTTTGATTATGGCTGCATTTATTGTCTAAATGACTAAGAAAGAACTGGGTCGTTTATTTTGTTATTTATACTGTAGATTCTTTAAAAATGCAGTGGTTATCTCCAATTTTAATGGCTCTACCTATAATAGAGAAAATAAACATCTTGTTGATGTACTCATATTTTCTATTAAGTTAGATTTAATTCGGATGACAGAAGAATATATTTTACCTGTTTATTTGATCATTACATATATAAATGATTAAAAATAGACAATAATAATAATAATTTAAAAAATAAATATCGCAAGAAATATCGTTATCGCAATATTCAACAACAATATCGCATATTTTCCCAATATCGTGCAGCCCTAACATATATATATATATACATAAATACAGTATTCTTTGGGACAAGTACAGTAAGTTCACGGTAAATAGACACAAGCATTGATAACAAAACCAAAGGCAAGCAACACTATACATGTAACCTGTATCCTGCATCTTCATTAACTAGCAATAGAGATAAACAGCTGCAGCTTTGTTGGCAGAAACGTTCTAAACTAGGGTGACCATACGTCTTCTTTTTGGAAAAATGCATCCGGTTAGGATTTCAAAATTTTCTACATTTAAAAAATGTAGCTTTCTACAATTGCCATTAATTGTGTGCGTTTTTGTATTAAAGCCCTGTGAAGTACTGTTTTCTTTAGTGATGCTCCGATTGATCGGCAACCGATCATGATCGGCCGATATTGGCTAAAAATAGCTTGATCGGCGAACCCCAAAAGCGCCGATCAAAAAAGCCGATCACTTAACATAAATTACTCCCGCGACTTTTTCACACGTGCATGCACGGCGCCTAGGTAAACAACAGCAGAGCGGAGCTTACCAGTGGCAACATGAGTACTAAATTCTTTATTAGTTTTGTAAGGGTAGTCTTGTTATTGGGCATGTGACTAAGTTGTGCGTTTACAGAGCGCTGACTGTAGTTTTGCCGGAGAAGTATACTTTCGGTTTCATTCTGAGTGGTGAATGTGCGTGCTTGAATGTAAATGAATGTATCTTTCTATACCCGTCATATTGCATTAATGTTACCGCTGTATGTCTGATTGTTGTCATCAGTTCATGTTGTAGTTCAGTCCATATAGACCTTTCTCACATCCGTATTTTGCACCGGAAATACGTAATTGCTGTGTAAACCTATTTCCGCCCCGGTATGCCGGTAACCAGTTAAACAACGTGAAAAACGCTTAACGTGGCTTAATGTATGTAAAAAACGACCAGGAAACCCAAGTTTCTGTCAAACCTTACGTGGAACAAACATTAACTACTATCAAAAGAACGAGCCCTTATTCCACAGATAAAGTGAATAATATCACGTTAAGCGTTTTCTCCCCCATAGAAGCCCATTATAAGGAAACAGCTTAACGTGGTTTACGTACCTCAACAGCGACCAGGGAAAACCAAACTTATGTTAAATTTTACTTATAATAAATACTTGCTGCTGTCAAAAGAACGAGCTCTTATTCAGCATATAAAGTGATCGCCCCCCATAGAAGTCCATTATAACAAACCATGTTAAGCTTTTTCCTTAATGGAGTTCTATAGGGAGAAAAGCGTGATATTATTCACTTTATATGCTGAATAAGAGCTCATTCTTTTGACAGCAGAAAGTGTTTATTATAAGTAAAATTTTAAGCCACGTTAAGCTTTTTTTTGTATAATGGACTTCTATGGGGGGCGATCACTTTATATGCTGAATGAGAGCTCGTTCTTTTGAGAACAGAAAGTGTTTATTATAAGTGAAATTTAACAGAAGTTTGGTCTTCCCTGGTCGCTGTTAAGGTAAGTTAAACCAAGCTGTTTCCTTATAATGGGCTTCTATGGGGGAGAAAACGCTTAACGTGATATAATGCACTTTATCTGTGGAAAAAGGGCTCGTTCTTTTGATAGTAGTTAGTGTTTGTTCCAAGTAAGTTATGACAGAAATTTGGGGTTTCCTGGTCGTTTTTTACGTATGTTAAGCGTTTTAGAACGTCCCGGATAAACTCTTAGTGGAAAAATGTATATCCTTTATCCAATATCCAATTTGTTCCTCTTTGTGACGGAGTTTTCCTACACGACTCTTATCAGGTCGGCAAATGTTATCTTTGGCAAACCAGCGAGGGAAGTTGTGTAGACTCTCTCCATTTTAATTTTAAATTACCCGGCTTTCTGCTGTGTTGACATTACACAGGAAGTCTGCATACCCTGCGATTGCGTATTTCCGGTTTCTGTGAAAAAGGTCTATAGAATGAGGAGAAACGGTGCGCGTGTAATTCACGTGCGTGCGTATGTTTAGCGCCATTTTATAGCATCGTAATTCTAATGAACGCATATAGATGTTACTGAGGTGAATGTTTATGTTTCCTATATACAGACAGATTCTGATATATCATATTTAATTCAACCTAAACCACATTTTACTACCTTTATCCTAATGACTGCAATGATGGATAATATAATCCTTACATCATCTTAAAAAGCAGCTACAAATAACAAGCAAAGAACATTTACAATATCAAAGAACATAGCCTAGTCTAGTGCTAATATAAATAAATCTCTTCCCCATGCGGCGCGTTAAGGCGACGTGGCCACTCTATGCGTGTGTTTATATCACGACAAGTTTCTGAAGCATCCTAGAACCGACTCTCTGCACTGCATCGCTAAAGTTAGGCGCCTTTTTGACGGATAATAATAATAACCGTCTTGCTATCGTCAAACCCTGGAGAAAAAAAACAGCATATGCTGCTTAGGTATGTTTTGGTGCTGGGATGCTGGTTTAAGCTGGTCCTTTGCTGGTTCATGCTGGTTCTTTGGCTGGTTAATGCTGGTCCTTGACCAGCATAAACCAGCAAAGGACCAGCATTAACCAGCATAAACCATCTTAAACCAGCATCCCAGCACCAAAACATACCTAAGCAGCATATGCTGTTTTTTTCAGCAGGGAAGGCATCAGCAACTGGCGATATCTTGTCGATACACGATACGTCTCCAACCCTAACTTGGTGGTTCTTCAAGATCTTGACTGTAGCCTATTTCTAGAGTTTTTTTTTCTTCAATATAGTTAATTTAGAGTTAGTTTCATTTCTACAAATGGTGCAAACTCTGCTAGATTATAGATCAAAGATTCCCATTCCCCTGCCATTCTGTGATCGGCAATCGGCAGATCATGATCTTGGTGATCGGTAATCGGTGATCGGCCCCAAAAATGCTGATCGGAGCATCTCTAGTTTTCTTAATCCTGCTCCCATTAATTTCTGATCATTACTGCCTGCTTTCACAAACATTCTAATATTGCATATAATGTTCGAGCATCAGGGAGCCACTATCATTATGCGAGGTATTTAAATCTTTTTTGAATGAGCGCTCGCTGTTCACTTTCACTTTCAATTTCGTGATTTGTCAAGGAGTGCCACTGGTAGGAAGCCTTTTAGCTGAGTTCATGATCTATCTGCATAACAGTGACTGTAAAATATGTATTTTACAATCAGTTGCTGCATTTCCATTACCCTTTAAATTGTGCAAATTGAAATTGCAGATTGAAAATAAGCCTAATGGTAACACGTAATTTGCGCAAAACTGAAATAGAATTTTTTTTTTTTTTTTTGCATTTACAGGTCACATGGCGTATGTAAAAAGTCATATAATCATTCTTTGATGTACTATAACCTGCAAGAAACATTAAATACAAGGCCGATCTGAAAGAAAAAGGGGCTTTCCCTGACATTAATGCTTAGGCCATTTACACTGCACATGTCTGCTGCTGCACACATTTGAGGTGGCTCTCTGCGCTCCTTCTGTAAAGATACAGGCATATGCCTTCTTCGATTAAATATAGCCAAAACCCATCGAAAAACCCACAAAAATCCATTGCCTTGACTTATTGTGAGAGGAGATATAATAATAACATCAGTGATTGGAAACGCTGTCATTTCGCAATACCTTTTAATCAACATTTATAAGATGTGTCTGTAAATCTGTAATGGAAAGGCGCCTACTGTTTACATTGCACACCATTATAAAATATACATTCGGCACCCGCTGTCGTCTTTTTAGAAAACTAAAATATGGTCACCCTAATTAAACAAATGCAAACTACTGCCGTTGAGATTCATTTGTAAAACCAGTATGCCAGTCAACATCTGACATAAATGTATGTTAAATCTAGTGTATGTTTTGTTTGTGAGAATTTTTTGTTTTGTTTTTATTGATTATGTTTTTTTTCTTCCTTATAGTTTACAGTGGATCACATACAGCTGGAAACTGAAGGTAAGATGCTGCTTTAAAGAAATTAGTGTAATTAAATAAAGTAGAAAGCGATACATTGTCAATTTAGTCATAAAATGAGACTTACTGAGTTGTCAATTCTTTGCTGTGATTGAAGGTCCTGAGGTGAATGTGTTGGAGAGCGTTTTTTTGCATTCGTCGGAGCTGACCAGATGTGAGTGGTGTACCGTCAGAAAGCTGCCAGTCCTGTTTCTGCAGACCACCGATAAGGAGTGCCAGCGATTACAGACTGAACTGCAGATGTCTCAGGAGGACGGCGGAATTTGGTACGACTGCAACGGCAACAGTGAGTATTAGAACTCAATCACATTTCGCTTGTAAAAGCATCTCTTTAAAAGTGTGTCGTTTCTGTGCTATTAGTGTCACCAAGCGGCATTACAATAATAAAGCATTTTCAGGCAACCTTTGCAAACGCCTCTTACACTCATCATGCCCTTACTATTATTCTTATTCTTTTAATCTTGTTTTAACATGGAAAAAAATGTACAAACATATTTAAAGATCATTGGAAAATGTCTCCATTGGGAAAAGCATACTTTTTAGATCTGGTTTATTGTCATATGACACTAGCCAGGTTTCCATTCTAGGATTTTTTTTTTTTGCGAAAAAATATTTAGCACTTCAAAATTTAATTTAATTGTATTTTAACATAATCTTGTCGATTAACAGTTAATGATGGCTTAACGTCCGTCGGTTGTCGGTTAGGAGAAATAAAATTGTTGAAATGAACATTCATTTTTCCAATACAGTCTGATAAAGGTTAATCAGAAAAAATAATAATAATACAACTGCACCCATTTATGAATATTGCTTGATGCTCAACTATCTAAATAGTCTATCGGCCTAAGGTAAAAAAAAAATCATGACACTTGTTAATAAAAATAATTTTATGTAGGCCTATACAAATAAATTTTAGCCTATATAATAAAGTTTTGTTTCAAATGGGTGAAGAACAGGCTACTAGTCTATGTAATTTGTGCAATAGGTGCTCAAGGGCAACTTTTTTTTTTGCAGTACACCAAAACTTATGCGACACATTTTTTTTCACACACACCATTTTCTCTGTAAAAAGAGAGTTGGAGGGAAATGGGCTGGAGACAAATTTCGCAAAGTTTTTTTTACGCATATTCTCTTTGTCGATAACAAACCATCACAAAAACTGGATGGAAACTTGGAAACTGGCTACTGTCCAAAACACACTCTTTTCAGAACTGGTAGTGATTTTGTTTCAGGGCCGCTTTATGTTCTTGGCTTTTTGTTTGTTGGTGATTTTACTGCTTGTATTTGGACTAGATCTGACATCTTATTCCTCTCCTTTTTGTCAATGCTCTCCAGATGATGAGAAGTATATTGTACTGATTTTTGAGTGTGGCCCCAGCTTGCAAGAACAGATGATTCTGGAGGATATCCTTGCTGAAATCGGCAAAAACAACAGTCTGCAAGATTTCCCTAAGAAGATCAATTTTGATGAGGCCAACGTTCGACTGGTTGAATACAATAAAGCCTCCAAAGAAAAAGAAAAGGTGATTTATGTTGGACTCAATCATGATAATTATTTTACTTGATATGTTTTATTCTCATGTATGAATGGTGCCAATGTTTGTCCTTCACTTCAGGTTAATGTGAAAACTGTACCAGCAACACCTTCATCTTCAACCGTATCAGACTTGGCATCCCTTTCAGTTGTGACGGTTACTGTGGCAACAGTAAATACAGCCCCTGCAGCCCCCGTCACATGTGCAGCGACGAGTGTGCGAACACGCATGTCTGCTCGGATCCAGGAGTACTGTGAAGAGGATGACGAGATGGCAGAGCTCCAGCCAACCTTTACTGGTCCTATCATAAAGTAAGAATCTGATTAAATGTAAGAATTTGGCTTTGTGAATATTTTCCCTCTTTTTAATATATTGTTTGGTGCAGGGCTCAGTCAGGACTTAAGTTCAAATTTTTACTCCCGTGTTATTATCTTCTCTGGCTTCAGTATTTAATTTCAGCTTGGCAGCCTGTGTTTAATCTAAATGTCATAACCCAATATTGAGATGAAAATGACTTCCCTCTGCCTGACTTCTCCAATTAACAGCCTACACTCAGCCTACAATAATGTTTTGCGCTTAGATGTGTGTCACTTAGAAAAAAATATTATTTTCAAAAAGTATGCATTTCTTCTGTTTTGTGAAATATTTAGACATTAATCATGTATTTATTTATCTTTTTCAATATTTTGAATACATTTTGTTGTCCGAAAACATTTTGCTAAACAGAGACTGCAGTACTTTACAAATGCAAGCTTTTCTGAAGATCCAGGACTTTATAAAAATTGCATCTATAACAGATTACTGTCATATTAAAATGTCAATATATAATGTAATATTTTTGAGTTCTAGGATTTTTATTTAAACACCTATGTCATAATTATTCAACCCCTATTCAACACTGCTGTTTTTTAGTCACTTATTTGTATGGTGTGGAACAAAATTGTCTTAAAACACAATTAAAACTTTAGAAACTCTGTTAGAAAACAGAATGACCTTGAGCTCTTACACATACATACAGTAAGCCATACATGTGCTGAAGTTGACAAAGTCAACAGAGCTCTCGCAAAAGCTATAGAGAAGCTGTAAAAAAGCTATAATTTGATTACTTTAGAAAGTCTAAGGCTATATGAACCACTTATTACATGGCTGCTTGCCACAAAAGTAAATAATTAGACACAAAACATTGTTCTGAGTTGATACATTTGAACGCAAAGCTTCTGTGAACAAAGCAGTTGCTAGCAAGCAGTAAGTTCTGACTAGATGGACATTTAAGGGATACGGTGCAGTAGAGTTGTCAAAAAGTACTGGGTTCGGGACTTTTGGTAAGTAATTATAAAAACGTCAACAAGGTCTAGAGCTCTAACAAAAGCTATAGAGAAGCTAAAAAAAAGAAATAATTTTATTACTCTATAAAATTAAGTCCAAGTCTGAGGCTATATGAAGATTTCCAGAACATTAGAACTTCCTAGAGGCACAGCTGGCCTCCTGAGGGTGTTGAACAAAAAAGCACAATATCATAAAATGTTTGATCAGAACAACTAAAGAAAAACCTGCAATGTACAACCAAAGACTTGCAAGATGACCCGACGAAATGAGGAGAAACATTTCAATACATTGTATAAGAACAACACTAGACAAGACAAATGCTGAGACATTTTGCCAAAAACCACTCTTGACCAAAAAGAACAAAAAGAGTGACTTGAACTTGCTAAAATCCATTTGGATAGACCATTGGAGTTCTGGAACAATGTTTTATGGAGTGATGTGACCAAACTGGAACTTTTTTGGATCCATGGCTTGGCGGTATGTCTGGTGCAGAAGAACACCATCTCCATTATCAAATTTGGAGGTGGATCAGTCCTGTTATGGGGTTGTTTTACTGTAGCAGGAAGGGAAAATCATAACCGTATGAAGGACATGATGGATTCTTTGAAGTATCAGGCCATTTGGACACGATTTGTAGTGCCTTTGGTGCAAAGACTGAGGCTAATGATCAATGGACTTTTCTGCAGGACAATCATCCCAAAGTATACATCCAAATCTACTTCTGCTTGGTTCAAGGATCAATCATAGAATGTTCTTGAGTGGCCTGTTCAGTCTCCAGGTTTAATTCTTAATAAAATATTTGGTTTAATTGGATGAAAGCAGTGGCAATGTGAAAACAATAGATTATCAATCTGGTGATGAATGGGCCAAGATTGCAGTAAAGAGGTAACAGAAGCTTCTAAGCACTTACAAGCAGCATTTATTGGTGGTTTTAAAGAATAGAATATTCTGCATAAAGTTTGACTTTTCAGGGTTTAATCATTTTGAACATGAATGTGTAGAGTTAATTTGAATTTTATCATGATTCATCAATTTTACGTTCTCAGAATCACTCAAATGTGTATCGATAAATTTTCTCTAACAGTTCACTGAGGCCTTTGTTTAATTGTTTTCATACAATCTTGTTCTCCACAGCAAAATGTCTTGCATGTGAAGTGGGTTGAATAATTTTGACTGCAACTGTAAATATGTAAGGGATAATGTACATCCAGCCGGTTGTTATCGCAGAAGAAAGCCTTATCAGCAGCCTAATGCGAAGTGGACCACTTATTACATGGCTGCTTGCCACAAAAGTAAATAATTAGACACAAAACATTGTTCTGAGTTGAAATATTTGAACGCAAAGCATCCGTGATGCTAGCAAGCGGCAAGTTCAAACTAGACAAATATATGAATGTGGAGTCTTGCATAATCCCAAGAAAACTTTTCCAGAGTTTAGGAATTGGGTAGGAAAGGAAATACGTCTTTTACATCTATTGAAATTGTGTACAGTCAACAAACCAGAATTTTCAAGGCTTTATAAGTAATTTGCAAAATTTTTAAATTGATACCGAACCTGACAGGTAACGGACAATGAAGGGATATGGTGCAGTCATAACAGTTATTACACAACATTTCACCGCATAAATAATTATGGCGATAAAAGATTAAAAAAGGCGATATTTAAGATTAAACTGTTTTTAGACTTTTACCAGTTTGTTAGTTATCTTACAATCCATTACAGTGTACAAAACGATCGTTGCAGCAGCTGCGTTTGTATGAACCGAGAGCGTGAGTCCGCAAGACCAGGAGGACATAATTGAATAATTGTACACATAATATTGAATTGAGTTTTAATGTTTTATGTTTTTTGTGTTTTCTGTAGGTTGTTGGTTTACCCCCCACCACCTGCTAAAGGAGGAATCTCTGTAACCAATGAGGACCTCCACTGTCTGAATGACGGAGAGTTTCTCAACGACGTCATCATCGACTTCTATTTAAAGTCATTATCTTTTATTTCATTCAATAATGACCAAATACAGTGTTTTAAAAAAAAAAAAAAAAGTACACCCTATGAATGGGGTTTTTGGTAGGTGGGCATCAATTTGACAATACTGATAATTTTGTGCTACCAGATATCTGTTTTTGGAGAAGTTGAAGAAGGAAGATGCTGTCCGCAGTCACGTGTTTAGCTCATTCTTCTATAAGAGACTCAATCAAAGAGAACGGAGAAACGCAGTCGACACGTCCAGCTTACCGTGAGCTCATGTCATCTACTCAAATATTCACATTTCCTCAGAGCTTAGTTACTGTGCTATTGGTTGAGTATTAAGATTAATTTAATTTTTGATGTGTTGCAGCATACAGAAGAGAAAACACAACAGAGTGAAGACGTGGACACGTCACGTGGATCTCTTCCAGAAAGACTTCATCTTTGTGCCCATCAATGAGTCGTAAGACACTGTTTATCTCTCTACATTTAACCATCGATTACATGAAGAATTGATCGTAACGGGAAGGATGCATGTGAATGTTTTTCACTGTGATTCAACTTTGTGGTTTAGGAAAGGGTGTTGCTTGTTTTTTAAAAACTTATGTGTTTTTTAATGTCAAATGTTATATTTAAAGCTTTAATTGGGGGAAATGAAAATCTTGAATTGTTTTATTTATCAATTTTTTTTTTTTTTTTTTTCACACTAAATGACCATGTTAAATGGCCCTGCCTCAAATGTTTACGTTTACATTTAGACATTTAGCCGATGCTTTTATCCAAAGCGACTTACAAAAGAGGACAATGGAAGCAATCAAAATCAACAAAAGAGCAATAACATGCAAGTGCTATGACAAGTATCATTTAGACCAGTCATTCCCAAAGGCGGGGTCCCGACCCACGAGTGGGTCGCGGGAAATATTGTATGGGTCGCCAAGTCGAGCACTATTTTTCAGTGCGCTATATACTCTTGATTAAAATTTATATGTGTAGTTCACCTATTAGCCGCACGAGGGAGCTCGTTGTTTTCTTCTGCTGCTTTCTTTTTTTGTTGTTGTTCTTTAGCTGCACTCTGCATCGCCTGTTTCATACTCCGTCTGCAGTGCATATGCGTTGCGTATTTTTTTCCGCACTGGAGCGTTCACACTGCACGCGGTTGCAGTCCAGCAGTGCGTCCCAGAAGCAGTGCGTTTGCAGCAGAGCAGCGATCATTTCGGCAGAGTCTATTTTTTGCTGTGCTGCAAGCGCTGCATGTGCTGAATTAAAGTGACAGCGCATTGTTCGCTGTAAAAATGAACATGGATTGACACGAAAATGTCCCATAAATGCATATAAATGAAGTCCACTTTTTCACAGTCAACACGTGGCTTTTTGGCTAGGTTTAAAATAAGGAAAAGTGCAGTTTTAAAGAAAAAGGCAACATTGCAAAGCATTGTTTTTAATAAAGATTTAATGCGAAAGAAAAGCATGAGAGCCGACTGTTTCTGTCTGTGGTAAGTTTTAATTAAAATATTTTTTGATAGCCCAATTTCAATTAGAAAAGGAAGCTATAGCCTCCCTATGTTATGTTTAAATGTGTTGCAACTTGCTTGAGCAACTTAATATACAAATCTAGAAGTCAAGTGCATTGAATAATATGTTGTTTTTTGAGTTTAAACGTGAAAATGTCTGTTACTGTATTAGTGTACTGTGATAAAAGAGGATCACAATGCTGAAAAAGCACTTGTGGATTTGAAATCAAAATAACGGATAAATATTGTGTTTGTGGTAAACAGCATTTTCTGCAAATCTGCATTTTACTTAAATAAAAAAAAATGTGCTTTGTCAAATATCTGTATCTCTTTTAAATAGTTAAGTGGAAGCATGACCTTAAAAATGGTCATACATATTTTGTTAATGCATAAATTCTCTTCGTGATATATGAACTATATGGGCTTAATGTTTATTGGGTCACAAGGATTTATCGACTTTAAAATGTGGGTCCCCAGAAAAAAAGTTTGGGAAACACTGATTTAGACTAACACAGTTCACGTATCAAGGTTTTTTATGATATAACAAATAAAGATAAATAGAATATAAAAAGAAAAGAGAAGCTAGTGTTAGTTTTTTTTTTGTTTTTGTTTTTTAATAAAGAAAACAAGCAGTAAGTACATGAATAGAGTATAAGGGCAAGTTTCTTTTTCTTTTTTTTTTAGAATAGAGGGTGCTAGAGTTAGAGGGTCAAATAAAGATGGAAGAGATGGCTAAGGACTCCACCAGAAGGGTACATTTAATGTGAAAGTGATTTTGTGCCTCTTTGGGATGGTACAATAATGTGTCATTTACTTGCAGAATGCAAGCTTCTAGAGGGCACATAAGTCTGAAGTAATGAATTTAGCGAAAGGGGTGCAGAGTGGTGGTTTTGTAGGCAAACATTAATGCCTTGAATTTTATGTGAGGAGCTATTGGTAGCCAATGCAAATTGATGAAGAGAGGTGTGATGTGCCTTTTCGGCTCATTAAAAATTAATCTTGCCGCCCCATTCTGGATTATTTGTATAGGTTTGATAGAACTGGCTGGAAGACCTGCCAAAAGAGCATTGGAATAGTCCAGCCTGGACAGAACAAGAGCTTGAACAAAGCTTGTGAAGCATATTCTGAAAGATCAACTGCTTGAGCGATGTGTGTATTATGTTTTGTTTAATTTGACCTTTTAATTTTTAACTGTCTTTCTATATCCATCTAGTGCACACTGGTATCTCGCCATAATCTGTTTTCCGGGTCTGGAGAAGGCTCATGTTGAGCCAAACCCACTGTACCTGCCTCAATCTCAAGCCCATAGCACTGCTGTCTCCTCCAGCCCGCCTACCGATGGAGGTTCGGATGAGCTGGACGGTGTCAGCCAGCACATGGCCATCCCGCACAGATCTGTGGCTGATGTGAACAGACAGCAGCAATACACAGGTGAGCATGCATGAGCCACATGAGTAGACAAAAGCAGACTGCTGCTGTCACTGCTTGATTTCTCTTTGGTTATTATTCCAGATGGTTTACACCGAATAATCGAGTGTTATGGAACAGATGACTCCCAGCCTTCTGATGACCAAAGCTCATGTCAGGTAAGTCACTTAAGTTTGACTAATCTGTGGTATCAAAGTTCACTTTGTAATGTAGCCATGAAAATGAGGATATATTGTAAGGAAGTAAAGATTTATTTATTTTTCCATGTGCAGTGTTACAAAAGCATGTAAAATTTCCAAAATTGATAATAAATAAACAGTTTTTGATCAGCAAATCAGCATATTAGAATGATTTCTGAAGGATCATGTGATACTAAAGACTGGAGTAATGATGCTGAAAATTCAGCTTTGGTGAATTGGGAGAAAGAAACTTTCCCAAACCCTGAACTTTTGAATGGTACTGTACATACTTAAATGTAAATAGAAAGTTTACACATGCAAACTGCTGGTGACAAGGCAACAGTGGAACTATTTCGGATAACAGAAATTATAAAAATAATAAAATTGTGTTCATTTGTTTGAGAATTCCTTCATATTTACATAAAAGTTTATGAGGTCATTCAAAACTAACTAAAAGTGGTCAGATTACATCCATTTTGTGGTATTTTGATTGGGTTACAAGAGTACACAATTAAAGTTTCATAATGGAAAAATAAAATTTTATCATCAACATTTTATTATTACTGTGTTTAATGTGTATTTGTGTGTTCGATTTTGACAAAAACATGACATGAAATGGAGATGCATGGATGATGTTTGAGAGTTTTGTTTGTTATCTGTTTTCATGTTGTTATCTATGTTTTCAGGACGAGTGTAGTGAAGATGACAGTTTGGTTGATGACTCTGGGAGCTTTGACAAAGCTGAGTGGATGTCCAAACCCACCATCTGTAAACAGTGAGAGCAAATATTCCTCTCATACTGTGCATAGTTAATATGTTAAATCAAATATGAATCAAATCAAATATTAGAATTTTAGAACAGAGTGAATAAGTTACATCAAATTAGATAAACGCAGTGTTTCCTATAACACATTGATTTACAAATAGATTTTCGTTAGCCCAGTGGTTCTCAACTCTAGTCCTCGGGGCTCACTGCTCTGCACATTTTGTATGTTTCTGAATCTGACACACTCAGTCCAGTTCATGGATCTTTCTCCTAATGAGCTGATGATCTGAATCAGGTGCGTTAAATGAGGGAGACATACAAACTGTGCAGAGCACAGTGGGCCCCAAGGACTGGAGTTGAGAACCACTGGACTAGGAAAGGAAGGAAAGGAGGTGAAGTGAGGCCAAGTATGGTGACCCATACTAGGAATTTGTGCTCTGCATTTAACCCATCCAAGTGCACACACACACAGTAGTGAACACACACACACCGTGAACACACACCCGGAGCAGTGGGCAGCCATTGCTGCGGCGCCCGGGGAGCAGTTGGGGGATCGGTGCCTTGCTCAAGGGACTCACCTCAGTCGTGGTATTGAGGGTGGAGAGAGTGCTGTACATTCACTCCCCCCACCTACAATCCCTGCCGGACCTGAGAATCAAACCTGCAACCTTTGGGTTACAAGTCCGACTCTCTAACCATTAGGCCACGGCTGCCTATTCCACATTCAAGTGCACGCAGAGCCAATGCAAAAGTAATTACCATGAGTGTGTCAGGGAAATAGTAAGCAGATATTTGAATTATTTATTAATAAACTAGTGTTTTCTGAGTCAGTGTCGCAAAGATGAAGTTGGCTGTCCAGATGTGTTTACAGATTACATAGTGAACATTTTTATTTTCAATTTGAATTATCTTGTTTTGAAGTAGTAATTTAAAGCTTTTTATAGATATTAGGGCTGCCCTCGACTAAAGATTTTTCTGGTCGACTAGTAGTCGTTCATTTTAAGCATTGGTCGACTATTATTCGCACGTTTATTAATAAACCATATAAATCATAATAATGAGCTATTAATTGCCCACATAGCCTAATAAGCGCTCAAGGGCATGGAAAAAAAGCTTGCCACAGCGCACTGGCAGATATAATAAATATGAATGTTTCAGGGTAAAACAGCAAGGAGATGGCATTAACGTTTTAATAATTTATTGATAAACTAGTGCTTTCAGCTTTGATTACGCACTATTACACCCATTTGTCTACCGTTTGAAAGCTACAGAACAGTTTAAATTGGTATATTATAAACAATTGTAAAAACAGAAACACAAACCAGGGTTGTGCATTATTTAATTTAAACTCCTAAATTTGATATGTATCAACTTCCATCTGTTGTAAAATTTTATGTATATTTTTCAGCACTCACTGTCATGTTGATTAACTCCCTAGGCCTTGCATTCTGATCATGGACTCCCTGCGTGGGCCGACCCGGTCGACTGTGGTGAAAACATTACGAGAGTAAGTTACTACTTCCACACAAACTAGTGGAAGTGAAACCATTAAACAGATGTGTGATTTTCTGATTACAGATATTTTTATGTATCTTTATTAAAGGCACTAGTTATTTTTCTGTGGGAATCACATAGAATCAGCAGTAGCCACACATTCTGGGATGTTGTGGACACATGTTGGGATCTGTACAAGTGAGTGTTTGCCCCGGTGTTTGTGCAGGTATCTAGAGGTGGAGTGGGAGGTGAAGAAAGGCTCCCAGAGAAGTTTTGGAAAAGATGTGATGAAGGGCTCGAGTCCTCGTGTGCCCCAGCAGGATAACTTCAGTGACTGTGGAGTTTACGTGCTACAGTATGTCGAGAGCTTCTTTGAGGTGAGAGGTCTCATGGGAGCTGTACAAGGACATCGTTTTTTGTTTGGGCTTGGGGAGGTTTCAGTGGAGTCCTCGGTCGTGCTTCCTCATAAGGTTTATTTATTTGTTTGTTTGTTTATTTTTGTTAAATGGTCTTTTGTGCTGTCATCCACACATTCAGAGTTGGCTGATAACTATAATAAAGTAATGGCTTTAATATGTTATGCATTTTATTATACAGGTCAGGATCGCACATATAGCATTATAACAGAACTTTCAACAAATCTATCTAGTATGATAAAACAGCGCTGCTTTGTCCTATAGAAGCGGAATAATAAAAGCTCTGCTGCTTTCAAGCCATGTATAGCGCTTGTTTCACTTCCACAACTTTCATCTCTACCCTGCTTCATACAACAGTGACCTTAATAAATCTTTAATACATTAGCTCATCCATGAACACGATTTGTGCCCGAGTTCAGACGGATTGCATCGGCTGTGAGGAAGACAACTCTTATGATTCCACACTCTGTCAGAGCGTCATCATCTATGCCTTCGTTTCAGTTGTTTGTTTTGAAAATGCGCCCTCTAGCAGTGAAAACTTACATATTGTGCCTTTAATGATTTAATCTATGCCATCTCTGTGAAGGCTAGGTTTTTTTCATCACTCATCACTAGAACCTATTTTACACATGGCTATTGATACTGACTTGTACTTGATCTTATAAAAATGTATCATAGGTCTTAACTGTACCTATTAATCATTATCAGGCCAATAATTACATTTTATTTAGCAATATAGCATTTGTTATGTAAAAAAAAACAACAACAGCCTTTACATTTAGAAACAGCGGCTACAACATGGTACATGGTAATCTATTCCTTCAGCAGATTATCTGTTAGAAATAAAACGTGATAAATTGGTCATGGGAAAAGGTGGTCATGAGTAGTTTAAAATGATTGTAATATATGTCAGTGCTGGTGCTAGATTGTCTTTTTAGTTCATGTGCCTTTTTTAGATTTCCTCAATAGCTTTTTAAAGTGCCAGTTTCTTAATAGAATTCAAATACACCGCACATTTTACCATCAGCCTTACGATATAGGAACGGCTCGCGCAAATCTTAACACTTTTTCGAGCGTGCTGGTGAACGTGCACAGCTCATACACAATTACAATAACTGAATAACTACAATAACTAAAATTCACATTCAGATGATATAAGCATTCAAAACTTCCAGTCTCTAACTTCCACCAATATGGATCAACGATTTTGATGATATCACCCTGCACTTCAGCTTCTCATCAAACTTTCTGTCCAATCAAATGCCCTCTAGAATCCGAAGCGCCCCACCCCCTACACTATAAATAGACGTTGAAGCTGCAGCTGAATTGCTCACTTTCAGGAAAGTAAAGGAAAGGATGTGACGTGTGGCCAGGTATATATTTCAGTCACATTGTACTGATAACTGGTCTGTTCAGTTTGTATGTGAAGTTAGCATTTATAAAACGGCCAAGGCGTGATTTTATTAATTAATAGCTTGATCCTATGTTTCCATTAAACATGGTATAAATATCAGGGGAGTTGTACTTGCTAGTTTTGGTTATTGGAGAGGTCACCCCAACAAAAACCCCCGCAAACTACACCCCTACATCCCTCACAGTCAAACAAATAATAAATTATTTAAAAAAAAAAAATTCTCCACTCAAGTTGACTTATGTCAGCACAAATTTGGCTGACAATTGTTACATTCTGATGAAAAGATTATAGAAACCGACATTTACATTCAGACAGTTTAGTGACCCTCTTATAATTGAACTGTTAAGCTTCTAACTAATGCAATAATTGATGATTATTTTAATTTTTTTTCAGAATCCCCTTCCAAGTTTTCATCTCCCGATGAATTTATTGGCTTGGTTTCCCCAGCAGCGGATGAAAACCAAGCGGGAAGAGATCAAGGAGCTCATTCTAAAGCTTCAGACTCAACAGCAGCCCAATCTGGAGCGCTCTAAACAGCCGGACGGCTGCCACAGCCCCTCTGAGGATACTTTAGAGTCAGCTGACCTCATCCCTCCAATCAGCTCCTGAGCTCTGCCCACGCTGCTACGCTTTCACCATCACATGACTTACGAACACTAAAAGCCAATCAGGGCCTTGTGTGATTGTACGCTGCTGAACAACTCTGCCGTTATTTCTTATGATCTTCTTATAGTTTTGATGATATGAAATTTAAAAAGAAGAGTGTTTTGTTCTTTTTATTTGTATTGAATAAATTGTGTACATAAGCTAAGCTTTTTTTTCCCCTTTTACTTTGCTGTTTTTTTGCTGCCTTTTCAGGTTTACATCTCATTTATTGTTAATTCATCATTTCAGTTTTGCACCGTCTGTAAAATAAAAGTTTGTGTTCATCCTGATTATTTACTCTGATGTGCCTAGAAGGTTAAATACAGTACTGTTCAGTATTCTGTTTGGACTTCATGCCTCTGAAGGAAATGAAAGTGTTTTTTGTAAAATCAGTATTCAAGCAAACGTTGTGTCCACAACAAAATAGACATTTTTCAATGTTCTGCTACTTGCCGTTCAAGAGTGCGCATTTGCCTTGGTACAGTCTAATACAACAATATGAAGTGTCAACAACGAGGCTTTGCTCTTTTTATGAATATCTTTTTATATTTCATAAGTCTTAAGGCACTTTCACATGATTTGTGTTTACATTTCATAAACCATAACCTGAAGAAGGTCAGGTGTTGTAATGCAAAGCTCAAAGTTCAGTCTGATTTCATTTTGACCTGGTTTGCTGTAGGCTTTTAAAAGTGTAACCAGTGAAGGTCAAAGCGTTGCAGACTTGACTCAAGTCATGTGAAACGGCCTTTAGATGTGACGTGAGTTAACAGGCATCAGTTGTCCTTTGCAAAGTATTTGTATCCATTGTCATTATCTGAAACCGAAGTGTGCTGTTTTATTGAATGTGCTGGTTGACATCCTTATGAATTCTGCCTGTAATACCACCAAAACATCTGTAGAGGTCAAGAAGTTCGATAGCATTTTTGGAGAAAGCCATCTGAATTGAAATCTGCCACCTTGGTAGCTCATGAGCGCTCAACAGTATGAATGTTGTTGTCCTCTATGCAAATAAACAGTTCCCTTCCGAAGGGAACTCTCACTGCGTCCTCTAGAGGGCGCTTTTGGGGAACGCTGCAGCGTGCCTCGAGTCTGAAGAATGCATAGAAAAACTACATGAAATGGCCGGCGCCAGCGTATGACGTCACCGCGGCGCGTCAGTCGCTGCCGTTGCGTCACTACCGGGCGACCATAACATAAAAGAGGCGCCCGTGCAACACAATACATCTTCGCTGTCTTCAGCTTTCCCGGCTTGGAAGAAACGGTAAGAATCCTTTCTTTAAACTACTATCATGGCAAGCACTAGCAAGTCGTTTAAGCGGTGTGTTCATCCGTGTCCTCGTTATTTGACACCTGATGACACACATGAGCTTTGCGTATTCTGTTTGGGCGAAGAGCACACACGCGATGTCCTTGAGGGGGCATTGTGTGTACATTGTGAGCGCTTCCCTATGAAGAAGCTCCGGTCTCGTCTGTCTCTCTTTCTGAGGAAAGATGAGCATTCACTTGCCCCTCGCGGTTCGGGTCCTGCCGTTGCCGAGGCACGGAGGAAACTGAGCTCGTGGGGCTCGCAAGTGGAACTGGCTGACGAACTTGAGAAGGGTCTCTCTCTCTTGCCAGCCGGAGACGATGACAGGCTCCTAGCTGATGATGATGCGTTATCGCTGACGTCGTCAGATCCAGGAGCAAGTGCTCTTTTGGGTTCCACCCAAGAAGAACAGGAAGTGCTAGAGATGGATGAAGACGCTGAGGCTGAATCCTCTCTACCTTCCTGCCCTGCATATGAAGAGCTGCTGGAGGTTATGGACCGCGCCACGGCCAGGCTCGACCTGCCGTGGAAGCGGGCTAGAAAGATAACGCCGCGGGGTCGCCTCGACGAGCGGTATCTTTCAGGCCATAACCACCCAGCTCCGGTGAGTCTCCCATTCCTTCCCGATCTTCATACTGAGATCGAGAAGGGCTGGAAAAAGCCGTACTCGGCGCGCATTCATAGTTCGTCTATGGCGAACTATGCTAATATCGAGGGATTGCGTGACCACGGCTATGAGAAGATGCCCCCTGTGGAAGAGACGCTAGCCTGCTATCTCTCCACAGGGCGGGCCTCCTCTCTCAAGACTCCCTCTCTGCCTTCTCCGGCCCTGCAATTAACATCCCGGCTGAACGGCAGAGCATATGCAGCAGCAGGTCAGGCGGTGGGTGCACTGCACACCATGGCAGTGCTCCAAGCCTACCAAGCCGATCTGCTGAAAGACCTGGACAACGGTCAGGGTCTTTCCCCTGACCAGGTGGCTGAGCTCCGTCGCACCACGGATCTCGCTCTCCGTGCCACCAAGCAGGCCGCTACCCATATGGGCAGGGCCATGGGGGCTATGGTGGCTACGGAGAGACATCTGTGGTTGAACCTGGCTGATGTCGGGAGGAAAGAGAAGGGCTTTCTTCTCGACGCACCGGTTTCGCCATCTGAGCTTTTCGGTGCCTCCGTCGAGACGGTGGTTGAAAAGTTCAGAGAAGCGAAGACGCGCTCAGCTGCCTTCAAGTCCTTTATCCCTCGAAGGCCCAGGTCTCAGCCCGAACACCACAGGGGTCCTGCGCCGCCTCCTTCTGAGGAACAGAGGCAGGTGCAGAAGGCTAGTGTTGCATCCCGCGCTCCTCCTCCCCCTGCGAGCAGGTCTAGGAGGCGACGCGGATCGAGAGGTGGCAGACAGGATTTAAGGGAAGTCATCCAAGCGAGACAAAATTCTCGCAGGGGTCAGAGTAATACCTAATAAAACCTCTCCTTCCCTCGGGCCAGTCGGGTCGCCATTTTAATTCCCCTGTCGCCATTTAAGCTTCCTGCACTCCCCGGACCTATGATGTTCTTTGGTGGTTCTACCTGTATAGAACCCTAATTTACTGATGGTCTGGAATCAGGCGGTCTCTGAGGAGAGTCCCGCCTCTTTCTACGAAGCAGGATGCTCTTAAATGGGTGAGTATGATCCGTTTTTTACTTTGAAGGAACTTCATACTGTCTCAGGCCTGTGTATGTTTTCTCTCTCCACAGAAGAAATACGACGAGTCTACGGCAGACGCCCCCCTCTGATCCTATGGATTAAGGTTACGGCAGTGTTTTGCCCTCTCCACTCCACAGGCTGTGCGGTAAACCAACCCTTACAGCATACATTACACATAGGACCTTGTCCTCTTCAAGGTAAGCTCCCTAAGTCTTTCCTGGGTTTGCCCTTGATATGGTTATGCTGTCCTTTGCAGGCCTAGTGTAGACTTATGCCCTATTGAGACAGGAGCATAACTCCCTAGTTACGCCCCCCTTATGGCTGGATAGGCGTGTTGCCTGCAGGGTTAGGTTGCGTGTTGTATTTTTCCCTCAGAAAAAGGTGGAAACATCTCGACGGAGCACCCCTCCCTTCAAACGGTTGTATGGTGGTGTCCGTCTACACAACACTTGTTCCAGCACTATCAGGCTTCCCCCTTCAGTGGTTAAACGAGCAAAAGGAAATTTTCCTTTCTCCCTAGGTAAGCATCTTAAGATATTTATGGTTAAGATTGCACTAGTATGTTTAACTCTGTTGCAGACGGCCTGCGTGCGAGGATCCGCTTCGTGTCCTCTCCTAAATACGGTTTCCATGGAAACTGAGTGTCTACACCTGTTGAGACAGGCGTTCACTTGAATAGGAGTGCAGCAGACCGGAGTGCTCGCTGCGAACCCGGAGCAGGTTTGGTTGCTCCCTTTTCTGCGGAAAAGGTTCTTATTTGAGCTCCACCTGGTGACATGCTTTCCAGCTGGGGTCTTGATTCTCGGTCCATTTGGTGTGCGCTCCCCTTTCTGAGGAAGGGGTTTTTATGTAAATCTGAGTGCCACTTTGTGACTCTCTTCAAGTCGCCTCATTCTAAGCCTGAGGGCTGAGGCAGCACTTGATGTAGGATCTACACCCAGGCTGACGAATGTCTCCCCTACAGAGGGTTTGAGCATCTTTCGGTGTTTAACACCTTAGAAAGCCGTCACTCTAGGATCGATTCTCGCCCCCCAGGCCTAGTTCCACTTCCCTTTCTGAGGAAAGGTTTACGAAGTGTCTGAACTAGGAAGCTGCCCTTATTCATTCCGGAGCTTCCCAGAAACTTTCAAGGCAAACAGTGCTCCCCTTTCTGAGGAAAGGGTTTGTTAAGGTTAAGAGCTCACGTTCCTCCCTGTGCGCAGGATTGCTGGAACATATCTGAGCTCCCCTAATCCAGGGTTTCCTTCAGAGCAACTTCCCAGGACTGAGTGCTCCCCCTTCTGAGGAATGGGTTTTGTTAAGGTTAAGAGCTCGCGTTCCTCCCTGTGCGCAGGATTGCTGGAACGGACCTGACCTCCCCTAATTCAGGGTTTCCTTCAGAGCAACTTCCTAGGACGGAATGTTTCCTCCCTCCTGAGGGTAGGAATCTACCAGGGACAGACCCTTGAGAGTTATGAATCTGCTACAAGGATGTTGGCGTGCCCCCTTTCCAGGGTTCACTTATAAAAGCACCACTCCTTGGTGGCCAAGTTCTCCTCCCTGTTTCCCAGGGTAGGAGCTTGACCTTCATGCTTCAGGTTTCTACTCTCCAGCCTTTATTCTGGATGTATGCTCCCCTCTATGAAGGGTAACAGTGAGAGCATTCGCTCCTGTTCGGTTGTGCAGCTCCCCTTCTGGGAAGGGTCTTCTATGAGCGCCAACCCACCTTCGTGAGATTGCCAGACCTTCATACAGGTCGCGTGGACCGGGCTGTGCACGCTTCCCCCCTTTTCATTAAGGGTTCCCTAAAAGACAGCAGTGCCCCCTTCTGGAGAAGCGATCCTCCCTGTGGATCAGGGTCAGGATTTTTGTCCTCTACTATCGTCCACCATTTCAGGATGGTCTCAGCTCCATGTTCATCTCTGTTGACAGATAGCTTGCGAGCTTCTGTCCAGGGGAGGGTTAGTGTGGCAATCCCCTCACCATCTGGGTCATACCCTTTCTGTCTCTTCAGACGGCATGGAGCTGATAGTGAAACCCCCTGGGAAAACACTCCCCTTAAATCCGATCATGTCGGTAAGCGTCCCACGCTATGCCTGGGCGTCTTCCAGTTAAAACCACAAGTGTGGTAAGTGCACACACACCTGGGGCACTTCTATAAAATCCACGTGTTGGTAGGTTCCCACCAAGTTTGAGTTCCTCTTTTAAATCCTTTTTGGTATGGGTCACACGCTTTGCCTTGTTCCCATCTATTGAAGTCGGCTTACAACCCCGGTTCCCTGGGTTCGACTCCTTTGATATCTTAGCTGATGTCTGCTGACCATCCACTATTGGGGCGCGCCACTACTAGTGGCCCTTTGAACGGACCCAGGACAGGTTTCTGCCCTCTTATGGGAGCCAGTTCCTGAGGGAACTAGGCCCTATGTTGCGGTAGTTTCTGGTTCTGACAAGTCTAAGTTTCCATCGAAGCTTAGCCGTTTCCCTCAGAAGGAATTACTATAATTCCAAGCCTGAGCTGTGCCCTGGGTTCTACCCAGTCTGTAAGTGGGTAACAGGTCAGGCCTCTGGCCGGGAGGGGTAACGTTTTGACAGCCGTCACCACGTCCTAGTAGGGGCAATTCCTCTCAGAATTGTTGCTTAGTGCTCGCTGGCTTAGCATGCACTCCCCTCAGCATGGCAGTGTTGGTATACCGTTCCCCAAAAGCGCCCTCTAGAGGACGCAGTGAGAGTTCCCTTCGGAAGGGAACGTCTCAGGTTACGTATGTAACCCTAGTTCCCTGAGAATAGGGAACGAGACACTGCGTCCTCTAGGCTTCCTCGCCATGCTTCGGACGGTAAAGCTTCAGACTTTGAAGATGTATTGTGTTGCACGGGCGCCTCTTTTATGTTATGGTCGCCCGGTAGTGACGCAACGGCAGCGACTGACGCGCCGCGGTGACGTCATACGCTGGCGCCGGCCATTTCATGTAGTTTTTCTATGCATTCTTCAGACTCGAGGCACGCTGCAGCGTTCCCCAAAAGCGCCCTCTAGAGGACGCAGTGTCTCGTTCCCTATTCTCAGGGAACTAGGGTTACATACGTAACCTGAGACGTTATTTGCATAGTGCTTTTCAAAGTAGCTTTACAGAAAATCATCATAATATCCTTCATGCCTTATAGTTGCATTTAGCAGATTAGAGCTGTAAGAGAATATAGTTTGTGTATTGCAGGGATACAAGCAATAAAGCAGCTGATATTTGTCTTTGGATGTGTAAAGACAAGGCTTCTGAGAACAATCAGACTAATCAAGGGAAAGACTACAAAATTAATGTCCTACACAGAATACATTTGACAGCAGGTATATTTTATGTACAGTTACAATCAAAAGTTTTCAACCCGTCAGAGACTGTAGTACTTTACACAAGCTTTTCTGAAAATCCAGGATTTGATGAATCTATACCAGTTTACTGGCCTATTAAAAGTGGTAATGTCAATATATAATTTCATTTTTTCAGTTATAGGATTTTTATATAGCAAAGCTGTCATAATTATTCATCCCCTATTCAACATGGCTGTTTTTAGGTCTCTTATATTTATGGTAAGGGAACAAAATTGTCTTAAAACAAATTTAAGCCTTCAGAAATTGATAAGTCAACAGAGCTCTCACAAAAGCTATAGAAAAAAAATGTATTACTTTAGAAAGTCTAAGGCTGTATGAAGATTTCCAAGATGGTAAAAGGTCCTAGAAACATAGCTGGCCTCCTTTTCCTTAGTTTAAAATGTGTTGTACCAGAAAACCTTTGAGGGCATTGAACAAAAAATCACAATATCATAAAATATTTGATCAGAACAACTTAGGAAAACCTGCAATGTACAGCCAAAGACTTTCACAATCACCCGACAAAAGGAGAAAACAAGTATGGCCTTTTTGGGGGGGCGTCTTGATGAATACCACTCATGACCAAGAACAAAAACGTTGACTTGAACATGCTAAAATTAATTTGGATAGACCTGTGGAGTTCTGGAACAATGTTTTATGGAGTGATGTGACCCATGGAGTGGTATGTCTGGTGGAAAAAAAGCAAAGCTTATAAGCAGAAGAACTCTATCTTTATTGTCAAACTTGGAGGTGGATCAATCCTGTTATGGGGCTGTTTTACTGTAGCAGGAAGTGGAAATCATGACCGTATGATGAACATTGTGGACCCTTTTAAGTATCCAGCCATTTTGACAAGAATTGTGATGCCTTTGGTGCAAAGCCTGAAGCTGATGATCACTGGATTCTCCTGCAGGATAAGCATCTCAAAGTATACATCCAAATCTACTTATGCTTGGTTCAGGGATCAGTCATAGAATGTTCTTGATTGGCCTGGTGAGTCTCCAGATTAAATTCTCATTGAAAATATTTGGTGGAATTTGAAAAAAAGCAGCGCTAATGTGAAAACCAGTGATTATCAGTTATATGAAAGCTTTTTCAGGTGAGGAATGGGTCAAGATGGCAGTAGAGCGGTGACAGAAGCTTCATAAGCACACAGCATTTATTGGTGGTTTTAAAGAAGTAATGATTCTACGCAAAATGTTTAGAGCCAGTTTGAATTTTATCATGATTCATCAATGTTAGATTCGCAGAATCAATCAAATGTGTATTAATAAACTTTCTCTAATAGTTTACCAATGCTTTTGTTGAATTGTTTTCATAAATTTTGTTTGCCGCAGCAAAATGTCTTGCAGGTCAAGGGGGTTGAATAATTTTGATTGCAACTGTATGTGGCTAAAGTTGGACATTCTTATATATCAAACTTTATGTAAAGAGCTGGGTAAAAATACAATTACATTTTGCAAAAAATACGTTAATTTTTGTAATACAGATGTTGTAAACAGAAAACAGCATTTGCTTTGCAATATTGCACACTTGGGATTGAATCGTTTTAGTTGCAATAATATCATGACAACACCCCTGCTGAAAAAAAGCCCCACTAAAACCAGCCTAGGCTGATTGGCTGGTCTTAGCTGGCTTAAGCTGGTTTTAGCTGGTTTCCCAGGCTGGTTTTAGCTGGTGGTCTCCTAGCCTGACCAGCTAAGACCAGCCTGGCCAGACAGTGAAAGTGGCCAAAAACCCTAAAAAACCAGCCTGTTGACCAGCTATGACCAGCTAAAACCAGCCAACCAGTCTAGGCTGGTTTTAGCTGTTTTTTTGTTTTTTTTCAGCAGGGACTGAAAGCGGACAGTGAACACCAAAGGGATCATTTTCAGATTGCTTTGTATTTAAAAGGCCATTTTACTATTTCTAACAAGCTTTTAAATGCAAAAATGGAATATGGCAATAGTTAAAACATAGGCCCACTAGCCTATTAATTCATTACATGGTTAAATGTTTAATTTAATGCTGGTCATGCATCTTAGCTGCCATTTGTTACACTCAGGCCTTTAAATATAATTTCCAAAGAGAACTGATTGATGATTAAACAAAATTCACAGTACAAAAAAAATTATTATTTGGTAAATCAGGTAATGTGTGTGTGTGTGTGTGTGTGTGTGTGTGTGTGTGTGTGTGTGTGTGTGTGTGTGTGTGTGTGTGTGTGTGTACCTGGTATTTATCACGTTGTGGGGACCAAATGTCCCCACAAGGATAGTAATACCAGTAGATTTTGACCTTGTGGGGACATTTCTTAGGTCCCCATGAGGAAACAGGCTTATAAATCATGCACAATGAGTTTTTTGAGGAAGTAAAAGTGTGCACAATCTCCTGTGAGGGCTAGGTTTAGGTGTAGGGTAGGTGTAGGGCGATAGAAAATACGGTTTGTACAGTATGAAAACCATTACGCCTATGGAATGTCCCCATAAAACATGTAAACCCAACATGTGTGTGTGTGTGTGTGTGTGTGTGTGTGTGTGTGTGTGTGTGTGTGTGTGTCTGGTATTCACCAAGTTATGGGGACCAAATGTCCCCACAAGGATAGTAATACCAGTAGATTTTGACCTTGTGGGGACATTTCGTAGGTCCCCATGAGGAAACAGGCTTATAAATCATGCACAATGAGTTTTTTTGAGGAAGTAAAAGTGTGCACAATCTCCTGTGAGGGCTAGGTTTAGGTGTAGGGTAGGTGTAGGGCCATAGAAAATACGATTTGTACAGTATGAAAACCATTATGCCTATGGAATGTCCCCATAAAACATGTAAACCCAACATCCAACATAATGTGTGTGTGTGTGTGTGTGTGTGTGTGTGTGTGTGTGTGTGTGTGTGTGTGTGTGTGTGTGTGTGTGTGTGTGTGTGTGTGTGTGTGTGTGAACATCACTTAGAATCCTCAACATAAGTCATTTTGATGTATCACTTTTTTTCATTTTGAATTGTTTGATGGAAGCTTTGGAGGAGATTGTCCCTTGCAAACACATGCCATATGAACAGAGCTTCAGACATGAGGGAGCCTGTTATATGACACGAGTGGGTGCTGAGAAATGACAATAGTGCTTTGTAAAATTGAGCTACTTAGCTAGCTAGCATTTTACAAGGACAGCGCTAGGCCCGCCATCATCTTGGTTCTCCCCAAGTTCAGACTTTAGTGATGTAATGCCGCTTTCACTGTCAGGTGGTCTGTTGTGGAGATATTTATACACATTTATGAAAATGAATTGGGGGTTTGTTACTGAATGACTTAGACACTTCTAAAGTACAGTAACAGCACCAAACATATCAGCCTTTAAGCTCAAACTTATCAATTTTTTAAACATGACAGTTATTTGTGCCCCTGGACCACAAAACCAGTCTTAAGTAGCACGGGTATATTTGTAGCAATAGGCAAAAATCATATGGGTCAAAATGATTGTTTTTTCTTTTATGCCAAAAAATATTAACTAAAGATCATGTTCCATAAAGATATTTTGTTAATTTCCTACTGTAAATATATCAAAACTTAATTTTTGATTAGTAATATGCATTGCTAAGAACTTCATTTGGACAACTTTAATGGTGATTTTCTCAATATTCCAGATTTTCAAATAGTTGTATCTCGGCCAAAATCAAACCATACATCAATGGAAAGCTTATTTATTCAGCATTTAGATGATGTATAAATCTCAATTTCAAAAAATTGACCCCTATGACTGGTTTTGTTTTTTCCAGGCTAACATTTTAGATATGTTTAGGTAAAAATACCTGAGATTTAGATGTATTACACACAATGTAATGGGCCAATTATTGATTATTTTATAAGAATGGGTCTGATTTATTTTACCATATTGAATGTTTAAATCAAGACAACACCAATTATGCAGCTTCAATTTAGTCCTTTTATGTCATTGGATAATAATGTGCTCTCTAAAATAGTAAACAGTTTTGCTGAGTGTGTCATATGTATTTGACTTTAGATTTAGTCATATATAGTAAATAAGGTTTATAGCAGGTGTGAACAGTGATGAGCAGTGATTAATGTGAAAGGTGAGGTTGGGTGGGGTTGCTATAAACAAGTAAAGCTTGTGTGATTAGAGAGAGTAACGACTCCGCCCCACTTCTGTCAACCACTGTGTCACACTACTATAGCCGTCTAAATTACGTCACAATAAGGGTGTCTGCTCTCATTAACATAAAAAGAATGTTTGGAATCGTAGAATCTTTGGTCCAAAAAAAATAATAATATATATATTTTTTTCTCTTCAGTTTGACATCACTCACACAAGTATTGCAAAGAATATATACAAAATAATAATAAAAATGAACAGCAATAAGTAGCCAAATAATTTGAAAGAAAAGAAAAAACATCTTTCCAAAACATCTTTATTTGCCTTGGTGTTCCTTATACCGGTCAATGCTTCAAGACACTTAGCCCAAAAAATTCACAAAATTCTAACGTGTCATTGAAGTAAAACAATAGAACGTAGGGGTGAAATCTCATTATGAAATAAATGTTTTTCTCTAGTTCACGTTGGCCACTATTATTGGCACCCAATTATTGCAACATCCTTTTCCCAAGATAACAGTTCTGAGTTTTCTCCAACAATGTCTAATGAGTTTGGAGAAGACCTGACAATAGATCAGATGCCATTCCTTCAAACAGAATCTCTCTAGATTCTCCAGAATCTCTCTCTTCCCAGCTTCATGTTGGTGCTTCTTCTCTTCAGTTTCTATACAGGGTTCAGGTCAAGGAACTGGGACAGCCATGGTAGAAGCTTCATTCTGTGCTCAGTGACACAATTTTGTGTTGATTTTGATGTTTGCTTTGGATCATCATCCTGCTGGAAGATGCAAACATGAACCATTATAAGATTTCTAACAGAGGCAGTCAGGTTTTGATTTTTTTATCTGCTGGTATTTGATAGAATCCATGAAGCCATGTATCTAAACAAGATGTACAGGACCTCCGGCAGAAAAATAGGTCCACAACATTAAATACCCAGCAGTATTTTTAACTGTGGGCATGGGGTACTTTTTTATCCCTGTCTGCACCAAAACCATCTGGAGGGTTAGCTGCCAAAAAGCTAATTTTTAGTTTCATCTGACCATAGAAGCCAGTCCTGTTTGAAGTTCCAATCATGTCTGACAATTGAATATGCTGGAGTTTGTTTTTGGGTGAGTCAGGAGGATTTTTTCTTGAAACCCTCTGGAACAACATGTGGTCATGTAGGGGCTGACTCAACAATTCTCTGCAATTCTCCAACTGTGATCCTTGGAGAGTCTTTGGCCACTCAAACTCTCCTCCTTATCGTGCATTAGGATGATATAGACACACGTCCTCTTCTAGGCAGATTTGTACCTTCTTTAGTTGATTAGAATTTCTTAATTATTGCCCTGATGGTGGGAATGGGGATTTTCAATGCTTTAGCTCTTTTCTTACAGCCAATTTCTATTTTGTGAAGCTCAACAAACTTGTTCTGCACATCAGAACTACATTCTTTGGTTTTACTTCTTGTGATGGATGATTAAGGGAATTTGGCTGGTGTGCTAAAAAATTGTAATATTAATGGGAATATACTTTAGAGATATTTTACTTAGATTTTTTACTTAGAATTTTTAGGGGTGCCAATAATTGTGGCCAACGTGAACTAGAGAAAAACATTTATTTCATAATGAGATTTCACCCCTACGTTCTATTGTTTTACTTCAATGACAGGTTAGAATTTTGTGAATTTTTTGAATGAAAGATCCAAAGGATAAACAATGCAGATTTATTTTCATAGTCACCTTCGCTCATATTTACTAAGGGTGCAAATATTAGTGGAGGGCACTGTATACACACACACACACACACACACACACACACACACACACACACACACACACACACACACACACAGCGCTGGGTAGATTACTTACAAATTGTAATCCGTTACTGATTCCAAATTACATGACACAAATTGTAGATACTAACGTAGTCCATTACATTACATATTTTTGGTAATGTAACCAGACTACTTTTAGATTAGTTTTGACCTTGTTTATTACATTGATTTAAATAGGACAATCTTGCTCCATACTGATATAAAAATACAAAAATAAGAAAATATATTCAAGGAATGGACTGAGGCTGGGGTCAAGGCATCAAGAGCCACCACAAACAGACGTGTCAAGGAATTTGGCTACAGTTGTCATATTCCTCTTGTTAAGCCACTTCTGAACCACAGACAATGTCAGAGGCATTTTACCTGGGCTAAGGAGAAGAAGAAATGGACTGTTGCCCAGTGGTCCAAAGTACTCTTTTCAGATGAGAGCAAGTTTTGTTTCATTTGGAAACCAAGGTCCTAGAGTCTGGAGGAAGGGTGGAGAAGCTCATAGCCCAAGTTGCTTGAAGTCCAGTGTTAAATTTCCACAGTCTGTGATGATCTGGGGTGCAATGTCATCTGCTGGTGTTGGTCCACTGTGTTTTTTGAAAACCAAAGTCACTGCACCTGTTTACCAAGAAATTTCAGAGCACTTCATGCTTTCTGCTGATTTCATTTTCCAGCTGGATTTGGCACCTGTCCACACTGCCAAAAGCACCAAAAGTTGGTTAAATGATATGATGTCGGTCTGCTTGACTGGCCAGCAAACTCGCCAGACCTGAACCCCATTAAGAATCTATGGGGTATTGTCAAGAGGAAAATTAGAAACAAGAGACCAAAAAATGCAGTTGAGCTAAAGGCCACTGTCAAAGAAACCTGGGGTTTGATACCACCTCATTAGTGCCACAGACTGATCACCACCATGCCACACCAAATTGAGGCAGTAATTAAAGCAAAAGGAGCCTCTACCAAGTATTGAATACATATACAGCAGTGATGGAGTACTCGAGTCCAGGACTCGGACTCGAGTCCGACTCGAGTCACTATTCTTTGGACTCGAGTCCGACTCGAGAATCCACTCTCTGGACTTGTGACTCGACTTGGACTCGCGGATTGATGACTCGTACTTGGACTCGGACTCGAGGATATACAATCGACTTGAGCATTCATCACTTTGTTTCTGACTAAATATGTTATAAAAAAATTTATATAAGGTGTTACACTTTTCCTGTTTGGTGCCCAAGACCGGCCGCGATCTCCCTTCACAGACACTGCTACCTCTCGCTCTCTTTGCTTGACAACACACTCACTGACGTCACTCACTTTTACGCTCGTACAATGCATGATGCATGATTCGCGGGCTAAATGTTAATGTTAATGTAAATGTGAAGTTCGCCAACGCGAATTTTGCTTCTAATGCTGGAAAGAGTAGCGCTAAATGTTGTGTGTGTAATCGCTCAATTGAGGAAAAGACAGGGACAACCCAGGCCCGGTTCCAGAACTTAATCACTGAGGGTGCTTCCTAAATTAATGAGGGTGCTCTAAACTTATACCCACAGGCGACATTAGGGGGTAGGAGGGGGGATGGCGCGATAAATACAAGACTCATTGTGTAGTTTAGAAAGCTTTATTGATTATTATAATGGAATTTTGTGAGATCTCTATAAATTCAGTGCTTTTAGTGATGATAATAAAGGGACCGCGTATTGTAGCCTACACTTTCCAGACTACAGTCCATTCAGAATTTGTATGAAACTGTCTTTTTTCGGACACATACACGCTGCCATGTTTAGGGAATTACATCTGAATATTTATGCTGGATTCATTCTCGAAATAGCAGTGACTAGTGATACCAAACACAGTGATATCAAAGTAATGTACGGGGCAAAAATATAAATGTGAAAGCAGCCTCAGGGATTTAATTCTGGAGCCGGTCTACCACTGATGTCGCGCGTCCTGAGCCAGATTTTAACATCAAAATACTTAAGTTTGGTATGTAATGGCAAATTGATTATAATTAGTTTAGTTTTATTTTTAATTAAGTTAATTTAGAAAAAAAAACGTTTGGAGCATATTTGTTCGTAAATATAAGTTGTTGTTTTTTTATTGTATTTTTATTATTTTTAACAAACAGCGCCCAGCGGTTTTTTAGTATTTATAGTATTAGATATAAAATAGTTCAAGTATAAAACAATGTTAGTTTAAACGTTAAACCTATATAAATGTGCGGTATTAGGCGCATATCCAATAGTTTATGCAGAGAGTGGAAGCTAAAGACGCAGGACATGGGCGCCAGTGCATTTTTTTCAGTGGAAGCAATTTAAAATGATCTGTCATTTTTGCTCACAAAAGTAAGAGTAATACATCATTCGGTACTGTAAAGGGTGTAGCGTACTTTTATTTGTGTGCACTTAACAAAACGTATAAAATAGTTTTACATTATTACTTAACGAAATAAAACAAATAGAAAACAAAAACTCTCTCATTATGTAATCCGTAAAGATAAATTTCCCTCTAAAAGCGCATCCAAAAAGGATTTTTGTTACGCTGACTCAGAAAACACTAGTTTATTAATATATAATTTAAATAAGCTTTACTCTTTCCGGCCCGACACATTCAGTGTTATTTATTTATCTTTGTGGCAATTTTCAGCATATTGTGTGCTTGAGCGCGGATCTGTTCCAGCTGCGCTGCCGTCTGTAACGGTCTCGAAAGTGAAAGCAAAAGTGAAGTCTCCTGTTGTTTCCACCAGCGCGGGATTTTTTTCTTCACCATAATTTATGGATGTCTAAAATATTAAAATAAGGAGAAACCAAAAACAGATAAACCGGTGCCCGCCCGCCTCTGAACTTTGACGTGAAAATTGGCCTTGAAGCCCAGCAACTAGAGGTGTAAAAAAGTCGGCCAGTCGGCCGGGGCTGAAATGCAACGCTCTAATTGACTGCTTTGATGCGTTACAATATGGTAGGGCATTGTTAATGCTTACAGCCGAAAAATAAATCGTTTTTTATAATGATTATGCACTGGATTGTTATCTAAATCTGCAATAAAATAACATTATTACAGCTTTAAGTAAGGGTGCTATTGATTTCGTTTGAGGGTGCTTAGCACCCTCAAGCACCCCCGTAGAACCGGGCCTGGGACAACCTCAAACGTTAACAGACACCTGTCACGGATGCACCCAGAAAAGAAAGTAAAATGCTTTCCATTGCCTAACGTTAGCTTTTTTCAAAAAAATATTATTGACTAATGCATATATATTAACAAACAGAAGAAGCTAGGGTTAATGTATGTCTGGTTCAGATTACAGCATTTATTTATTTTTTTGTCTGTTGATAACTTAACGTTATTAGTCACTGTGCCAGATCAGATTTTTGCGATATTTGTCTGTTGCGATTGTCACTGTGTCAGATTAAACATTTTTTTTTTGCAATTTTGACTCTTAAAATCCTGTGGTGTCGACATGAAACATATCAAACTAACACGTTGCTTTCTGACCAGTCGCTTGCCGTCACACACACGCACACACACGCGCACGCACGCACACGTTAAATAATTCGGTCACACACACAATCTCTCTCTCTCTCTCTCTCTCTCTCTCTCTCTGCATATCGTATTGATTTTTACGTTTTAAGTATCTTTAAAATACAGTGTCCTGTAATATGCATGTTTCTTTTTTTTGTGCTAAGTGTATTTCTGTAATGCAGTGTTAAAGAATTAGTTCACACAAAAATGGAAATTTCCTAATCATGTACTCCTCCCACTGCCATCCAGGATTTTTTTTTTTCTTCAGTGTAAAATAAATTGTTTTCTTAAACATAAATAAACTCCCTTTGCAATTCTGACAGTGGTTTCATTTTTGTTTAATGTAGAACCTCTTTAATACATTTTATCAGTTTTTTGAAGGTCCCAGAGTGGAGACGGAACTCTCAGACTCGAATACGGGACTTAAGACTCGACTCGGACTCGAACTCTGGTAACGGTGACTCGACTTGGACTCGACTCGGACTCTTCTTTGGTGACTCGGACTTGGACTCGGACTCGAACACTGGGACTCGAGACTCGACTCGGACTCGACAGTTGGTGACTCGACTACAACACTGATATACAGTAAATGAACATACTTTACAGAAGGCAAACAGTTCACTAAAAATGTTTTTTTTTTTATTGGTCTTATGAAGTATTCTAATTTGTAATTTGTGAATTGGTGGGTTTTTTGTTAAATGTGAGCCAAATCATCACAATTAAAAGAACCAAAAACTTAAACTACTTCAGTCTGTGTGCATTGAATTTATTTAATACACGAGTTTCACAATTTGAGTTGAATTATTCTAATTTATTAAGACGCACCTGTATATATTATATAACTATTACGTGAACTATCGCAACCGTGATGTTTTCATTTCTGTATAAATTATGTGTGAATATTTCCAGACTTTTTTAAAAAACATCTTATTCACTCCTACTTTCAAGGCGAGGCGGTTGACATCTTAAACAAGCCTTTTTTATAGCATGGGCAAGTCGCTTTTTTTTCTATAATAAAATCTAACTGCATGCACTTTTTTAATTTCAATTGGCTAACACTAGAGTGCGCTATTTTCCGTTCGTTTCATCTAAGGAACAGGGCATTGAAGATTAAAGGCACAAAAGCCCCACCATTATACTTAATTTCAGATAAGGAGACTATAGAGTGGGTTACATAAAACAATAGCATTTCTCAGGCGTAGGTGAATTCATTCGGGATGAAGCCCACACCGCGACCTACCGAGCGGAGGCAGGCGCTTCCATGGAGGCGCGTGACGTCACAATGGAGCGTGGACTTCATCCCGGGAGCCGAGGCTGATCAACATCCGGGACACCGGGACCGAGTTCATGTGAATGCCTACACACTTTACCGACTGACTCTACGGGCAGAGAGCAACGGAGGTGAGTTTCATCAGTACATGATGTTCGCTTTCGCTTTTAAGTTGGATGTGAGTGTTTTCGGTTCACTGGGACAGAGCGGAGATTGGATATTTGTTAGTTTTGACAAGGAAAAATTGCCCAGATAGTATTGCGAAGCAAAACACAGGAAATCATCCCAACATGAGAGTATTCTGGCTGTGTGCTCATGTGCATATGAGCGAGTGCTTTTATGATTCTATGATTCTATGACTGCACTGATGAATTTACTGTCACACCTCTGATGGTCAAGGCTGCTTTATATCACCGCAAGGCATCATTGCATCTCTATTTAGTCTGTTCAAGTGTGTACGACCATTTATTAGGCCTTTACATTAGAAATACATAATATTTCCTGGTCACCCAGACCGTCATTTACCTTGCAAATGTTGGTGTTGTGCTTGTGTAAGGAATTCAAATTCTCAACCCAAGGCAAACTTTCAGTTCCAGACATAGTATTGCACTGTATTGTTTTGTATTCTTTATTATTCTCCTGAATGATCATAAAAGCCACAATGCATCTTTGGACGCTGTTTAGTAGATTGTCTTACCAGTAAATTGCTCCTGCTGTGTCACAAGAAGTTGTAAATGCCCTTTGCTCCTTAGGAACTTTTACATGTTATATGTCCCATATAGGTTTGCTTGTCACACAACTGTTAGTGTGTATGGAATAGACCATTTGGGAACAGTCAAAAGCAATAAGATACATTGTTATGCTCTGTCTGTCCATTATAATGAAAGAAATATGAGAAGGACACACACAAACATTGTGTGTGTGTGTGTGTGTGTGTGTGTGTGTGTGTGTGTGTGTGTGTGCGTGTGTGTGTGTGTCAAACGGTCTGACCACAGTGACACACCTACAGGTGCGGCTGCCAGGGAGTCATGACTCACTTCACTTGCACTTTAAAGACATTTTTGTAATTTGTGTTATAATTGAATCAGTAGGCCTGTAATTACCTTGGAAAGTTTCGCAAATGAACTGTGTTGTGTTGGTTCGACATATTTGAATGGCTAATGTTTTTTTACTACAGTGAAAGCTTGCATTCTGGTCCACATTCTACCAAACAACCACAGGTGGCTTGAACCAAATCCTGCTGTCCATTTTTCCTTTTTAATAAACCCTTTCATTTGGATATATGTCACAAAACAGAGGAAAATTTCTGTCGCTACTTCCATTATATTGCTATGATAATTTAAATTTTTGTGATATATGAAAAACATACTATTAAAAAAAACTTTACTGCTCATTAATACATAAACTATTTTTATGACACGACAAGGTTAGTTTAGATTCTAAATTGTCATGTGGTGCAACTCTCTTTAATATTTAGGGCTAGGAATTCATATGTATACCGTAACTCATGATACTTTTTACCTTATGCAAATATGTTTGAGATCTGGTCACTTGGATTCTAGGTATGTGGAAAATACGTTATTACATTTTATTTGAAGGTTGCACCAAAAGAGTAAATAAATGATTTAAATAAATGCAGGCCTTTTTTTTTATTAAAAATGAATGAATACAACGATTACAATTCTAAAAACTTGACATTGTTTTAAACTAGATTTTAAATTTAGTTTTACTATTTATATTACTATTTATTGTTTTACTTTTATTTTTATTGTGAACACTCTCATACATTACTGACCCACAAACATGCCACTTGTCCAAGGATGATGGGACCCCTATAATACCTGTAGTTCTCTGTAGTATTGACATCCATTATTCATCTATGACAGCATTCAAATATATCCACGCTAGGTAGAGAATAACCATAGCAACTTGATATTGGTGGCTGCTGTCCTACAAAGTCGTGGCAAATGTTCATGACAAGCTTTTGTACATCTGTTTATCACTGAACATACCTTTTTTGATGCCTCAGGGTTAGTACAACCCAAGATATTTTTCCCCTTATTTTTCTTTTCATTGCACTGGTTTCTTTTGTCTGATGCTAAACGGTGGATGTGGGCAGCAGTTTAAGGCATCATAGGCATGCTGCAGACATGTTTTGTCTCTTGGAAATACACTGAACTTGATTTGGGGTCATATGGACAAAAGTATTCAACCATTACACCAACAGGGACTTTAATGACATCGCACTCTAAATGCATAGATATTAATATTCATCCAGTAGAGCATTTGTGAAGTGAGGTACTGATGTTAGACAAGAAGACCTGGTTCGCAATCTCAGTTCCAGTTTATCTCAAATGGACTATATAGCAGGAATACAATTTCATGACCTCACTTGCAAAGATGGTCTCTTATCACAGTACCCTTCTTGAACCTACTAAGCTCTTTAAAACAACCCATTTTTCATTACAAATGTATTTATCTTTTTCTTCAACATAGAAGTAAGCCTATGGGTAAGACTTCTGCTTCATTATCCCATATGGTAGAATAAAAACGTGCAGTTAATGGTAAAACTATTTGCACTTCAAACCAGTGTGTTTATAATTAAGATAATATGTTAAAATAACATGGTAAGACACACCAATTTGCAATATCAAACAACAAAACAAGCTGTTTTGTACAGCTAAAAATAGCTGGACGAGGGTGAGATGGTAAACCTGGCCAATAAAATATATGAATGGCCACACCTGTTCTTACAGGGAAAAAAAGGTGGCTACAGTTGGCAATGGGTCTAATTAAAACACCTTAATTGAATAATTAAGAGGTGTGTCCCAATACTTTCATTCATATAGTGTAAAGACCTGTTTTTTAAAATGTAAAACATGTTTTAAAGGAGAAGTTCACTTTCAGAACAAAAAATTACAGATAACTTACTCACCCTCTTGTCATCCAAGTTGTTCATGTCATTCTTTCTTCAGTCGATAAGAAATTGTGTTTTTTGAGGAAAACATTTCAGGATTTCGCTTCATATAGTGGACTTTAATGGTGCCCGCAAGTTTGAACTTCCAAAATGCAGTTCCAATGCGGCTTCAAAGGACTCTAAACGATCCCAGCCGATAAAGAAGGGTCTTAAATTATATACTTTTAACCTCAAATGCTCATCTTGTCTAGCTCTGCGTGGACTCTGTGTTTTTCAAGGTCAAGACAGTTAGGTTATGTTGAAAAACTCCCATCTCATTTTCTTCTCCAACTTCAAAATCGTCTTACCTCGCTGTTTTACCTTTTTTTGTAAAGGCTGTTTGATCTTCTTTGCACATTTACTTTGTTAACACTGGGTTGGTACTTCTCCAGCGATGTAGGACGA
>NC_133373.1:21702594-21871641 GCF_049309525.1 Garra rufa
GTGTTGCTAGAGTCATGAATGGATGAGTTATTATAGTGATGATTTAGGCTCAGGAGAGGTGATGTCATAATTTAAAAAGTAAGCATAGACTCAATCACGAATATTGAATTTGTTGATGACACTTTTTTTTTGGCCTAACCCTAACTAATTAACTTATTTCACTTAAGTTGTATTCATAATTCATGTGTACCTCAAATTTAACTTGCGTTCATGTTGTACAATCAGATCTAATTGAGTCCACTTTACAGGAACAAAATAGTATGCTGGGGCAAACATTTATCTAATCAGTTATGATTTACTGTACAAACATGAAGCAATGTCCCAAGATATAACACAACTGGGTTAGTTGCACTTTACAGTTATGTAGTACAAGTGTTCACAAATAATCAAAATATTGTTTTCAGTACCTAGTAGTGATGATACCAAATCATGTTAAAAAATTCAAATTTAAAGAGTAAAGGTATACATGTGAGTGATGGAAAATATGCATTTAATCCTGGCAATATTAGCCAATTTTTGGAGACATAAATAGAATAAAATAAATAGGGGCTGACAAATTATCAGCGCTGATATGAAGCATTTTTATGGTTCTCACTATCTGTCAAAACCGATTTGCTGATAAAATCATTTAAAAACATTTAAAGCGTTTTTGTCAGAGCCCTCATTATTCTTAATTTTGAGATTAATTTTCATTTTTACACCAGACAGTTCACAATATCGGCTATCGATGATGCATTGAATAAAAATATTGCTGTCTTAAAATGTGAAATATGATAATGTTTAAGGCAACTCATTGTCATGCATACCATTATGTTTTAGCATATGAACCATTCATTACATACTTTTTATTTTGTGATATTTGGATTAGGTTATTAAACTTTTTTTTTTCTTTCTTTTTAAAGGCAGTGAATGGGTCTTAACCTAATGACAAAACATGGCTCCATAATTTGCAGTCTTATGCTTTTTGAGTTTTACAACAGGCCTATTATAATTACTGTACAGGAAACTGACTAAAACATAGAGGCACATACTGTAAACCTACAGTTTGAAATAGTGCAAATGGAACTGTTCCCATCTGAGTTGATTTACCTTTTAAGTACTGAGTTAGACAAAGACTAAAATGACTGAACTTGCTGATTCAGAGTCAACAGTTTGAAATTCTATTTAAAAATAAAAGCGTTCTAAAAAAAGACAAACAAATTGTCTGCGTACTATGTAAATTTTTAACCAAATACCTCTTGCGCATGTAGCAAGCACTGTGCAAGAAATTTAAAATATGTTATCATCAGTTTGGAAGGATTTCTGAAGGATCGTGAGGCACTGAAGACTGGGGTAATTATGCTGAAAATTCAGCTTTGATCACAGCAATAAATTACATTTTAACATATATTCAAACAGGAAACAGATATTTTATTTTGTAACAATATTTCACAATACTATTTTTTACTATATTTTTGATCTACCTTACTCAGCAACCCTGTCTAATATCAGTAAATCAGTTTCATATGTTAAAAAAATGTTCAAATGTTTAGCTATTGGCTAATAAGTTTGTATTAATACACATTTTACCAGTCATTGAGTTGTAGAAGTCTGGTGAGTAGACAGAAAATAAAAATAAAATAGTAGCCAACGGCGATTCTATTGCCAAGGTGCATACAGGGTTACTGAGCCTAAGAGACTTCTTTCATAAAATAAAATTAAAATTTCCTACCCCAAAATTTTGAACCGTTTTGATATTTTTACCTTTTCTGAAGAAATTGAGCATTGTTTGTTCATGCAAATGTCATCCACACTCATTGTCAGGGTGTTTCTGTCTGCAAGGGTGGTTGTTGCTAGTGTATTCTGGTTGGTTACTAGAGTGATCTCAGAAGAATCCACTGCCAGACTGTGATAAAACTTGCCAAACTTGCACTTGTTTATTGATTTAAAAATCAGTCATAAGAATGTGCTGAGAATGGCCTCTGAATAATTTAAATGTCATTACAGTACAACAAGAAGAGCACTGACTTATTCAAACAGTCTGAGAAACTGAGACGTGTGGCTACTTCAATGCAAGATAAAACACTTTCTCCAGTCCTGAGATCATGTTCCACATCTCATCCTGAATCAATGCCTCAATCCATTCTAATAGAATGACATAACCTGACTGCTTGCAGCTTCCTCAAGTTTCCTCATCCTGTTACCATCACATCAAGGAGGTGCATGATGCCTGGAAAAAGTTAGTCTTTGCATTCATCGTAAAGCCAGTTGCTTGGCTGACAAAGAACCCTGGAATTACAAGAAGAAGAACTTTACAAGAACTTTTTCTAGTGGCAGCAGACAGGGACAAAAAGTAAATCAATTCCATGTGTTTAAAAGCACTTAAAAAGATCAATGACTTACATTATAAGATCAAACACTGTGTTAGTGATATACTGCCAAGACTGTCTATGTAAAAAGATGTTTTTTGTTTTTTTTTGCCATCTAGCTAAACCTTGACCCCTTTGTTCAAATACAGGGTTGGATTGATAATATCATTATAATACAGCATATGACACTTTCGATTGGCATTTTTAAAAAATGTAAAAAATGATTTTATATACAGTTCTTCCTGGTCCTCGAATCTGATTGGCTGATAGGAGTGTGATATTAGAGCGACATCAGAACTCCAACAGCCGCTTCACAGTTTGTATCGTATCACGCCGCTTGTGGTACTTCTTACATCAAGTGTCGTGGCGGACACCCAAATCCAGTATCATTTTATAAATATTTCTGTTTTTGTGTCACAGAATGTAGTTTTAAGAGATTTTCAGGCGAGAATTTACTTGTTTATAGTTCAAATATGCAGTTTGTTAATAAAGGTAACATCTATTTGAAAATTTGCATCGACGTTTTCGGACATGACAGCTCCGGATCATGAGCTGGCGTTCTGCACTCATGAACCCACCTGAGAGCGCCTCACCTCGGCCAGATCTTCTGTAATTTAGCGCTGGCTCTGATGTCTCTGTAGTGGTTACACATAAAATATAATTAGTTATGGGTAAATCTAACAGTAGTCTTGGGTAGTAGTTGGGTTGGGAGCTGGGTCTAAACTACGCAAGATATGATGACTTTACCCTTGATATTTTAGCGCAGATGACGTATACCTAGTCGAATTGCACTGTAGGGGGCGAGAACGAGTCTTCAACTTCTGTGAAATTGCCACATCAAATGAGACGTGCAAACATGGATGCAGCTATGAAGCCGCTTCAGGGCAGGTGCGTTGCTAGACCCTTTTTACTGGGGCACGTGAGTTATAATTTACTTTGATAATCCCGAAATAAAGACATTAAACTATATGCAACAACTGAATTGACGCTTCTAAAAGCAACGCAGTTTAATGGAAGACTATGCATGCAGAAATCCATGCCTGGCCCGTTCTCGAAGACTTACTTTTAGTCATTATTTGGGTAGCACACATATTCTGAATGCCTTCAGCAGAATTCAAATTAGCCATTTTAATCTAGATTAATCTAGATTAGTTCCAAGATTTAATCTAGATTAATCTAGATTAAAAAAATTAATCTATGCCCACCCCTACTTTTAATACAGTAATACAATAAGTTTTCAATGAAGCAGCTCAAAGTTCCTTCGTCACTATTCACTAGACACTCTGTTATTTTGTTCATGTATGGCTGTCAGTCGATTACAAGTTTTAATGTAATTAATTACATGATGTGTCGATTGATTAATCTAATTAATCTCAAAATAAATTTGACTGTGAAAATACCCACAAAAGATTATTTTAAGCTATTTTTGTGTTAAATGAGAAAGTTAGACATTACAAATTGAAGCTTTAGAAAGAATTTTTTTGTTCAATTCAACATAACATTTATTAGACATAGACATTTAGGCTATATTGCTCATACACATTTAAACTATATTTCCATTGTGTGGCGTAGCATTCAGGTTTGTTTTCACTGGAATTACAGCTCCTACACACATAAAAGTTACCCATTTATCAGTAAATAGTAAAGAAGATTTTCTTTACAGGTAATTTCTTAAAAAAAAAAAAAAATCAAACCTATACAAGACATTAGCTAAAACAAGTACTCTTTGTAGGGTAGAATGAGTGAAAATAAACTACTTCTGATGTGAAACATCCTCTGCATTCTTGACAATGCAGGTATTAGCAGATATATGTCTGTATTCTTTAGCCAGGGCTCTAAGACAACGACAAAAAAGTTTTAGTAAATCCATCTTTAATTTATTTTGGTTTAGTTTACTTTTCTTTAGTTTACACTGCAAATGTGGCACAGAAAAGGTGCATTGGCAAAGAAAACCGCTGATTCTCCGGCACAATCAGCAGAAGACGTTCAGATTGGTTCACCTGAAAACTGCATATTCAGACATTCTGCTCTGGTGATGTGCAGCTTTTTGTGTACTATTTAGTTTAGATGTGCACATTCAGATGCAGTCTATGAGTCATAGATGTTTTGAGTCGATCCACAGACATTGTTGACAAAACATCATAGATTATTATGATGTGTAAATTGTAGAAAACAGACTCCAGTCAGACCATGTCAATCTATTTGAATACTGTTTCTGTCCACAAGTTTCTATACCTCACAGTTCATGATGGAAACATGCTATCAATTTAAAGATATGCTTTTATTGTTTTATAGGAGACAGAATCTGTGCCAGTCATCTATGTGGGTCAGTTCAATTAGGACTTTCATTTTGCAGGAACAGATTAAAATAAATGTTGCTCTTATTTATAGTTATTTGAACGTATTTCAGGTTATAATTTTGTGTAATTTCTGACATTTGATCTAGGCTTTTCAAAAGCCTAATTTCAAGATTGTGAGTGAGAATAAATAGTGTAAACCCACACATTTAATGTCACCCACATGTGTGGAATGGTAATTGCACTGAACAGTGTTTCATTCACATTTTCCTAGTTAGTTGTTTATTCTTGTAAGAACCATTGACATAATCTTCATTATTTGTTAGTTTTGTGATTTAACTCTGTTATTTAAAAATACTTTTAAAATAAAATGTATACAGTGACATGACAGATGTTTTTATATGTTAATGATGAAAAAAATCAAAGTTGTATGGTCTGTCGTGTGTGTGTGTGTGTGTGTGTGTGTGTGTGTGTGTGTGTGTGTGTGTGTGTGTGTGTGTGTGTGTGTGTGTGTGTGTGTGTGTGTGTGTGTGTGTGTGTGTGTGTGTGTGTGTGTGTGTGTGTGTGTGTGTGTGTGTGTGTGTTCTGGTATATATGGTTTATGAGAACACGTGTATAATGACATGGGTACTACAGCGTAAACGTGGTTAATGAGGAAACTTCCTGTGTCCTCATAAACCAAAAGGCTTAAAGACATAAATGGTGTTTCCTGTGAGGGGTAGGTATAGGTGTAGGGTTGGGGTTGGGCAAAAAATACTAATATATATACTAAACTAAAACTAATTAATAGAAATCTATAAAAATCCTAGACATTAAAAACAAACTAATAAAAATGACAACAAAGTTTGTGAAATTAGAAATTGTAAAATGAAAATAAAACCTAATTCAGAAACACTAAAGTAAAACTGGTATACTCAGATGTATTTATTATTTATGTTATTATTTATAAATAATGTTATTTTTCACTTGAGAAATTGACAGATTCACAGTGAGAATTGTAGCTCTTTGTAGAAATTAACATTAGCACATAGAGTATATTCTTAAGAAACTGGCACATGTTAGTTAAATTAGATTTTCCCTGATTTTTATCATGGGTATTTTTATATGTCATTGACCCATAAATGGAAATGATTATACAGCAACACGAGACCAGGAAGAAATGATGGGTTCAGTTTGCACAGATCCAGTAGTGCTCAATAAATTTTACAACATTGACAATAAGTTACTTTGTGAACTTTGGCCTTATTTTTTTTGCCTCTTTCTGAGTTGTCGTGGCAACATTTCAAAGAGCACGTGTATGAGTATTTTTTTTTTCTTTTTAAATTGAAATAACAATACCATTGGATGTTATTTAAGTCTCCATGGGAGTCTGAATGTGGATGAGGTTGGTGATACTGTGTGTTGTGGGACGGGTAGTGAGTCCAGAGGTCCAGGTGGCGGTTGACTTTGTAGTGATCTTGCTCTGATGTGCCATTCCTAGACCCTGAAGCTGTTTGCGCTGCCAAACTGGTTTCGGGAGACTTGATGGGGGACTTGCACAGAAGGCACAATAAGCATCAGGTTTCTGCTCACAGTTTGGCAGCAGTGATCCATTTTCAGGCTGTGTTTTTGACTTGGATGTGGGCCGACACTCTGTGAATGTGACTTACCTGTCCAGGATGACCTTCTAGTATCTGTGGTTGTCATACCCGGCTGAGGAATTTACTTCTTTACTTTTAACTGTGAAAACACAGGTAGCTATCGTCTTGTCAGGAAGGACACACATAACCCATATAGATCTGACCCCACACTGACATGGCTTATATCCAGTAACTGCAATGACCTCTTTTACTTGTCAAGCTGTCGTAAGTGGGGTTTTATGAGACATTATGATTTCAGGCCAGATCTAGAGTAGTAGAGCAGTTAGCTTGTACTGACAGAAGGTGGAAAATCTGACAGATTATAAATTAAATCAAAATCAGAGTTTTGTGGCTTTTAGTCTGTGTTTGTTAGTTTTGGTATTTGTTGTTACGACATGTCCAGAGCAGTTGAAATGTGAACCGCAAGTCCGCAACCTACTAATTGTAAAAAGTGAAAAGGTAAGACATGGCAAAAATCAGTCACAAGTCACAGCCAATCAGGTGGTGGCATGGGCAGGCTCACTCTTCTTAGTACCAAAGCAAGCACATACAGTTAAGGTCAAAAGTTTACACCCCCCTTTCAGAATGCGCAAAGGTTTAATAATTTAACCAAAATAAGAGGGATCTTACAAAATGCATGTTATTTTTTTTATCTAATACGGACCTGAATAAGATGTCATTAAAATGTTTACATATAGTTCACAAGAGAAAATAGTAGTTGAATTTATAAAAATGGCCCTGTTCAAAAGTTTACATCCCCTTGATTCCTAATACTGTGTTCTTACCTGAATGATCCACAGCCGTTACACTGAACAGTTACACTGCCTGTTGTTCTTCAGAAAAATCCTTCAGGTCTCACAAATTCTTTGGCTTTTCAGCATTGTTGTGTGTTTTGAGATCCATCTTTTCACACTGAGGACAACCGTGAGGGACTCATATGCAACTTTTACAGAAGTTTCAAACACTCACTGATGCTCCAGAAGGAAAAATCATGCATTAAGAGCTGGGGGTGAAAACTTTTTGAAATTTGAAGACGGGGTAAATTAAACTTATTTTATCTTCTGGGAAACATCTAGCTATCTTCTGTAGCCTCTGAAGGGCAGTACTAAATGAAAAAAATATGATATTTAGGCAAAATAAATGTAAACATCTCCATTCTGTTCAAAAGTTTTCACCCCTGGCTCTTAAAGGAAAAGTTTACTTCCAGAACAAAAATTGTCAGATAATGTACTCACCCCCTTGTCATCCAAGAAGTTCATGTCTTTCTTTCTTCAGTCGTAAAGAAATTATGTTTTTTGAGGAAAACATTTCAGGATTTCTCTCCATATAGTGGACTTCTATGGTGCCCGCCAGTTTGAACTTAAACTTGAAATTAAATGCAGCTTCAAAGGGCTGTAAACGATGGAGGAAGAAGGGTCTTATCTAGCGAAACAATTGGTTATTTTCTAAAAAAAAATTACAGTTTATATACAGTACTTTTTTAACCTCAAATGCTTGTCTGGCTCTTCGTGTACCCTGTGTATTACAGTTCAAAACATTTAATTTACGACAATAATTTCTTTACGACTGAAGAAAGAAAGACATGATGAACATCTTGGATGACAAGGAGGTGATGAAATTATCTGTAAATTTTTGTTCTGGAAGTGAACTTCCTTTAATGTATAGTTTTCCTTCTGGGGCATCAGTGAGCGTTTGAACCTTCTCTAATTGCATAGTCCTTCAGTTGTCCTCAAAATCTCAACTGTAATCAAGTTGATTGTTGACATTTTCAATGATCAACCATTATTTTCAAGATCTCTCAGGTAAATTATTCATTGTTGCTTCCATTGAAGCTATTAAAAAAATCCAAAGTGATAAGATGAAAGACCTAAAGAAATAAGATGTAGGCTATAACATAATCAATACCTGTTTGTTTGATCCTGTTCTCACTGCCCAGCAATATCGCTGCAGAAATTGAAATCTTCACAAAAATAGAATCCCCTTTCCTGTCACTTGTTACACTGTCATAGCTAGTTAGAATAAAAACATTGCAAATATATATTTTTTATTCACTGTGTGTTGCATTGTGCCGCACCTGGTCACCCAATATTGTGCTTTAACATACTTGACCAAAATAATTTTTTACCAAGTTAAATTTGAGTTTAAATATGCATAAGCCTTTCATGGTTTACATGAAACCGGCACGAACCGCATAATGGCATGTTTAGGTATAACATAACCCAGGTGTGGTTTCCCTGTATGATAACAGGATCAACTTACTTGACATTGTAAAATGTGACCCTGGACCACAAAACCAGTCATAAGGTTAAATTTTACAAAACTGAGATGTATACATAATATGAAATCTCAATAAATAAGCTTTCTATTGATGTGTGGTTTGTTAGGATAAGACAATATTTGGCCGAGATACGTCTATTTGAAAATCTGGAATCTGAGGATGCAAATAAATCAAAATACTGAGAAAATCACCTTTAAAGTTCTCCAAATTAAGTTCTTAACAATGCATATTACTAATTAAAAATCACATTTTGATATGTTTACAGTAGGAATTTTACAAAAAATCTTCCTGGAACATAATCTTTACTTAATTTCCTAATGATTTTTGGCATAAAAGAAAAATCGATAATTTTGACCCATACAATGTATTTTTGGCTATTGCTACAAATATACCCCAGCGACTTAAGGCTGGTTTTGTGGTCCAGGGTCACAAATGAGTGAACAGCCATAAGGCAGGTAGGAACACAGGGCTGATCATACAGGAAAAGGTCTTTATTCAAACAGCTGGACAGTGAAGATATTCAGAAAAATTCAGAGGTTGAAAGAAGCATTTTAAAACTTGGAACTTTTTACTCCGCTCTAAAAATGAATGTGTTGCATCAGTCATGCATAGGGTGACAAAGTGTTTTTAAAAAGTGTTGCATTTAGATGTGGAGACTTGCACCACAGTCACTCTATTGTTGTATTGGCTGTACTTTGGCTTGTTGTCCTGCAGACAGATTTGTGTTCATTCTGGAGTCTGAGTTATGTGATCTGGATAAAGTACCTCTCTGTGTTTTGCTCTATTTATCTTTCCCTCAGTAGGCATTAGTCTTTCTAATGAAACCCATCCCAATATGTCTAGCTGGCAAGTTATTGAATTTCATCAAACGTTTGTTTACAATTACACAGTAGATCTTGTTGTGACATTCGTGGCAATACTTTTTGCCATTATTTTCACCATATAAATTTTAGAGTGAAGGGTTGGGCTTTAGGCTATGTTTAATAAAATGTTTACATTTTGTATGGAAAACAAGCATCATTAGACATCACAACCACAAATGTTTAAACAAAGGCTTAATTAAACAAAGATTTAATTAATATAATTGGTAACTTTACAGTAAGGTGTCATTTGTTAACATTAATGTGTTAACTAATATGTTTTTGATTTTGCCAATATTTATGCTGAGGGAAGATGTTAAATGTTAAATGTTGAATGTCATGGATGAATATTTACGGAGTAATCCGCTATTTTGTAGAGGGAAGTTAAAATGGCAATTTTCACCTTAGGTTCAGAGTCAAGTTATAGGGGGGTAAAATGACTTTGGAAAGATGGCAGCATTATTATATTTTTTTTTTTTTTACACAGAGATTGGTAGTTATATTAGTGAATCTGTTGACTTTAGCAATCTTTGTTGCATTATGTGTCAATGGTGACCATTCAAAAAACTTTTCAAGTTTTTCTCCAAAGTTTGCATGCCTGTAACTCAGTTTGAAAGATATTTGAATGCCCTTTTAGATGTTTGGTCTTAATAAACTTTACGTTTGGCATCTTTATTTTTAATGCCCTATGAAATTTGGTTCCAGAGATATTGGAATTTCAATATGGCTCCAGGAGTAAATCATTCAAATGTATACATTTCAGTGGTCAAAAACCAAATGTGGGTCAGTTTGAAAAAAATATGATGCTTATTTTCTTTTTGAGAAGAACGTCTGAAGAACAAATAGTGTTAAAACTAGAGATGTATCTCGTTTCTTTCTGTCAAGACAACTGCATTGAACATTCTTTTGCCAAAGTTTGCATGCCTATAATAAGTATTAAAGTAATCACAATATGATTTTAGATTCTAGTTGTTAATAAACGTTTCTTTTGGAATATGGCCCTACATCATTCAGTCCCTCAGATATGAGGATCTCAATGAGGCTTAATGTCCAGATTGTTGAATGTTACCTGTTTTTAGTGGTTGAAATCCAAATTTGGATTATTGTTTGTTCATGTTAATTCACAGTGCATTAAATGTTAACAAACACAACTTCTGATTTTAATAATGCAGTAGTAAATGCTGAAATTAACAGTAGTAAATGCTCTAGAAGTATTGGTCATTTTTATGTTAATGTTAACAATTGTAGTTACCTAATATTAACTAATGAACCTTATAAGTGTTACCATATAATTTAGAACTTTAAATGTTTTAATGTGACCAAAAGCTTTGATACTGATCTCTTATTGATGAGGTGCAATAATTTGTATGGCACTACAAACACTACATACGATTTAGTATGAAATTGATGGAATCTGAGGGTGCAAAAACAATCCAAATATTGGGAAAATTGGTCTATAAAGTTGTTCAAATTAAGTTCCTAGCAATGCATATTACTTATCAAAAATGAAGCATTTACAGTATGAAATTAACAAAATATCTTTATGGAAAATGATCTTTACTTAATATCCTCATTTTTGGCATAAAAGAAAAATGGATTATTTTGATCCACACAGTGTATTTTTGGCTATTGTTACAAATATGCCTGTGCAACTTAAGACTGGTTTTGTGGTCCAGGCTCACATATTGTAAATTAGACATTTAAAAAGACATCAAACATGGAAATACATCAATGTTGCAAACTAACATTTTCAGTGATTGTCAGTATAACAGACTTGTCTGTTCTTCTTCTATTGACATTTATTGGGTTCTCATGTGTTTCGTCCTCAGTGGTGAAATGGATGACGGAAAGCCGGTGTGGGCGCCCCACCCTACGGATGGGTTCCAGCTGGGCAGAATCATCGACATCAGTGCCGATAGTCTGACCATCGAACCTCTCAAGCAGAAAGGGAAGGTGAGGAGAAGCTTCTGCAAAAATACACAGTGTCATATTTAAGGATGAAACATACTACACACAATGAACACACACTACACACTTTCGGTTACACTTGCTCTTTTTATACATTTTTACATTTAATATCAGAATGCAATTCATAATGCAGTGGACAAGTGCTCTACATTAATGCTCTTTTATGCTAGGTTTCTTTTAAAGGTGACCTATTACGCCCCTATTTATAAGATGTAAACTAAGTCTCTCATGTGTATGTTAAGTTTTGTAGCTTGTTAAAATTGCTACTTTTGTGGCTATGCCAAAATGTAATGTTTTTGTGTTTGTCTCTTTAAATGCAAATGAGCTCATTCTCCCGACCCCCTTTTCAGAAAAGGGCGGAACTTCAAGAGCCGACAAAAACAAAACAGGGCAGTCTCACACACTGAAAATGTCAGAAACTCTCAGTAGCGGTGTTCATCTGGTGTTTGAACCAGAATCAGTTTAAAAGTCAGTCATCTGATTGTACTGTGCATAATAAATGCAGATTTATGAATTATAGCAGAGCATGATAAAAATAACGACATAGCTGGTACCATCGCGTCCCACTTGATCATGATTATGAGCTCGACAAATTCAAGCGGTCGACTTTACATTGCTTTCATATGCAATTTTTAACTACCACATTCTTATTTACGATCGTTTTAGTATCACGTGAAAGCAGCATCAGAGAAAACGGGCAGGAACAATTGTAGCTTTAAAGGGGTCATCAGATGCAAAATTCACTTTTACGTGTTGTTTGAACAGTAATGTGTTTTGGCAGTTTGTGTACACAACCACCCTACAATGATAAAAATCCACCCAGTATTTTTTTAATCTTTAAAAGTAATATCCCCTTTTTAAAATCAGGTCATTCTCAGCTTCTTGTCGGTGTGACGGCACACCAACAGAGGCCTCTCCCACAATAGTTGATTGACATGAGAGCCTTACCTTAGACCCGCCATCACCGAGCTGAAACAGTCCAACTCCGATCACCGTCATTGTCCGATCATTGTGTCGACTCAGGTGCAGGGGAACACAAGAATGTCTCAGATTGAGCAATTGAGGTGTTCTGTTGTTGGATGTAATAATGAACATAGCAGTAGTCATTTACTCTCGACATCTGAGCTGCTAAAAAGGCAGAGGATAACGTTACTTTCGTTTTTAAAAGAAAAGCGCTGATCCCGATCTACATATGCGTCTATGTTTGTGCGAATCGTTCCTGATGCAGCTTCACCCACAGCAGAAGTGAGTATAAGGGTTTTTTATGCATCTTTGCAAATGGCCTTTCTTAATAATGTGCTTGTTGGCGAGTTTCGCCACTAAATGTGGCTAAAGTAAACATTACGGCTCATAATCCCACAGGAGAGAGGGGTGGGGCAAGCATAGCTCATTTGCATTTAAAGGACCATGCAATAAAATGAGTTGATGTTTTGCAGAGCTGATTTTGTCAAGGTAAAAGGGTGTTATTTTTTTACACTACTATTGAGAATTTTTAACCAAAGTATATTATAGACTTTTTATTAAGACCCTAAAGAATCATATGTGACCCTGGACTACAAAACCAGTCATAAGGTTACATTTTACTAAACTGAGATGTATACATCATATGAAAGCATGATCTTTACATAATTTCCTAATGATTTTTGGCATAAAAGAAAAATCAATAATTTTGACCCATACAAAGTATTTTTGGCTATTGCTACAAATATACCCCAGCGACTTAAGACTGGTTTTGTGGTCCAGGGTCACATATGAACTTGTGGAAAATGGGCGTCCGATGACCCCTTTAAAAACATTAGCCTTACTGAGTGCCAAGAATCTCTTTGAGAGAGGCAATTTGGAAAACAAATGCATGATACTTACTTTGTCTGGAGCAGACAGCATTGGTACTGATACCTAAACATATAGGGGACTTTTTTTTTTTTTTTTCCTGGGGCATCTTCTTCGAAACTGAAATTTAACCACAGTGTCCTCAGCGGCTTAAAATTCTATGGAGACTCCTATGTCCGTTGGTGCATGCCAAAACACGGCACATGTAATGTCTCTTTGGCGCTGACATTGTATATCTCCAGGAAAATGGTAATGGTGGACTACTGCTTCTCACTCAGGGATGTCTCTATGCTAATAAGGCAGAGATCTTCACAAATGGGCAGGATTTCTCCCTCTGATGACGTGTGCAGAAAGACAGAAAGAAACAGAACGTTTCTAATTTATTGGGATTATAAAAAATGAGTGGGTGTATTTTTTTCAATTATAAGCTGGTTGTTTTCACACACTGCGGCCACACAACTGTCAAACACCTTATAAAAGTGATTTTTGCATAATAGGTCCCCTTTAAAGGTCAGGTACTGCTATGGCAGTCAACAGAGAATCTTGCTGAGCAAGTTAAAGTTGGTTAAACTGTCATCATGTTTATAGCCAGTAACACATCTGGTTTAAAGGAAAAGTTCACCCAAATGTGGAAAAAAAAAAAAAATCTGTCATCATTTAGGGTGTACTCACACTAGGCACGGTTGCTGTGAACCGGGCTCGAGTACGATTGTCCCCCCTCCCCACTCCCCCTCTGGCCTGCACTCACATAGGGTTTCAGCATTCGTGCCGGAGCACGGTTACGTCATTATGTTGCGATGGTTTCAGGATAAACAGGAAGAGCAACGCTCGCGCTGAACGCGAAATAGTTTACTTTGTGGATAATTATTTTAAATCGTTTGGTCCGCGGTGGTCCAAAGCCCTCTCACAGCCTATTATTAAACAGGTCTTTCGCCTTTGTGGCACGAAAATTTCCGCGCAATCTTGCTGTTCGTACGAGGAGGTTTTTAATTACCAGCTGAAGTGCAGCAAGGACTTTGCAGCTTTGATTATGGACTATAAAAACGCTGATTACCTCGCAAAAACGCGACATCACGCGTCCTGTTCCGTGCTCCAGCACGGTTAGCGCTCACACTGCATGCGAACCGCGCCCGAGTCCAACTGAACCGTGCTCTGGCCCACCTCTTCCAAGCGGGCCAGGGACGGCTAATCGAGCCGCGCCCGGGCACGGTTCGGAGCACTCACACTAGTCAAACGAACCGCGCTTTGGTGGTCAAACGCACTCGGGCACGGTTCAAACTGCCTAGTGTGAGTACACCCTTACTCACTCTCATTTTGTCCCAAACCTGTATGATTTTCTTTCAAATCAAATGATCACATATGAAGATATTTTGACCATTTTGAAATTCTGGCATCTTAACTTCCACAGAATGTACCAAAAAAAAAAAAGGGGGGGGGGGGGTGAACAATACATTATGCAAGAACTCATGTTAAGTGTCTACAAAAGGACTATACTCTTAAAATGTGTTATCAAATGCTGATAATTTAGACCTGCATATTTGTGTATTTATTTATTTGTTTGTTTTAAACCTGTAAAATTATTATTCTGACATCAAAGGGTTCAAAACTGTAGAATAGGGTTTATTGAGAGATATTTATGAGACACTGTTTCAGATTTCAGTGGACATCAAGTAGTGACCCAACACAATATTAAAACTGTCTGCTGTATATTAGAAAAAGGGTCAAAATTGTACCTTTTGGGGTACAGCAGCTTGTCCCTGTTTTCTTAAAAGGATATTTTTGTTTCCTTTTTTTTTTTTTACCCCTAATAGGTACACATTAGTACCTTAGAGTAGTAATACATACGTTTATCCCTGCTTCGTGCCATATTGCGTTTTTTGTGAGAGCGTGTCCCACAAATTCTAATGATGCTATCTGTCTAATTTTTCGAGATTGTACAAGTTCACAGATGAATCTGTGCCTGTTTCAACAACAATGAGAATTGACTTGTGTCAATTGTGTACCGCTTACAAGCTTGAGCTTATTATTTTGCAGTTTTAACTTATTTTGCAGAGTTATATGTTTAAGTTAAATCTACAGCTCCACAGCATGAATCATATTTATTTCTGATTAGAGAATTTGAATTTGCAGTCTAAATTAATTGTGACAAACAAATAAGACTGCATACAGCAAAATGATGGCAAGAAACATGTTTTTTAGTGCAAATAGTGCTTGATTATGAGTCAGTTGTTATAATGAATGAATTTGTAACTTGCGTCTAATGAATCCTTCAATTAAATGAACTCCCTTAATCCATCAGAGCGGTTAGTGAATCATTAAGTGACTTTAAATACTGAACTTGAAATGTTGAAATGTTGGAGTTTTACAAAACTCCTGATCAATAAAACTTAATCATTACTGACTAGATTTAATGTTTTATTAAAATGTTTCTTAACCGCATACTATATCAACAGTCATTAATGAGTTTAATAATAAGTTTAGTTGATTTATGTTTCATGAACTACACAATGAAGTGCACAAAACATTTCAAGAAGGCGATTGTTCAGAATAATGGGCAAGAGTGAACAGGAGCCACAGTTCTGTAGAAAACACAGGAAGACAAACATGACCTATACTTCAGGCTGAAAATGAAAGTGCACAGTCTCTTACTGGTTGTCAAGGAACACTGGTAAAAATCTTAATCTTAATTAAGTTTGGGTGATTTCAAACTGTCGACACAATGGCGATCGGAAACTGCTAATACGATCTGATAATGAAAGTACTCACATTTCTTGTCCTGTTCTGTTTCTGTCAAAAACATTTATTGCACTTCACAGATTCTTTGCAGAGTGATTTAAACTCTACGGATGAATGCTTCTGTTTTCAGACCCACTGCAAAGACATCCTGTTGCCCATATGGAGTCTGGCCCTCTCTGGAGCTTGACAAACATTACAGTAGCAATAACTCTTTGTGTGTGTATGTTTTCACGTGTGACTACTACAAGACAGAATGTTGTGTGCAGCATTACATCTAGCCCATGTGATTTGTGTGCAGTGTGATGTCGCCGGGATATGAAAGCACAATGGGCCGTCTGTTCACACGCTACAAATGTGTGTGTGGGGAGTACACACTAATGTCTGATATTAGAACAGAAGCATGGAGGTGAAATACATAGAGCGGGAACCTTCACTGTTGCATTTCATGTGTTTGCTAAGGCGAGCATCAGTGTTGCTTTTGAGCAATCCAATCTTTAATCCCACACTCTAAAAAATGCTGGGTTATTTGGCAACCCAGTGCTCAGTAAATATTGGACAGAACACATGCTGGGTTATTTTGACCCTGCTAGTTGAGTTAAATGTCTGTGCTGGGTTGTTTTATTGAAGTCAACCATTGTTTAAAAAAATATTATGTTGCTAGGTTACAATGGGCTGGAAATTAAAAATCACACACAGAATTACAGAGGCAACAGCAACAATCAAAAGATGATCATTTATTATTAAGCAAGTACACCCTTGGACAAACAAAAATATAAGACAAATTGAATTTATTTAGGTGAATACAGCATACAGCATTACATACATTTAAACTTGTTTAACAATCATTTTAGAAATAAAAACTGTAACATTTAATAATAGCATTTCAATTTTAATGCATTCAGTTCAGTGAGCTATCATCTGCAAACACTCGTTCAAGCCAGTCACGGCCTGGATTTGATTGTTCGTCTATTTTTGGAATTACGGTACGAATGCATGGCACAGCGAAAAGCTTTTTAGAAGCTTCATGTATCACAACACCTTGATGGCAACTGGCTTGACCGGGTGTTCACAGATGGCGGCTCATTTGACCATGGTGAAATAGCCGCTTTTGATGCAGCTGACTGACATCTCGTCCTTGTTTGTTGCATTGTGTAAAATAATATCATTTACAGCACTTTATAAATTAAATAAAATGTATATTTTACAGTAGCGGACGCAAAAAGCCTGCTATAACAGCTGGGTTGTTTTATCCAAGGCAGGCTCAACCCAGTGGTTGGGTAGAAAAAATAACCCAGCATTACAAATGACCCAGCAGCTTAGTTGCAGAAAAACTACCCAGCACCTGGGTAAAAAATACTAAAAATAACCCAATAAAATGACCCAACAAGCTGAACGCAGCGTTTGGTTAAAAAAAATAACCCAGCATTTTTTAGAGTGCAGAAAAAGTACCCAACACCTGGGCAAAAATATTAAAAACAACCCAGTAAAATTACCCAACAGGCTGAACCCAACATTTGGGTTAAAAAATGACCCAGCGTTTTTTAGAGTGCATGTATTAAAGGAGAACTCCGGTGTGATTTTGACCTAAAGTGTATTGAATCATGATACCGAGTGTGAACGTACCTTGCATATCTCATCTCGGTTTGTGTCCAGCTGTCCGAAATCTGGAGTCAGTTAGCCGATGCTCACAACAGGTTGTCAATGAGAGTCAACAGGGCATCGGAATAGCCATGTAAATAAATCACTGTTTTACGCCATTTACGAGGCACAAAGTAGCTCCACACTTCATTGGTAGACTTCCAAGGGCCCTGACATTTAAAACGAGACATTGAGAACTCAGAAAAAGCACCGGTAGTTTATTTACAAGTAGATTTATACAGACATTTTCCACCAGGAACAGACCGGTCGCCGCCATCTTAAATTTAGTCACGATAAGTCGAGTGTCGAGCACGAAGGAAACTACAGCCTGATAAGTTGATAACCTGATAAATTCCTTGGTGCTCGACACTCAACTTATCGTGACTAAGTTCAAGATGGCGGCGACCGGATTTTATCTTCCAGGTACTGTCTGTATAAATCTTCTTGTAAATAAACTACCGGTGCTTTTTCTGAGTTCTCAATGTCTCGTTTTAAATGTCAGGGCCCTTGGAAGTCTACCAATGAAGTGTGGAGCTACTTTGTGCCTCGTAAATGGCGTAAAACAGTGATTTATTTACATGGCTATTCCGATGCCCTGTTGACTCTCATTGACAACCTGTTGTGAGCATCGGCTAACTGACCCCAGATTTCGGACAGCTGGACACAAACCGAGATGAGATATGCAAGGTATGTTCACACTCGGTATCATGATTCAATACACTTTAGGTCAAAATCACACCGGAGTTCTCCTTTAAGGGATCAATTCACCCAAAAATGTAAAATGTTACTCGCCCTCATGTTGTTGCACACCTGTAAGGCTTTTGTTCATCTTTACAGAACAATTGAAGATATTTATGTCCCTTTATTGACAGGCCATGCAACCAAAATCAGCAGATTTTATTCAGGCATTTGTTTTCATGTAAATGGGGCTTGAAATCAAGGTCATAACCATGTCTTTAACATTGGACTAACAACAACAACAACAACAACAACAAAAACACATTTGTAAATTGCGTTTTAATGAGTAAAATAAGTATTTGATCCTCTGTCAATCAGCAAGGTTTCTGGCTCCCAGGTGTCTTTTATACAGGTAACGATAACGAAATTAGTTGCACTCTCTTAAAGGGATTGCTCCTAATCTCGGTTTGTTACCTGTATAAAAGACACCTGTCCACAGAAGCAATCAGTCAATCAGATTCCAAACTCTCCACCATGGCCAAGACCAAAGAGCTGTCCAAGGATGTCAGAGACAAGATTGTAGACCTACACAAGGCTGGAATGGGCTACAAGACCAACGCCAATCAGCTTTAAGTTTAAATTTAACAACTTTATTAATCCCACAAGGGGCAATTGAAGTAGGGCAGTAGCATCACAACAAACTTTGGACAAACATAATGCATACACAATACAAGAAGAGATAGACCATAACTGTCAGTCTCCTTCGGTCTCGGGCTTCATGCAAGATCTGACTTTGTGAAGTTTCAATGATCATAAGAACGGTGAGAAATCAGCCCAGAACTACACGGGAGGATCTTGATAATGTCAAGGCAGCTGGGACCATAGTCATAGTGAAGGACTGAAATCCTGCAGTGCCTGCAAGGTCCCCCTGCACAACAAAGCACATGTACAGGCCGGTCTACAGAGGAGAACTGGGTGAAAGTGTTGTGGTCAGATGAGACAAAAATCGAGCTCTTTGGCATCAACTTAACTTGCTGTTTGGAGGAGGATGAATGCTGCCTATGACCCCAAAAACACCATCCCCACCGTCAAACATGGAGGTGGAAACATTATGCTTTGGGGGTGTTTTTCTGCTACGGGAACAGGACAACTGAACCGCATTAAAGGGACGATGGATGGGGCCATGTACCATAAAATCTTGGGTGAGAACCTCCTTCCCTCAGCCAGGGCATTGAAAATGGGTCATGGATGGGTATGACAATGACCCGAAACACATGGCCAAGGCAACAAAGGAGTGGCTCAAGAAGAAGCACATTAAGGTCCTGGAGTGGCCTAGCCAGTCTTTAGACCTTAATCTCAAATAATATCTGTGGAGGGAGCTGAAGGTTCGAGTTGCCAAACGTCAGCCTCGAAACCTTAATGACTTTGAGAGGATCTTTTGTGTTTTGAAGATGAACAAGAGTCTTTTTGGTTTGAAGAAGTAAATGTTGATAGAATTATAATTTAAACTATTCCTTTAAGCTTAAGCATGTTACTAACACCAGTTGTCATGCTTTTAGGGTGCCATATGGTTAACATTAAAGTCTTTGTGTTCCAGACCTTTCAAGCTCCTGTCAGTCAAGTCTTCCCTGCTGAAGATGATGTCAACAAACATGTAGAGGACAACTGTAAGTGTCAATGTGTTTGAGATGTTATTATATTTTTTAAAATGACAGAACTTACTGATAAATTCATATTTGTGTGTGTGTTACAGGCTCATTGATGTACTTGAATGAAGCCACGCTACTAAATAATGTCCGTGTGCGCTACAGTAAAGATAAGATTTATGTGAGTATATTTTCTGTGGCTCTGTTGTCATTAACATTCTGTATGTCCCTGCACTTCATGATGTCCACTCTTACAGGGTAAGATGTCTTGAACCCAAAGTATAAGTCTTCGCAAACAAGCGTGAAGTAAATTTCGTAATCAGCCCAGTCCGCTGATGTCCGTGTTCTGCCCCATTTTTCTCTTTATATGAATTGGTCTGTGGACAGCAGTGTATGTGCAAGTGATGGTACTCTTAAATAGAAGGGTTCACTATGTAGTGCACATACACCATCTAGGATTGTGGTCAATGAAGTATAATTTGAAAGTGTGTAAAATAGAGCAGAATGCAGGAAACTATGAAGACATTTTTTCTTTATAGTAAATTTAGTAAATGACTAAAAAAAAGTTATTTTTAAAATCCTTTTTTTTTGCATTATATTAATTTATTAAAAAATACACTACCATTCAAAAATGTTTTAATGGAAATGATTTAGTTTTAAATACAATTTAATGTAAAGGTTTAATTTTTACATTAAAATACTTAAAAAAAAATCTGAAAACAGTTGTCTGCCAAATAAAAGAAACATGCATTCATTGGGTGCTTTCCTGCTGCTCATGTTACTTTGTGTTGCAGACATTTGTTGCCAACATCCTGATTGCTGTGAATCCATATTTTGAGATTCCCAAGCTGTATTCTCCAGAGACCATTAAACAGTACCAGGGCCGATCGCTGGGCACTCTGCCTCCTCACGTCTATGCAATTGGTAAGAACAGGCATGGGCCATTTTCTGTGTGGGTGGGCCTACGTATATGCTAAATTTAATGCAGAGGGAGTGAGATAAAGGCTCCTCAGTGATGTAAACAAACAAACAAACAAAAAACTATATATATACAGTGATATGCGAAAGTTTGGAAATCCCTTATAGAATCTGTGAAAAGTGAATAATTTTAACAAAATAAGAGAGATCATACAAAATGCATGTTATTTTTTATTTAGTACTGTCCTGAGTAAGATATTTTACATCAAAGATGTTTACATATAGTCCACAATACAAAATAATAGCTGAAATTATTAAAATAACCCCCTGCAAAAGTTTGAGAAACCTTAGTTTTTATTACTGTGTGTGGTTACCTGGATGATCTACGATTGTTTTTTTGTTTAGTGATGGTTGTTCACTAGTCTCTTGTTTGTTCTGAACAGTTAAACTGAGCACTGTTCTTCAGAAAAAATCCTTCAGGTCCTGCAGATTCTTCATTTCCCAGCATCTTTTGCATAATTGAAACCCTTTCCAGCAGTGACTGTATGATTTTGGAGATCCATATTTTCACACTCAGGACAACTGAGGGACTCAAACACAACTATTAAAAAAGGTTCAAACACTCACTGATGCTCCAGAAGGAAACACGATGCATTAAGATACGGGGAGTGAAAACTTTTTGAATTTGAAGATCGAGGTAATTTGTACTTAATTTGTCTTCCGGGAAACATGCAAGTATCTTCTGTTGCTAACGAAAGGCAGTACTAAATGGAAAAAAATGATATTTCAGCAAAAGAAGAAAAATTCCCCCCCCCCCTCCCCCGGCTCTTACTGCATCGTGTTTCCTTCTGGAGCATCAGTGAATGTTTGAACCTTTTTTAAAAGTTGTGTATGAGTCCTGCAGTTGTCCTCAATGTGAAAATATGGATCTCAAAATCATGCAGTCACTGCTGGAAAGGGTTCAAATATGCAAAAGATGCTGGAAAATGAAGAATCTGCAGGACCTGGAGGATTTTTTTCTGAAGAACAGTGCTCAGTTTAACTGTTCAGAACAAACAAGAGACTCGTGAACAACCATCACTAAACAAAAAAACAATCGTAGATCATCCAGGTAACCACACACAGTAATAAAAACTAAGGTTTCTCAAACTTTTGCAGGGGGTTATTTTAATAATTTCAGCTATTATTTTGTATTGTGGACTATATGTAAACATCTTTGATGTAAAATATCTTACTCAGGACAGTACTAAATAAAAAAATTGCATGCATTTTGTATGATCTCTTATATTTTGTTAAAATTATTCACATTTTTACAGATTCTACAAGGGATTCCCAAACTTTCGCATACCTGTGTGTGTGTGTGTGTGTATATATATATATATATATATATATATACACACATATACATATACATATACATTTAGTTTGTATACTCCATGTATATGCTCATAGTTTGTATTTATTGTATTTAGCGGATAAAACTTATCGTGACATGAAGGTGCTGAAGATGAGTCAGTCCATCGTTGTGTCAGGAGAGTCAGGAGCTGGAAAAACCGAAAACACCAAGTTTGTTCTCAGGTATAGAAAGGTTTCATTTATATAACATATACAGTTGAGCTCAAAAGTTTACATCCCCCTTTCAGAATCTGCTAAATGTTAATTATTATAATGAAAATAAGAGAGATCATACAAAATGCTTGTACTGTTTATTTAGTACTGACCTAAAATTTCACCTAAAAGATGTTTACATATAGTCCACAAGAGAAAATAATAGTTGAATTTATAAAAATGACCCCATTCAAAAGTTTACATTCCATTGAATCTTAATACTGTGTTCTTACCTGAATTATCCACAGCTGTGTGATAGTTGTTCATGAGTCCCTTGTTTGTCCTAAACAAATAAACTGCCTGCTGTTCTTCAGAAAAATCCTTCAGGTCCCACAATCTCTTGGGTTTTCAAGCATTTTTGTTGATTTGAACCCTTTCCAACAATGACTACATATTTTGAGATCCATCTTTTCACACTGAGGACCACTGAGGGACTCATTTGCAACTATTACAGAAGGTTCAAATGCTCATTATTGCTCCAGAAGGAAAAAATATGCACTAAGAGCCAGGGGTGAAAACTTTTGAACAGAATAGAGATGTGTACATTTTTCTTATTTTGTCTAAATATCTTTTTTTTTTTTTCTTTTTTTTTCACTCCTCAGCTCTAAATGCATATTTTTTCCTTCTAAAGCATCAGTGAGCATTTGAACCTTCTGCAAAAGCTGCATATGAGTCCCTCAGTTATCCTCAGTGTGAAAAAGATAGATCTCAAAATCATACAGTCATTGTTTGAAAGGGTTCAATTGCTGGAAAACCAAATAGTTAGTCAGTACTAAATGAGCAATAACATGCATTTTGTATGATCCCTCTTATTTTGGTAAAATAATTAACATTTAGCAGATTCTGAACGGGGAATGTAAATTTTTTCCTCAACTGTACAGTATCATTCATAAAGTGTGAATAATATGAAGCTATAGACTTCTGTGTAATCCTTTATTTTTTACTTGATATGTAATATGTTCAACTTTGGTTACTCTTTTCTCTCACAGGTACTTAACTACATCTTATGGTACAGGTCAAGACATTGATGAAAGAATAGTTGAAGGTACTTTTCAGGGAATTTACTATACTAATATAAATTTGTATTCCACTATACTGTAACTAATGTAAGTTATAGAAAACATGACAAGGAAACAACTATTTTTTTGTCACTCATTTCTAGCAAACCCACTTCTTGAGGCGTTTGGGAATGCCAAAACTGTCCGAAACAACAACAGCAGTCGCTTTGGAAAATTCGTGGAGATTCACTTTAATGAAAAGGTGTGTTTTGTACAAAAGCCTCACTACAAACACAAAACTGTAATGCCTATTTAAATAATGTACAATTTTGTGTGTAGTGATGCAGATGTGTGTTTTTGTACATGAATTAGTTACATATTTATTTGAATGCATTGCTAATTTGTTTTCCAGAATGCGGTAGTAGGTGGCTTTGTGTCCCATTACCTGCTAGAGAAGTCCCGTATCTGCACCCAAGGTCAGGAGGAAAGGAACTATCACATTTTTTACAGGCTGTGCGCTGGAGCGCCTGAAGACATCAAGGGGAAGTTCCACCTCAGCTCTCCAGACTCTTTCAGGGTTTGTGAATTCTGCATTACATCAGTCTGTCACATACACTTACAGTACACTTTATTTTCTGTAGAACAGCCATTAAGTGATTTCACAGTGTCGATAAAGACATTAACAGTTATTTTGACATGGTTCAATTCAGGTTGACACATTTGTAAGCAATGATGCAAAATGTGAAATTATATTATTTAAATCAAAGAACATGTTTCTAAACATTTCTTGTATACATTTTCTGTTTCAATCCAGTATCTAAGTCGAGGATGCACAAGGTATTTTTCTACCAAGGATACAGACAAGCTGGTACCTCAAAACCGCAAGAGTCCAGAGGTAATACATTTATTTTTAATTCATTCTCTGAGAAACTGCTGATATGGATTAAAACATCTCCAAAGGATTTTTGTGGAGAACTCACTTACTCTCCCTCTTACACACTCAAACATAAAAAGACACATTTTTTTTTGTTAGTTTGGACGGAGAAGAATTAATTATGAATGTCTGGAAAGCAGGCAAGACACTACAGGCAAAAAACATTGTTTTACATTGCACTGGTCAATTTTAAGATTTTGGTCTATTTGGATTTTCATGAACTGTGCTTTCAGACTAGTGCAATAAAAACATCTCAAACACACCTTTAAAGGGTTATTGACCCAAAAATGAAAATTAGCCCATTATTTACTCATCCTCGAGGCATTCTAAGTGTATATGACTTTCTTCTTTTAGTTGAATGCAATCGGAGGTATAATAAAAATTGTTCTGGGTTCTCCAAGCTTTATAATGGCAATGGACAGGTGTTTCTCTTCAAAAGTTCAAAATAAGTCCAATAAAGCGCATCCATGCATAATAAAAAGTGCTTTTTTTTTAACTGATTTTGCACATTTTGACACAAACATGAATTATTCACAGTTTTGAAATTTAAAATCTTCTGTTTTCAATACTCATCAAAGCTTTAGATGAAGGAGGCAGTATGATGAAGGGTTAGTCGAGGGTCACTGGAGGACGTGATTCTGGTTTTATGGCAGCATTGTTTCAGCATGATAAACCTCAGCTCTAATCTTAGCTTGTCCTTTACAAGCGTCTTTACTTGTGTTTGGCTGTTGGTCTACGGCATGATATTAATTCCCAGATACAAGGCCTTTTGTTAATGACCTTGTATACCAATTTGTATAAAATTTATGCATGATTATATTCATACTAATCCAATCACTGCACTAATCATTTGTAACATCATTGTTTGTGGTTATGTGTCTGTGTGTCTCTGATACATCAAAGGATGAGAAGGTGAATATGTGTGTTGTGCAATCCGAGGGCTTTATTTCTTCTCTCCTTTTGCGATATAAATACATGACCTGGGTCCAATGTATTTTCTTAGTGGGTGGATGTTATACTTACCATAGTTTGGTTTGTTCTTATAGTTAACAAACCTAAAGGAGTATTCTGGGATCAATGATTTTGATTGGTCTTTTTCTTAAAAAGAAAGCAAAAATCTAGCTTATGCTGGTTACATATGAATTCTTTCTATGTAAAATTTGATCAAATTTTCTAACATTTCCTTGCAAAGTTCATGTAACACTTAAACACTTAAAAAAAAAAAAAAAGAAAAGAAAAATGTTTGACCCAGATCTTGTAAAACCTGGGAAGTTTTCTTGGAAGCGAAACTGCCCCTCCCTGCTGCTCTTTTGGCTTTTTCTAAGGTTTTTCTTTTTCTAAGGTAATGGGATATTCTTCTCTTAATATTCTTATGTATGGTTTGCCACAAAACAGTAGTAGTAGTATTACAGAAGGGTGCAAGCCTAGTACACTTTTAAAATCCACCACATCAAGGTAAATGCTATTAATGGCGTACTGTGGCACTCTTGCTATACTGTACTTGCAGTTTTTTTTTATGTCCATTAGCATTATCTGCTTCTCTCAAAGGACACATTTCTCTTTAGCAGCTGCATTTGTGTACCAAAATATCTTCAGGTTCCTTTTAAGTGTTTTTAAACAGAAGACACCAATCCAAAATGCCAGCAACTTATCAATTTATTGACAATAGTTTTGGCTCAGTTTCATCAGTCATCAGGGGGATGGAACCTCTTTGTCATTTAAAAATATCCACACAGTTACATCAGTCTCATGATTGTTGTGAGGGGCTGGACATTTTGTATAAGTCATGATGTTAGTAACAGAGATTATCTGTGGCTGTCACTGAATGTATCGCACCCGAAAGAGGCAATTCCTAATTTACACACTCTGCAAGACAACAGCCACAATGAGACATGAACCGTGAGGAATTCCTCCTAAATACAACTTCTGTATTTAGATGAGAAGTAAACAAGAAACAAATGCAATTAAATCTTTATACAGTGTATATATAGGTTCAGCAGGATCTTGATGTTTAGATATTTTAACAACACCAGGGTCAAGAATAACATCTACATTTCAGTCAGTTGAATGGCTACGTAAAATTCACATGGGAAAATGTTGAGGACAAGTCCCTTTTTGTACTTTACAATAAAGAGGGTGGAGTATCAGACATCAAAGACTGTAGAAAACCTACATACACCTGCCGTTTTCCTTTTTTCCTCCGATGAACTCCTATGACCTGAAATTTGTACACTCTTAAAAATAAAGGTGCTTCACAATTCCATAGAAGAACCTTTTTTGTCTAAATGGTTCCATAAAGAACCTTAAACATCTGATAAACCTTTCTGTTTCACAAAAGGTTCTTTGTGGTGAAAGAAGGTTCTTCGGATTATAAAAAGGTAAGAAAGAGATGGTTCTTTGTGGAACCAAAAATGGTTCTTCTATGGCATTGCTGTGAAGAACCTTTTAAAGCACCTTTATTTTTACAGAACAAACTAGAGACAGACTAAATCAAGAAGAACTGTGGCTTTGTCTCCAATATGCTTCAAAAGACCTACCTGCAAAGCTACCTGAAAAACCATGCACAAGTGCACCTAGGGAAAAAGCTGCTTTGAACGCAAATGATGGTCACACCAAATGTTGATTTAATATAGTTAAATAGAAGTTAATTGATGAAGAAAATGTATTTATGACATTATTTTTGACCACATTCTCATTTTAAAGCACGGTTGAAGCATCTAGGAGATGTTGCCACAGTTCTTCCAGATTTAGTCTGTCTTAGTTTGTTCTGTTTCTTCATGCCATTTCAGACAGAATGGATGATGCTGAGATCAGATCTCTGTGTGGAGCACTGGCTGTTTGTGGAAACAAAAATCTTGGATGTAAACTGATATTTCCCACTGACACACTACAGTAAAACATAGACACAACTGACTTAAAACCATTTTTAGCTGGTGAAAATACTAAAATAAAAAATACTAACAGTGTTCTAATAATTTTGGCCACCTCTGTATGAATATATAGGCTAATGACAATGCTTGTATATAAGATCAGACTGGAGCTTTTAAAAATCATTATAAAATTAAAACTATCTTATTTTTAAACTTTAAATTTGAATGTAGTTTAATGCATTTTAGTTTTATTTTGTCATTAAATTTTCTGTCACAATGATATGAGCACAGTTCCTCCAACCTTGTGGCTTAACAAATTGGTTGGGAGATCCTGTTATTTCATGCTCATCACTTCAAAGTCAAAAGAAAGCTGCATGTTTGAACTGACAACAAACCAACCAGCTCAGAGTCAGACAAAACAAAATTCCAAAAGATTTTCAAAAAGCACTGCATGCCTGAGCATTTCAACTTTTCGAGTCTAAAAGTGTGGTCACTATTTTGTTGCAAAATTGTACAAGGATGTTGGCTGTAAATTTTCGCAGAACAGTGAATGTGACTGCATGTAGCTACAAGACCTCAAAGCAAGATGTCAACATAAGAAAACCATAAACTCTCATGTATATTAGGTTGTCTGCAGTTACATTAGAAAGACTGAACAACTGCATCTCAGACAACTTTCCTCATTTACATCTCATTGAGTTTCATGATGTAGCGTTGTGGATAGATTTGAATGATTGTGTGCCCCATCAAACTGATGAAGTTACTTGATACACTACATAGCCAAAATGATGTGCTCATGAATGGGTCTGGCTTTTTAAGCTACACAAGTTACTGTCAGTTGTGAAAAGTAAATATACAGCCATGCATTATCCTTACACAAGTATTTTCTTGTTTCTGAATTGGAGTTCAGTCACTTACTAAAATCTGTTATAAGCTTTTGTAACAGGAAAGTAAGGAGCAATTCCTGTTTAATGCCAGTGGTTTTAAAATCAAATATTCAAGACCATGGTATTGGTGTTCTGCTGCACATATACTTATGGTTCCGTAGTACTGAGTAACAAAACATTGAATAAATTGATTCCAGTTGCTGTGCTGAGTTTTATTAGCAATCAGGCTCCTGGTTAAACTTGTGTTTCTTTTCCGAGTTTGATTTGACTGTTGTTCCTCAGCATCTAAAGGCAGGCCCTCTAAAAGACCCTTTGCTGGACGATCATGCTGACTTTAACAGAATGTGTGTGGCCATGAAGAAGATCGGTCTGGATGACACAGAGAAGTTCAACATGTTCAGGGTGGTGGCTGGGGTTTTGCACCTTGGAAACATTGATTTTGAAGAGGCTGGAAGCACCTCAGGTAAACACAGAACTTTTATTAAAAACACTGTTTTTGGTGGTAACAGTTAAAATCATCTTGCCAACAACTTTTGTGCTTATTCATTTAAAACTGATGACAGTGAAAATAATCCAGCCTATGAAAACATCTACATTTTTTTTTACATTGTATTTTACATAAAAGCTATCATCATGACTTGCTGTTTCTGACAGCAAGCACACAAGCCAGAAGTGGATTAGTGTTGTTATTGGTAACTAAAACTATTAATTATAAAACTATCGTTTTTGTAAATTGAGAAAAAAAAAAAATATAAAAAATATAGATAAAAGTTGATGAAAGATGAAACTTTCATCTGCAAAAGATTTCTGTTTTAAATAAAGGTGGTTCTTTTTATCTTTTTATTTGTTAACGAATCCTGGGAAAGAAAAAAAAACAGGTTCCAACTAAATATTAAGCAGCACAACTGTTTTCAACATTGATAATAAATCAGCATATTAGAATGATTTCTGAAGGATTATGTCACTCTGAAGACTGGGGTAATGATGCTAAAAATTTATCTTTGTATCACAGGAATAAATTACATTTTAAAATATATTCACATAGAAAACAGTTATTTTAAATTGAAATAATATTTCACAATATTACTTTTTTTTTCTATATTTTTGATCAAATAAATGCAGCCTTAATGAGCATAAGAAAAATCTTACTGATCCCAAACTTTTGAACGCAGTGTGTATACATAAATGACAAAAGCATTCATTTTACAAAAATGATTTTTTTTTTAATTAATAGCTAATTGATAATATTGATATGTACTATAATAGTATATTATAAAATAATACTGGGGTTACCAAATGTTTCCACAGTGATAGTAAAACTTGAGATTACCTACTTTAAGAGGACATCTCAAATGTTCCCACAACAGTGGCTTAATAAAAGGACTAAATAATGCATTAATGTTTATTTTTTATAGTACTAAAAGATTCATTTAAGGGTTTGGGTTATTGAAACTTATGTAACTTATTAAAACAATGGAAGTCAGAGTGTTTAGTTCTAGAAAGCAATGAACATCTGTTTTTACTGTACGTCTAGGCTATTACTCAGTGCTGAGTGTAAATCACATAACAGTTCCCTCACAGTAAACAATTTTCCATTAGCCATTACATTCATTATATACACCACATCTTGTTGAAAACGAAGTAAAAAAAGAACATGACAGTTTTCATATTGACACTTTCATGTGTTTGTGTGTTTCAGGTGGCTGTGTCTTAAAGAAGACGTGTGGGCAGTCATTAGAGTTCTGTGCGGAGCTGTTGGGTCTGGATGAGGAAGATCTGAGGGTCAGTCTGACCACCAGAGTCATGCACACCACTGCAGGGGGCAATAAAGGCACAGCCATCAAGTAAGAGCTGCTTCACCCTGTCTCTGATGAACAGTTGAACTGAGATGCTTGGAGTCCAGTGGATAACCGTTCATCTCTGTGGTCTTCTGTAGGGTTCCTCTGAAGGTGGAGCAGGCCAGTAGTGCTCGTGATGCTCTAGCTAAAGCCATCTACAGCCGTCTCTTTGATCATGTGGTCACCAGGATCAACCAGTGCTTCCCTTTCGACTCATCTGCTCACTTCATTGGTGTGCTGGACATCGCCGGCTTTGGTAAAAGACCATGTCTGCTCATGAATACACACTGTTTTGAGTCACCTGAGCTGTTGATGTCAAATGGCTGATCATTCCAATTCCTTGTAGGCTATTTCAGTCATCTGTCAGCAGTTAGCCAACCGTTAGCTAACTCTAAAGCCAACCAATCAAACACTCCTGCTTATGCCGAACCTCATTTTGTCTTCCTTTTTACCTCAGAGTATTTTGAGCACAACAGTTTTGAGCAGTTCTGCATTAACTACTGTAATGAGAAACTCCAGCAGTTCTTCAATGAACGCATTCTCAAAGAGGTGAGTAATTCAGCTGACGTGCTGTCAGAGGGATGTGTAAATCAAGTTTTAGATACATTTGATACTTTTATTCAACAGGAACACATTCAGTTGATTAAAAGTGACCATGCAACATGTGAAATGTTAATGCAATTTAAAATAGTGGTTTTATATTTTAATATATTTTAAAATATAATTTATTCCTGTGATGCAAAGCTGAATTTTCAGCATCATTACTTACGTGATCCTTCAGAAATCATTCTAATATGCTGATTTCTTATCAGTGTTGGAAACGGTTGTGCTGCTTAATATTTTTTTTTCAGGATTTTTGGATAAATAAAACGTTATAAAGAACCCCATGTATTTAAAATAGAAAACTTTTGTAACAATAAAATAACCTTGTTCGTTTGGGGTCAGTCATTTTTTTTTCTTTCTTTCTTTCTTTGAAAGAAATTAATACTTTTATTCAGCAAGGGTGTGTTAAATTGATAAAAAGTGATATTCAAGACTTATATTGTTAGAAAAGATTTATATTTTTTAAATAAATGCTGTTTTTTTTTACTTTTTATTCATCAAATAATCCTGAAAAAAGATTCTAAAAAAATATTAAACAGCTGTTTCCAACATTAATAATAAAAGTAATAAATCAGTATATTAGAATTATTTCTGAAGGATCATGTTACACTGGAGTAATGGCAGATGAAAATTCAGCTTTGCATCACAGAAATAAATTATATTTTAAGTATATTAAAATAAAAAAATGTTATTTTAAATTGCAATAAATTAAATAATAAATAATATACATATTTCTGTATTTTAATCAAATAAATGGAATTTATGAGCATTAGCACTTTTTTTTTATAATAATCAGAAATGTTTCTCGAGCATATTTACATGCACTATTTTCAAAATGCGATTGCTAACTCTACTCATTTATCAACATACAGTAGGAATCAACAATTCACTTATATTGTTAATCAAATTAAACCCAAAAACACCATGAAATACAGATATTACAGCAAATTTACAGTACAACCACCTATGGAAACCCGTTTTCGCCGCTGCATAATCAAATAAAAAGAATTGTGACTTTTGATCTCACAGTTCAGACTTTTTCTTGCAATTCTGACTTTCTTCCTTGCAGTTGCTTGTTATGAAGTCAGAATTGCGAGATATGAACTCTGAGAAGCTTCCATACATAGCCATTTCAAATCTTAACCAATGCCAAAAAAGCATTTATTCATTATGTCTGTTTTTACACAATATTACATGTATTTTTGTGTACGGCAAATTTCGCCACATGTTGACTGTGTTTTGCTGTGAATAAACCATTTTTGCAAGTACAAGTGTAATAGAATCGTCCAAAACAGAGAGATGTTTTGATGCTGCAATGATTAAAATTGCTAAATGATTTGGCTAAGCTGAGTTGAGTCAAAATTGGCCATTGTAAGGCATGAACTGGACTGATATTTTGTCTATTGTCTTGTGTATGATTAACAGGAGCAGGAATTGTATCAAAAAGAAGGTCTGGGGGTCAACGAGGTCCATTACGTTGATAATCAGGACTGTATAGGTCTGTGTCTCATTAATTATGACTCTACACTACACTGATTTCATTGGGCATATGGGGTACAAAAATTATATCCGCACTCTTCTGCCTTTTTACACAGACTAATAAGACAGAATGCAGAAAATTACGTCACCCCAAATTTGATTGATGATTGTATGAATCTGCCTTTCTGTCTTCTTCAGACTTGGTGGAGGCGAAGTTAGTTGGCATCTTAGATATCTTGGATGAAGAGAACCGGCTACCTCAACCCAGTGACCAGCACTTCACTGACACCGTCCACAGCAAACACAAGGACCATTTCCGCCTAACTGTGAGTCACACTTTATTCTACATCTCACTTCAGCGTCTCACTCTAGTGGCTTTATTTTTCAAATCTTTCGTCCCACAGGTTCCCAGGAAGTCCAAGCTGACAGTGCACAGGAATGTCAGAGATGACGAAGGCTTCATCATAAGGCACTTTGCTGGAGCTGTCTGTTATGAAACGGTAAACACACACATTGGTCTTTCCATTTAGGGAGAAAACAAGACGCATTTAAACTTGCTTGATTACCAAAGATTTTAAAATTACCATCAAAGTGTCACTCTTTTACAAATTGGGCATGAGATGGAGATCCAAGAGATCTTGGAAGGTTGTCTATGTTGCTTAATGGGTCAACCATCCCTGCTTGATCACAAAGATATTTGATCTGTCTTATTGGCTGCAAAAAGAACCTTGTGGAGAAAAAAGTGGTTTGTCAGAATTCAACCACTTTGATTCAGTTATTTCAAGTTGGTTCTGATTTTTTTTTATGATGAATAATGTAGATGCCTATTACAATCAGTGCATTTTTTGTTGACAGTGCTCAAGAATCAAAAAGTGGCAGACACACAGAGCCCATGTCAATTCATTTTTTTGGTGTAAAAATCACTTATTTAATGCTATTTATTCCAGAAGCAGCTTCTGTTGAAATGTATTCTTTATCTAAAACTGATATTAAACAACTGAATAAACATTAACTACATGTACCCAACAAACCCATCGCTGAAGATAATTAAATAAAACAAACTGAAATAAAAAAGAAAGAAAGAAAAGCTTTAATAACCTTTTTCGTAATGAAACTGGTGATTAAACACCGTGTAGTGTCCATTGATAGGGCTATTGGTAGATTTTCGGATCTTACACAAGGGTATCAGCTTGGCCAGTGATTCAAATTAGCAGCCTGTGGTGTTTAGTCTATTAGACACAGGATATGTGATATATATATATTTGCCAAGTCTAGATAAAGAACACACCTGACTGAATACATTCAGTATTAATGTGCTATATTAAAGTTGACAGATAAACTGTATAACTTAAGTGTGTGATACTGAGATTGTACCATGATTGGGGATCCTGAAATATTGTTATTGTTGTAAGTGCTGCATTTTACCTTAAACCTTAAATTTATCTGCTGTCAAGAAAAGGAATTTAAAGTTTTGTTCTCTGTGATATAGATGTTTTTCCCTCTCTCTTTTAGACTCAGTTTGTGGAGAAGAATAACGACGCTCTTCACACGTCCTTGGCGAGTCTGGTGAGCGAGTCGAAGGATAAATTCATCGGAGAGCTCTTTGAGAACTCTAACAACTCCAAAAACACCAAGCAGAAGGCCGGCAAACTGAGCTTCATTAGTGTAGGCAACAAATTCAAGGTCAGTATTTATTTGGCTATTTGAGGGGAAAAAATTAACAGATATGTTCAGGGTTATTGCAGTTTCTTAAAATGTCTTGAAAAAATATCTTAAATGGTATAGCAAAGGTCAAAGAAAAATCGGAATTGCGATATGGCTTAATGTGAAGCCTGTTTACTTAAGTAAAAGAATCTGATTTGGTTTTGAAATTGTTTATACTTTATGGACATATACTTTATTATTGTTATTTGTAAAGTTTTACATTTCATACACAGAAGTTTAATTTTTCATATTTTTCTCTTACAGACACAACTAAATATTCTTCTGGAAAAGCTGCACAGTACTGTGAGTCATCAAGCCTAACTTTGATTTTTGTAATTGTTTTCAGTTTCAGCTCAATGCTAAATGTTACCACATACATTAGCTGAAACAGCTAACATGTTTTTGTGAATTACAGCAGGTCATGAATGTGCTGCTGCTGTGTGTTTCAGGGTTCAAGTTTTGTCCGCTGTGTGAAGCCCAATCTGAAGATGGTTAGCCATCAATTTGAGGGCGGTCAGATTCTGTCTCAGCTACAGTGCTCAGGTTAGCAAACACACGGTGCATGATTTACCTGCACACCTGCATCACATTACACAGAGCTGCCAGCGTCATTGCATTGTATCTTACAAGATTTTGCTTCGCACTTTCAAGCTCAAGTTCAAGCTCAAATGGACATGTCCTGAGGTGTGACATGCGTAAATCCACCTAGAACTATTTTAACAGCATCTCAGTAGCTATTTATTATGAGTGCAGCTTTTATGACTTCATATTAGTAAAAGACTACATGAAAAATTTTAATGTGGCATTTATTATGTTGCAGTGAGGGAGGGAAGCTCATGGACACGCAATGTGTCACCTACCTACTATTTAATGCTTTGAAGCCTACCGTAAAATATTTGCTGAAAAACCTGTTGTACCCAATCTTGTACATAGCTTTTGTCTGATTAATAATTTATACTGTTAGCATAAAAGTGTTTTTTTTCTTGCTGTGAAATCTTGATACTGAAATAGACCTAAGAAAATAAAATTGTTAGTAATATTTAAAAAATAAACACTTTTCATGCAACTTAGGTTTACTTAATTATCCATGCATCATAGTATTGCATTGCATTATATGTTTTACCCCCTCCCACCCCCAAACAATAGAACTACAGAGCTTTGATCGTAAAGCATTTACATTTGAAATCTTTAAATCTTGCTAAGACATAATACTGACAGATAAAGAGTAACAACTGGTATTTATATCCATTTTATGTAGGGCAGCCCACTAATAGTTAACTAACTGTTAGTCGACGAAAAGAGGATAGACCAAAATTTTATTAGTCGCTTAGTTGCAGAAAAAAAAGCACAGGAAGTGCTGAAGTCATGCAGTCCATCACGGACAGATCGTTAACGGCTGTGGTAATATAGTACATCGGGCAGGACATCCAAATGCTCACCTATCATTTATCGACTTCAAAATATGGCTTTACATCTGATAAATGTATGTAGTAGCAACTTTACATTGCAGCTCAATCTAATGTTACCGTAGAGAAATGTGCGCTATTCAAGTGTCTGAATAATGTCAAATGAAGTGCAGAGTGTGAAAGCTGAATAGTAGCGCGCTTGCTTCATGACAAATGGAAACACCGGTGCGATCACTTGCTCTTAAAATACTCTCATTTTTGGTCATACAGATAAGAGTGAAGTTCACTGCACACTGACTCCGAAATTTTCGTATGCGTTTTTTTTGTTTGTTTGTTTTCATATTCATCATTCTTTCCTGTCAAAATGCTTTTTATGGATGCGAAAACTCAAACCTGAGCCGATTTTTTTTTTTTATGATGGACGAAAGTGTGTAAACTCGACTGACATAACGTGAGGTCGTATTTATTTTTTTAAGTGCGAAAATTTACAAAATTCACATTTATTGTGTACACTCGTAACAACAACGAAATGTTGCGCTATTGTAAAATAATTAAAGCAAACTGGATGCCTCTGTGAACTTGAACGTGAAACGTCGAAACTCTGTGTATACTTGCCTTACAGGCATTAAAAATATGTTTATAGAGATTGAATTGTATACTTTTAAATGAATCAATTTAAATATAAAACAAATATTCTCAGATTATGTAATCCATATGAAACATGCATACAGGCGCATCTCACTGCCGCAGAGATGAGTTGGTGTCACCGAACGTGCAACTAATAGTCAACTAATGCTTGAAATGAATGACTACTAGTCGACCAGAAAAAATCTTTAGTCAAAGGGCAATTTTATGTATTAGTATCCATTTTATGTAGTAGTAGTAGTCTGTTACTGTAGTCTGAAATTGTCAGATACAGATACAGATACAGATACAGTTATAAAGATCTCATTAATTCACATGCTGTCAGAATAAATTGCATGTTTTGCTTAGTTTAGGCTTTTGAATAATATTGATCTTCATATTTTCACTATATCATACTATGATAAGATGATATGATACTAAGACAGATGTATCCAAAATGATTCTGAACAGAAAACACACGTGCATTATTTTGTTTGTTTTAAGATTTTGACTAAGGTTCAATAAGCATTTCCATTTCAAAAAGTACATATTTAAGAATATTATTTCAACTTATCAGGCTTTACAGAGTTAAAATTCAACAAGGTTGTAAATTATTTAAGTGTCAAGGGACAAAGAGTCTTCGCTATCCCAGTCAGAATTTGCAAGCAAAGAATATGTTCTCCCACCGTGTCTTTGAGAATTTCTGTGTTTGTTTACTCAGGGATGGTGTCTGTACTGGATCTGATGCAGGGTGGCTTCCCCTCACGAGCGCCGTTCCATGAGCTCTACAACATGTATAAACAGTACATGCCCTCCAAACTGACACGGCTCGACCCTCGACTCTTCTGCAAGGTATGTGTTACATCAGGACACAAACACAGTCAGTGTGTAAATACATGTATAGGATGATGTTTTTCTGTGTTCTGGTAAGGTTTCGCTACTTGGACAACTACTATTGAGTGTAACAGTTGTCACTCTGTTGTATAACATTTAGTTACTAAAAGCATTTTTTTTTCTGCTCAACAGGCTTTGTTCAAAGCTCTCGGCTTGAATGAAAATGATTATAAATTTGGTCTGACAAAAGTTTTCTTCAGACCTGGAAAGGTAATGTATCTTCCTTATATGAATCATTTCCTTATTTAATGTGACATTAATGTGCAGGTCATAGTTTACCCCAAAATAAAGTAAAAAATATGTCTGGCTAAAGAAAATCTAGTATCTAGTACAGTTTAAGTTTAACAAAAGTATTGTAAGGATCCTAATAATATCACAATGTTCAATCTGCCAAATGTATTTTTTGGACCCATCCAACTGTTAATTGTGATTTGAATTTTTATTCAACCATCTTTTTTCATCCATAGGTAGATATTGATAATAGTAATTTTTTTGTACTTGTGACCATAAATTAATGCAATTTATTGGCTGATTTAATGTTACGCAGTTTGCAGAGTTTGATCAGATCATGAAGTCAGATCCAGATCATCTGGCTGAGCTGGTGAAACGTGTCAATAAATGGCTCATCTGCAGCCGCTGGAAGAAGGTGCAGTGGTGTGCCCTGTCCGTCATTAAATGTACGTAACAAACTGATTGTTTCTTAATCTTTTAGAAAGGGGAAAAATTACCTATTGGTCAAAACTTTGTTTAGATTCAGTCTTTGCACATTCTAGACTTCAACCTCATGAAATGCTTCTTGGGATGCTTTTTAAACACTACTGAAGGAGTTCCCTTGTATTCTGTCTACTTGTTGGATGCTTTTGAAAACAAAATTGAAATAAAACAATATAAGAATAAATACAGGAATAAACATAAGAGTAACTACAAGCAGTAAATAAAAAAGTAAAGGACTAAAATGAAAATCTTCAAATACCTTCAATTTGAGTTTTTGTTTAACGATTTCTTCTTGCTCTTTCAGTGAAGAACAAGATGCTGTACAGAGCCAAAGCGTGTATCCAGATGCAGAAGACTGTTCGCATGTGGCTGTGCAAGAGGAAACACAAACCACGGTGGGTGGCACTTCCTCTCCTCTTCAATATTTCTTATTGATGGAAAATAGTGGAATGCCAGAATTTACTATAGTCTACTAACCATTAGTCGACCAGAAGAGGCTTGGTTGACCAAAATTTTATTAGTCGCTTAGTCGCAGAAAAAAAAAAATCAACAGGAAGTGGCCAAATCACGCAGTCTGTGACAGTAATACAGTACATCGAACAGGACATCTGAACAAAAAAAAAAAAGCTTTTAAGCTTTCAAACTGTTTTCCTCTGAGAGCACTAGAAACTTGAGATGTTCAACTACACTGATATTCTAGTGTAAAACAAGTTTTTGACTTTTTTTGTGTGCACGCAAAATAGCAGGTAAGATTTACCTTTAAGTTTCATTTGTTGAACAGAATTCAGAAGAAGTTTTCAGAAATGCCACAAAGTCTGTGCACATCTGTGTGGTTAGATGAGGGAGCTCAATGATGTGTCTTTGACCTTCATTATGTATGTTTTGGTTATACAGTGTAGTAAATAAAATACAAATAATCTAAAACTCCATTCTCTGAATCTTCTCACATTGTTTCCTTACCTGCTATAGTCAAGTCAGTCATTGATGGGGCCATTAGGGAGGGCTCTTTTGTCTCTCAGGTGTGAATTGCTAAATATTCATGGGTCATTGCCACACCTATGAATAATCCCTTTCGATCACAAAACATGTTTTATAAAATTTACATCAATATACTGTTTTCTCTGAACGAGTGAACGAGATTATTTTCACATCATTTGGTTGAAAAAATTCTAGCCTACCACATCCAATTATCAAAAGTCTTGTAAAGAAATGTCCTGTATGTGCTTCATGGCCTTATTTCAGTGACTTCAAAACTTTAGATTTTCAATAACCACGCATAAACGTAGTTTTCTCAAAAACACAAACATGCACATTAATGTTGCTTGCATATTATTGTAGCCCAATATGTGCTGATTACAATGTAATCTGACTTTAACCATTCATATGTTTTTAAGATACTGAAAAAAGCACAAATGCCAGGGCATGTCAAAACTTCTTCAAGGCCCCAAAACACCCTCAGACCCCAGAGGGTTAAAAGATGTATGTATTAGCAACTTTACATGCCCGCTCAATCTAATGTTGACCTAGAAATATTCAAGCGTGAGTGTGGAAGCTGAACTTCGGAAGCGGTCACTTGCTCTTAAAATACAGATAGGACTCTGTTTATTTGTGTGCAGTGCCCTCACAATAACAACGAATCATTGCACTTTTGTAAAATAATGAAACCAAACAGGATGCACTTTCTGCCGTCTCGGTCTCTGTGAACTTGAAACTCTGTGCATACTTGCATTACAGACATGAAAAATATATGTAGAGAGTGAAATATCTACTTTTAAACTAATTATTTTAAATGGAAAATAAATATTTTCAGATTATGTAATCTGTATTAAACATGCATACAGTCGAAAACAAAGAAAGCACTAGTTTATCAATAAATTATTAAAACGCTAATGCAGTCTCCTTGCTGTTTTTTCCAGAAACATTCATAATTATTATATCTGCCGGTGTGCTGTGGCAAACTTTTTTTTGCGTGCGCTTGAGTGCTTATTAGTCTATGTAGGCAATTAAAGGCTCATTATTGGTTTATTAATAAACGTGCGACTAACAGTCGACCAGAAAAATCTTTAGTTAAGGGCAGCCCTAGTTTACAGTAATACATTTACTAGAAGTCTAGCAGACAACTTTGGTACATTTGTAAATTTGATTTGCAAATATCAAGCTTTTATCATAGAACTATAACACTTAAATGTTGGTATTAGACTTCTGTGATTAAAGATTAAGCACGGTTACATTTTGTTTGGTAAATCTCAAAGCACACTACTCCGACATTAACGCATGTAGGTTAGTAAAATTAGTACTTTTTAAAGATATTTTTTTTTTAAGAAGGGTGCATTAAAGTAATTAAAACTAACAATAAAGACGTTTATAATGTTACAAATGATTTTTTTTTTTTAAATAAATGCCTTTGTTTGAATTTTCTATTTATTAAGGAATTCTGGAAAAATGTATAGTGGTTTCTTGAAAATATGAAGCAGCACAACTGTTTTCAACATTGATTAATAAATCAGATCAGCATATTAGAATGATTTCTTAAGGATCCTGTGACACTGAAGTAAATTTAGCTTTTCCATCACATTTTAAAATATATTACAATAGTTATTTAAATTACGTTTTTTGCTGCAATTTATTTGATTCAATAAATTGTAAAAGTGATGTCTTTCAAAATCTTTTGCACAGTAGTGTAGCTGAAATAATTTTCTGTTGTAATCATCAGTATGTCACAGATGCATGTAAAACTGTTAAAACATCAGAAATACTTGAGTAGAAGTTAAAAGCATTAATGTGTTTTTGTGTGTGTGTGTGTTAGGATTGAAGGGCTGGTGAAGGCACGTAACCTAAAGATGAGGATGGAGAAGCTGAATGAGGTGGTGTCTGGACTAAAGGAGGGAAAACAGGAGATGAGCAAACAAATGCAGGAACTCGATTCTTCTATCGATGCCCACATACATAAGATAAAGGTATGTATCTGAGATAAAAAACAAAACAAAACTGTCCCAAACATGTCCAGCACACATTCCTGAAACCCCTGTTCGTCTTCTAAGCTAAAAGGGCTGTAGGTGAAGAACTATATCATGTATGTTTCTTCTTTCTCTAGAACACTGTAATGACCCGCATAGACATCGACCATGAGCACCAGGCTCTGGTCACACGCTCACAGGGGCTGCTCAGTGCCATGCAGAAGAAGAAACAGGAGGAGGAGGAGATGGAGCGTCTGAGACGTATCCAAGAAGAAATGGAAAAAGAGAGGAAGAGACGTGAGGAAGAGGAACAGAAGCGTAAACAAGATGAACAGGACAGACGCCTGTGAGTATACATCAGGATTAACAAATGACAGTCTAATCAAATGCATTAATTTACCCTCATGACATTTCAAACCCAGATTACTTTTACTGTGAAACAGAAGAGTTTTTTTTTTTAATTGATATGCCAGCTAATATTTTCTATATAATAAAAGTGGATAAGGATCATAAAGGGCCATCAAACTGTCATGAAAGTGCATATGATTCAACACGAACAGAGAAGCTAGTGTTATTTATTTATTTAATTTTTTTTTTTTTAAAGAAAAGAAGCAGTAAGTAAATTAATAGAGATAGAATACAACAAGAACTTGTGTAGAATAGAATAGAATTAGAATAGAGGGTGCTAGAGTTAGAGGGTCAAATAAAGATTGAAGAATGTGTTTTTAGACGATTTTTGAAGAAGGCTAAGGACTCAGCTGTTCGGATTCTGGAGGACACAGAAGTCTGAGGTAATGAATTTAGGTAAAGGGGTGCAGAGCCAGTGGTGGTTTTGTAGGCAAACATTAATGCCTTAAATTTTATGCGAGCAGCTATAAAATGGTAGCCAGTACAAATTGAATTGAATATATATATATATATATATATATATATATATATATATACATATATACAGTTGCAATCAAAATTATTCAACCCCCCCCAGAGACTGCAGTACTTTACAAATATTTTTGCTCTTTCTGAAGATCCAGGACTAAATTGCATCTACATCAGTTTTCTGGCATATTAAAAAGTGATAATGTCAATATATAATGTAATGTTTTTGAGTTATAGGATTTTTTAATAACACAGCTATGTCAGAATTATTCAACCCCTATTCAACATTGCTGTTTTAAGCTGTTTTATTTTTATGGTAAAGAACAAAATTGTCTTAAAAAATTGTCTTAAGCCTTTACAAACTTATTAAAAATGGAATTAGCTTGGGGTGTTACACATAGTATACTCTTAGCCCGTTCATGTGCTGAAGGTGAGTAGCAAATATGGTAAAGTCAACAAAGCTCACACAAAATCAATAGAGAAGAAATAGTTTGCTATATTAGAAAGTCTAAAACTACATGAAGATTTCTAAGACATTACTAGTCCCTGGAGACACAGCTGGCAGCCGTATTTGTTAGATTAAAGTGTGTTAAACCAGAAAACCTTTGAGGCTGTTGAACAAAAAAGCACAATATCATAAAATGTTTGATCAGATCAACTGAGAAAAACTTGCAATGTACAGCCAAAGACTTGCAAGATGACCCAACGAAAGGAGGAAAAATATTTCAATGCTGTGTACAAGAGGAACACTAGACAAGTGTAGTCTTCATGTTGAGGAATCTTGCTGAATACCACTCTTGACCAAGAAGAACAAAAAGGCTGACTTGAACATGCCAAAATTCATTTGGATAGACCTGTGGAGTGCTGGAAGAATGTTTTATGGAGTGATGTGTCCAAACTAGAACTTTTTGGATGTATGGATCAGCAGTATGTCTGGTGCAAAAAAGACAAAGCTTATAAGCAGAAGAACACTATCTCCATCGTCAAACATGGAGGTGGGCCAGTCCTGTTATGGGGTTGTTTTACTGTAGTAGTAAGTGGAAAACATGACCATACAAAGGATATCATTGATTTATTAAAGTATCAGACCATTTTGGCAAACATTGTGATGCCTTTTATGCAAAGTCTGAAGCTAATAATCAATGGACTTTCCTGCAGGACAATCATCCCAAAGTATACGTTCAAATCTACTTATGCTTGGTTCAGGAATCAGTCATAGAATGTTTTTAAGTGGCCTGTTCAGTTTCCAGATTTAATTCTCATTGAAAATACATGGTTGAATTTGAAGCAAGCAGTGGCAAAGTAAAAACCAAAGATTATCAGTGATCTGAAAGCTTTTTCAGGGGAGGAATGGCCCAAGATTGCAGCAGAATGGTGACAGAAGCATCTAAGCACTTCCAAGCAGTGTTTATTGGTGGTTTTAAAGAATAAAAGATTCTACACCAAATTTACTTTCAGGGGTTGAATAATTTTGAACATAAATGTTTAGAGCAAATTCGATTTTTTTTTTCATTATTCATCAACTTACGTTCTCAGAATTACTCAAAAGTGTATTAATAAACTTTCTTTAATAGTTTACTGATGCCTTTGTTGAATTGATAATTGTTTTCACAAAATGTTGTTCTCTGCAGAAAAATGTCTTGCAGGTCAGGGGGGTTGAATAATTTTGATTGCAACTGTATATATATATTATATATATATATATATATATAATTTTTTTAAATTAAAATATCAACTCAATCTTCTAATGAAATGGCTGGCTTTTCTCTGGTGATGTATACCAGGTTTCTTCTGTAAGGGGAATTTTACAGTAAAAACACACAAGGACCAGATATGATGAACAAAAACCAGGAGTCAAAGATTCAATCAATCGAAGTCATGTTTACTGAAGAAAATAGTTTGCAGTTTCATCAGCAGAAGTCAGCTTCAACACTCTCGATAGAGTTCGTAGGCCGCCCTGCGTACATGTTCAAAACACCAGTAATTATACTCTAACAGAGGTTGCTAATTACGTCAATGCATAGGTTAGGAAGATCCTGATTGGTCAAAAACTTAGATAACTGTAAAATTTTCCACATATGGTAGACAAATCAAAGCTATCAACAAGTGATTACACAGGCGACAAAGATCAGAGGTCAGACACAACAGGCTGTCTCCAGAAGACCCGCAACATCAACAAATGGCAAGAACCTCCTCAGGATGGTCTTTCCGCCATCACGCCTGATATTAAAGACAGAGGCTGACACACACACACAAATTCACACATAGAGACCTTATCTATCTTCAAGGTTGTCTTAGCCAGGCAAGACTCTTTATCAGTGTGGTTGAACACACACACTTAAACAGTTAGCCTCTTAAAAAAAATGGAGACGAATCAACAAGATTTCTCTAATACAAGACTAAGGAATATCAAGAACATATGTCATAGATGTCCCAAATCACAGATGTCCTGGTTACAGCTGCTCATATAATCAGGAGGGTCATCCTGACCTCCTGAGGTGTGATCTCGGGTCTCTGAGAAAAGAGAACTTCAACAGACAGAAAACACATTTGGCACACAGTTTAATATTTTCTATGAGGCATCTATTCTAGTCACTACTAATGTCAACAACATATAATATTAAGAGTTGAACACTGATTTATGAACTAGATCATCTACTAAAAATGTGTAAAAATTAATAAGGATATTAATTTCTAAAAAGGTCATGGTGTCTTCCGACTTCCACTCCTTCACTTCAATCATTTAGTCTGATTAATCTTTAATGTGGATAGTCCCACCCTACGTTTTTTCCATTTCTGATAACTCATTTCACTTCGATAAACAGCACAATGTGGAAGAAAATTAGTGACAATGTGTCACTAATTCTGATATTATTGTCTCCAGCTCAGCTGAAGCTTCTATCTGTTTGTCTGTTTTAGGAAAGCAGAGATGGAGTTGAAAAGGAAACAGGAAGAGGAAGAGCGCAAGAAAAGAGAGGAGGAGGAAAGGAGACTGCAGGTGACCTCAGCTTTGTCGCTTTATTTCTTTTGCATTTCCCCTTTACGTTCACCCCCTAAGCAGAGTCTCAAATTAATCAGTAACACTTCACAATAAGGTGTCAGTTGTTAACATTAGTTAATGTATTAACTAACATAAATGAACAATGAACAATACATTTATTACACTATTTATTACTTTTTGTTTAGTGTCTGTTGATGTTAGTTCACAGTGCATTAATAAATGTTAACAAACACTATTTGTGATTTTAATAATGCTTTAGTAAATGCTGAAATTAACATTAACATATTACACCTGCCAATAGGTCAGAATTTCCTGGCCAGGAATGTTTATTAACAGCTGTGTATTTTGAATTGCTGTTATCAAAAATGTGACCCTGGACCACAAAACCAGTCATAAGGTTAAATTTTACAAAACGGAGATGTATACATCATATGGAAGCTCAATAAATAAGCTTTCTTTTGATGTATGGTTTGTTAGGATAGGACAATATTTGGCCGAGATACATCTATTTGAATATCTGGAATCTGAGGGTGCAAAAAAATCAAAATACTGAGAAAATCACCTTTAAAGTTGTCCAAATTAAGTTCTTAACAATGCATTTTACTAATCAAAAATTACATTTTGATATATTTACAGTAGGAATTTTACAAAAACTCTTAATGGAACATGATCTTTATATTTTTGGCATAAAAGAAAAATCAAAAATTTTGGACCATGCAATGTATTTTTGGCTATTTCTACAAATATACCCCAGCGACTTATTTTGTGGTCCAAGGTCACAAATGTGTTTTTGCATCTATGAGAATAAGATTATTTAGCCTTTCATGTTTGTGGAAAACAGCTAATTTCATTCCATATGATAATTTCCTGTGTCATATAGCCAGGGCTTGACGAGGGATTGCTAAGCAAATGCAAACAAATCTGAATAGCAGTTTGAAAACCTGTACAGTAAATGTCATCTGCATTTTTGTGTTGGTGTAAACAGGCCTTTCTGTAGTAATGAGACTTTGATAGAGCAGCAGGTTCGATTTGTGACGTGTGTCACTGTTGACATGTTTGTCAGGAGGAGATGGAGATGCAGCTGGAGGCAGAGAGGGAGCAGGAGACGGCCCAACAGGCTGTGTTGGAACAAGAGCGACGAGACAGAGAGCTGGCCCTACGGATTGCTCAGAGCGAGGCTGAGCTTATCCCAGAGGAGGTGCCCGTGGAAGCCGGACTGCGCAGGTATTTGCATCTATTCAGCAAATATCATGCCTTCAGATATGCTTACCCAGAACAATCAACAGCCAAATATGCCCCATAGAGCAATCTTACATCATACTGACTCCAATGGGCTGAGGAAAAAACACATTATACATAAAAATAAATGACAATATACATGTATCATTACACATGCCTTTAAATAAATGTTGAAGTGTTTCTTGTCCTACAAACACAGTCAATCAAACAGCTGCAGGTTAAAGGAATGTTCTGGGTTTAATGCAAGTTTCACTTAAAGGATTAGTTCACTTTTAGAACAAAAATGTACAGATAATGTACTCAACCCCTTGTCATCCAAGATGTTTATGTCTGTCTTTCTTGAGTTGTGAAGAAATTGTTTTTTGAAGAAAACATTTCAGGATTTCTCTCCATATAGTGGACTTGTATGGTGCCCCGAGTTTGAGCTTCCAAAATGCAGCTTCAAATGGCTCTAAACGATCCCAGCCAAGGAAGAAGGGTCTTATCTAGTGAAACGACTGGCTGTTTATATACTTTTTAACCTCAAATGTTCATCTTGTCTAATTTCTGCAATGCGCATGCGTAGTCTGTGCAATCTGGGTCAAGACAGTTAGGGTATGCCGAAAAACTCCCATTTTATTTTCTCCTCCAACTTCAAAATCGCCCTACATCGCTGCAGAAGTACCGACCCAGTGTTTACAAAATGAACATACAAAGACAATCAAACGCTCTTTAAAAAAAAAAAAAAAAAGGTAAAAAAAGCTGCTTTGAAACTGCATTTTGAAAGTTCAAACTTGGGGGCACCATACATATGGAAAAAAATCCTGAAATGTTTTCCTCCAAAAACATAATTTCTTTATGACTGAAGAAAAAAAGACATGAACATCTTGGATGACAAGGGGGTGAGTACATTATCTGTAAATTTTTGTTCTGAAGGTGAACTAATCCTTTAATGGCTGCATCTGTGAGTAAAAACAATAAAAAAATACATATCCTGTAATACACTTATAATGAAAGTCAACTGCAAAGGCAGAACCAGATTTTAAAGGAGAAGTTCACTTCCAGAACAAAAAATTACAGATAATGTACTTATCCAAGAAGTTCATGTCTTTCTTTCTTCAGTCGTAAAGAAATAGTTTTTTGAGGAAAACATTTCAGGATTATTCTCCATATAGTGAACTTCTATGGTGCCCCGAGTTTGAACTTCCAAAATGCAGTTTAAATGCGGCTTCAAACAATCCCAAATACATTTGTAAATGATCCCAGCTGAGGAAGAAGGGTCTTATCTAGCGAAACAGATAATGACAATTTATATACTTTTGTAACCTCAAACGCTCGTCTGGTCTTCCTCTGCCTGAACTGTTAGGGTATGTCGAAAAACTCCCATCTACTTTTCTCCCTCAACTTCGAAAATCATTTCAAAATCACCCTACATCGCTGCAGAAGTATTGACCCAGTGTTTGCGAAGTCAACATGCAAAGAAGATCAAACACCCTTAACAAAAAAGGTAAAACAGCGATGTAGGATGATTTTGAAGTTGAGGGAGAAAATGAGATGGGAGTTAGATAGATAAGACTCTTTTTCCTCGACTGGGATCGTTTACAACCGCATTTGGGATCATTTGAAGCCGCATTTAAACTGCTTTTTGGAAGTTCAGGGTTCAAGCTCAGGGCACCATAGAGGTCCACTATATGGAGAAAAATCCTGAAATGTTTTCCTCATAAAAAATAACTTATTTACGACTGAAGAAGGAAAGACATGAACATCTTGGATGACAAGGTGTTGAGTGCATTATCTTTAAAGTTTTGTTCCGGAAGTGAACTCCTTTAACCAGATATCCACTGACAACTATTGCTCAAATAATTAAAGTCTTTTCTGAAGAACTAATGTAATTTGATCAAAAGTTAGCACATTTAGAATGTTACAAAAGATTTCTATTGCGGAAGAATGTTGTTAAAAAGAATCGTGTATCAAAATATTAAGAACAGTTTTCAACATGTCACACTGTCAACTCAAATATTCCAAAATGTCAAGCATAATTTGATTCCTCATGCTTTGACCCCTTTTCCTTGTCTTGAATCTGGAACATTCTTAGAAAGCATTAATGGTGGTGGGATTTTGAGCTGAGCTGATTAGTTTCTCCGTCACTCTATTTAATGCTCTTCCTGTCTGTTTTTACAGTGTTGCACCACCACCACAAAAACTCAAGAGCTTGACCATGTAGGTTACATTTTGTCTCCTATTTAAATCTTTATTCTTTACTCATCATTTTTAGATTAGTTTAAACTTATTTTTTGCAAACTTTCCATGAAACTTAAACTTTTTTGTGAAAAAGAAAATAGATCTAGCTAGCTTGTCTGTTTCGGTCTCTGGGGTTTGAAACAGAGTCGTACCAGTCTCAGCAGACAATCACCATAAGTCATGACAATCCGACATATTTACTTCAAAACAGTAATTATGCCGCAGTTTATTGGATACTAGTTGGTCAAATGCACAAATGGAATATCCTGTAAGCAGTTTACTGATGATCCCATATTCTAACATGTGTACCGTGGTCCAATAATCATGTCCTTTAGGGAGGAAATGGCCAAGGAAATGTCTGATCTTCTGGCTCGGTGGGTAGAAGGATTTGTTGTTAGAACTACAGATATAAGCAAACAAAAATCAAACTGAAATCTACTGAATTAAAAACAAAATGACCTTGATGAAGTCTGAAACTATCTTTTTGAATATGAAAATCCGAATAATTCTGATGATCCTCAGTCCAATCACAATATTTCACACAATATCTTGTTAATCAAATTAATCCAGAGTCACTTGTGCTTTTATTACTTCTGTTCATGAATGAATGTTCCTTCCTTGTAATTGAACTAAATGTGACCCTGGACCACAAAACCAGTCATAAGTAGCAGGTAGATTTGTAGCAATAGCTAACAATGCATTGTATGGATCAAAATTGTTGATTTTTCTTTTATGCCAAAAATCATTAGGATATTAAGTAAAGATCATGTTCCATGAAGATATTTTGTAAATTTTCTACTGTAATTATATCAAAGCTTAATTTTTGATTAGTAATATGCATTGCAAAGAACTTCATTTGGACAACTTTAAAGGCGATTTTCTCAGTATTTAGAATTTTTTTTTTTTTTTTTTTTTGTAACCTTAGATTTTCAAAATACTTGTATCTCAGCCAAATATTGTCCTATCCTAACAAACCATACATCAATTAAAAGCTTTTTTGTTTTGTGGTCCAGGGTCACTAATGCAGATTTGTTATTTTTCTGAAATTGATTTCCATGTTATTTATGTTGTTGTTTAAATTTCTCTTTTCTTTGGCAGATCTCTGATACAATCAGTCTCTCTCAATTAAATGTAGACATTTTTCTAGCAAATTGTATATAATATTATTATCTTGTGTTTGATTTAGTTATATAAATCAGGATGTTTTGTAAAGGATTACTCCACTTCCAAAAGAAAAATTTCCTAATAATTTACTCACCCCCATGTCATCCAAGATGTTCAAAATCCTGTAATGTTTTCCTCAAAAAACTTAATTTCTTCGGACTAAAGAAAGAAAGAAAGACATTAATATCTTGGATGACATGGGGGTGAGTAAATTATCAGGAAATTTTTATTCTGGAAGTGGAGTAATTTTTTAATTGCATGTCAAGTAAATTCTTTTTTCGTTTTACATTTTAATTGATAAGTTGAGATCATTGTTGTTTTTGTACAAGGCAGCTCCAGTTGCAAAGTAAGAAATGTCAAATGCGTAGCTCCAATGAGACGTCTCAGATCAGTAGGAAATTGTAAGCACATTTTTTTTTTAATAATTGTTTTTTTTTTGTGATTTTTTTTTTCTTTTAATGGGTTCAGAGCTCCACAGGTGGCTGCCACAAATGCTCAAGCTGATGTGAAGAAATTTGAACTCAGCAAGTGGAAATATGCTGAATTACGAGATGCTATCAATACATCCTGTGGTAAGAAAGCTTTTATTTGTTTCCATCAATACATTTGAATGTAATTTATTTGTTTGTTTGTTTTTTTGTTTTGATTTGTGTTTACATGAAAATTTCAATTTGCTTCTGTTTGCTTTCTTATCCAATTTCATTCAGATTTTCTCTTTACCACTTGTATGTTCAGCACAACAAGTCCATGAAATACAGCATTTACTGTTTTGATTTTGCACTCAAGCAGGCTTAGGCAAAACTTTATGATCATGTGATCCAGCATTTGAAGTTTTAAAGAACATCTTGTGTGTTTCAGCATAAGAAAGATAATCTGACCATCTCAGTATCAAACCCAATGTCACTAATTTGCTTACATTTGATTTGCAACTTGAATCTGAAATCGTCATTTTAGATTTTACCTTTAGTTTTAAATAATATAATAAAACCTTTTATTTATAGGTTTTTGATGCTTATGAAACAGGAACATAGCACATAATCTGCTGAAAAAAATAGTTGTTATCTTTTGTTACTTACACATTATTATAAACTTAAAATGAACTTAATTCTGTATTGATGGGTAAAAATGTGGATAATGTAAATGTCTTTTTTTCATAATATCTATCTAGATATCGAGTTGTTAGCTGCGTGTCGTGAGGAGTTTCACCGCAGACTGAAGGTCTATCACGCGTGGAAGTCAAAGAACAAGAAACGCAATGCTCAAGATGAGCAGAGAGTACCAAAAGCCATCACAGACTATGGTAAGAAATCCACCTGGAGATCTCCTCGAATAACTGAGATTGTCCGGATCTAGGGTTAGGATTAAATGCAAATTAAATACTGTAGACAGAAATAATTTTTTTTGTGTGGGTTTTTTTTAATAGTTGACATAATTGAAAGCCAAGGCTTCTTAGGTGAGTAAGGCCAAAAATATAAATCAACAGCTAACTAACTCCCCAAAGCATGACTAAAGGACCTAATGAAATAAAAAGAGAAAAAAATCCAATAATTAGCCTAACTCACTCACTTAACAAAGCCAATAGAAAACAATATTTACAGTAAAAAAATATCCCTCTTTTCCTGCTGCTTCCCTAACTTTTTGAAATATATGTTTATGCTACTGTTGAAAAGTTAGTTTTTACTATTTTTCTTATGCTCACCAAAGGAAGTGAAGTGAGGCCAAGTATGGTGACCCATACTAGGAATTTGTGCTCTGCATTTAACCCAAGTGCACACACACACAGTAGTGAACACACACCTTGAGCAGTGGGCAGCCATTGCAGTCGCTCAGGGGCTCACCTCAGTTGTGGTATTGAGGGTGAAGAGAGTGCTGGTTATTCACTCCCCCCACCTACAATCCCTGCTGGACCTGAGACTCGAACCTGCAACCTTTGGGTTACAAGTCCGACTCTCTAACTCTCTCTAACCATTAGGCCACGGCTGCCCCCAGTAATATTGTGAAGTATTATTACAGTTTAAAAGAACTGTTTTCCATGTGAATATATGTTACAATGTAATTTATTTCTGTGATCAAACCTGAATTTTCAGCATTATTGCTTCAGTATTTAGTGTCACATGTTGTTGTTGTTTTTTTAAACACTATTAACACTGCTGTCATCCCATCCTCCTCCAGCCCAGCAGAACCCAGTTGTGCCTGTAATGCCTCGGCAGCAAGAGATCGTCATGAACAGACAGCAACGCTTCTTTCGCATTCCCTTCATCCGACCAGGAGACCAATACAAAGATCCTCAGAACAAGAAGAAAGGATGGTGGTACGCACACTTTGATGGACCTTGGATTGCCAGACAGATGGAGCTACACCCAGATAAACAACCCATTCTGCTGGTGGCAGGTCTGATTCACATTCACTTCAAATATTTTTCTTTCATTTGAAGATGTTGGTTCATTATTTGTTCAAAAAATCATCAAAAAAAAAGATAACGGTAATAAAGTCAAAATATTACGAGAATAAAGTCGAAATGTTTCAAGAACAAAGTCAAAATTACGAGAATTAGTTCGTAGCAATTACAAGATTAAAGTTATAATATTTTGAGAGTATGTTCTAGCCTATTACACATGCAAATGGGCCAGATTGAGTCTCAGCTTTCAAAATCTTTAGAAATACAAACAGTGTCTAACAGTAGTGGGTTTTTCGCACTCTTTAATGTGGAAAATACTGCTGTATTCGCTTCAGTTTAAGCAGCATGAGAGTCAATCTATGGCATTATTTTAATGACAAATGTCGAGAGCATTATTGTAGCGCGAAAGCATATTAATATCATGTGGGAGCACAAATCTCTCTGCTCGCACGCGGATTTCCTTTGCTCTCGCACAAAACCGGACGCACACTCTCAGATATTCACTGCTCTCGCTTAGAGAGAGTGCACGCGCGCTCAAACATTGTTCTGCACACTCGCAAATCTCTCTCATCGCTCATGATATTAATATGCTTTTGCGCTACAATAATGCGCTCTCGACATTTGTCATTAAAATAACGCCATATCAATCATCTTTCCGATTACAGTAATGAGACATTTGTTTAATTAAATTAGGCTATATTTTGTTCTCCATTCTTTCTGATATTCCTTCACTTTTATATCTTGCTATAAACTTGAAATAAAGAGGAAAAACACATTTATAATTTGTATTTAAAATTGACAGAATTTGAACGCTGAGTTGTGTTAGGTCTATATTAAAAGCAACAAAGCACAAAATTATAGCGATTACTGGGTGGCTGGCACGCTGCAAATACTTAATGGAAGACGTTAATTATAATGTTTAATCATTTACTGTATTATACCGCAAATAAATCAGCTTGTGAATAGTCACTTAAAGTTATATACCTCAGAAAAGACATTAATATAACCTGTGTCATATATAACAAGCCCACTTCAACCTTTAGAACGTTTTGTTGTTTTTAATTAAATACACGTGAGAAATGAAAGGTTGGACGCTACAGATGTTTTTGTGGAGTAGGTGGTGGAATTTTCACAAAGAGAACATAATTGAATGAATTGTTTCAAATGAATACAGTGATCTGTCACGGCACATTAAAGAGCTTTAAAAACATTATTTTAGGGCGCATTGTTTGTGTTTTGTGTTAAAACTGATTTTAACTTTGTTTTATGTTACAAATAACGAATGCAATCGAAGACATTAAGTATTATTTCCAAGCATACTGTCCTCGTAAGAATGACACAAGGTATGATTTCTGCTAATAATCAAAATATTTGTAGTGTATTAAAAAGGGTTTAATAAGAGAGCTGGCGCCACCCAAAGGAATGTCTATTGGGTGTGTGAGCTAAATAAAAAGTTGTTCCTGTTCAGTCTGTTAATAAATATCATATTCTTGATATTAAGCTGTTTCCGCAAGTCTTTAAAATTCACTCTTCCTCATCCCAGTAAGATGATGCGACCGCTCGGACACAACACTATTTGAAAAAAATTCTGGTGGTCTGTCAACGTCTCCCGGTGCTCTCAATCTGGGCCTTTGCATGCGCAATATAGGCTATACTCTCAAAATATTATAACTTTAATTTCTACGATTTAAATTCTCGAAACATTTCGACATTATTCTAGTAATATTTTGCCATTATTCTTGTAATATTTCGACTTTATTCTCATAATATTTAGACTTTATTCTTAAAATATTTAGACTTTATTTTCATAGTATTTTGACTTTACTCTTGTGGTATTTTTACTTTATTCTCATAATATTTGAACTTTAGTCTCATAATTTGATTTAATTCCTGAAATATTACAACTTTAAATTTTGTAATCTTAGTTTGTTTTTTTCTTTACGTGGCACTAAAACACAGTTGTAGTTCATTGCTGTTCATTGCTCACAGCATTACTTTTTCTCTTTAGAGAAGATGTTGGTATCAGTGAATTTTGTTTCTGATAAAGATATTCAATGTAATGGTAACAGTATCAGTATTTTCCAGTTTTCCAAAATGATCAAAAAGATCAGTGTAGAGCAATATCACTCATTACATCTATTACACTATTTTTTTGGCCAAATGGACCCTTCACATAAGACTATGATGACGTGTTTTAACAGTCATCAGCATTTGTACTTTACTTTATTAAATACATTTTTATGAGTTTATTACTTGCATATAGCATTGCTGAAATTGGTGCTATCTGGAACAAGTTAATTATCAGTACTCAAAAAAGTCTTTTTTTTTAAATTGAGATTTATACATTATCTGAAAGCTGAATACATAAGCTTCCATTGATGAATGGTTTGTTAGGATAGGACAATATTTGGCCGAGGTACAAATCTTTGAAAATCTGGAATCTGAGGGTGCAAAAAAAATCGAAATATTGAGAAAATCGCCTTTGAAGTTGTCCAAATGAAGTTCTTAGCAATACATATTACTAATTAAAAATTAAGTTTTGATATATTTACGGTAAGAAACTTACAAAATATCTTCATGGAACAAGATCTTTATTTAATATCCAAATGATTTTTGGCATTAAAAAAACAGTTTTCATTTTGACCCATGCAATGTATTTTTGCCTAATTCTACAAATATGCCCTTGCTACTTAAGACTGGTTTTGTGGTCCAGGGTCACATTTTATATTTTGCTTTGATTAGAACATCAGTGTTTTGCACTGTAGCTGTGTGAGCACTGGTAAGTCTAAATAGTTGATATTAGCCAATATATCGCTTCATTCCAATTTGGTTCCTAATGTGGAGTGTCTGTTTTTGTGTGCATAGGTAAGGATGATATGGAGATGTGTGAGCTGAGTCTGGAGGAGACCGGTTTGACTCGGAAGCGGGGTGCTGAGATTCTGCCCCGCCAGTTTGAGGAGATCTGGGAACGCTGTGGAGGCATTCAGTACCTTAAAAACGCCATCGAGAGCAGGCAGGCCCGACCCACCTATGCCACTGCCATGCTGCAGAGCATGCTCAAATAAACACACACACATCACAGCTCTAGTTGCATAAGGGAAGTCTGCCAACTCCTACATAACCAGCACTGATTTTCACTTTGTCTTTTTTTTTTTAGACTTTTAATATTCTTTTTGGTTTTTGTTTTTTTAGTCTTTTGACATTATTTTTGGTTTGTTCTTTTTTTGTTTTCGTAGTTGTCTCCTTTGTTCTAGTTTTTATTTGAATATCTGGTGCATTGAATCATCTCATTGATCTTTAACTGCTGGTCTTGACAGTGTAATTGCCTCTAAACTGCCTCTTAATATAATTTACTTAATGTAATATTTTTTGGTATGATATATGATGAATATCAGTAATCCGTAAGTACTTTACCGGCAATGTTCCTTTAGAGAAATTCAACTGTCTTTTCCTAACATTTAAATCAATCTCACGTTGAAATAAAGATGACATGCAGATGTAAATACTGATATTGTTCAGCACTTTACACTATTCTTTTGTTATTCACTGTGAGTTTAAATGCTTGCATAAAGTATTTACAAAAGCTACAAAGCAGTAAATAGAATAACTCTGGTAAATAATGACAACTAAATTATGACTTTGAATGAAAAAAGGTTTAATAAAAAATAATGATTTTAATAATACGATTTAGTTTTTCTTGTGATATTGTTATTGTCCCGAATGTCGTCACATTGTAAATCAGTGATGATGTGTGTGTTTTGCAAATTATACAAAAAGATACACAAGGCATAGGTTTGTGAAATAAGAGCAATGTGAAAATCAGATTTATTTCTACATACAAAATCAAGATTTGTATGAAATGTAACCAGGTGCTGGTGTAGGCATGAGATCTCCAGCTAAATAAAGTTGTCGGTTTTCTTGCAACAAACACAAGTGAGATTGTATATAGATATAAACAAGCACAATTGTGCCAAATGTAGAAGTCACCAATGATACAAAAATACATATCATCTTATAGGTAATAAGAGCTACCTTCTATAACGTTTCACAATGCAATAACAATAAGAAAAATACATATTTAATATAGTACAAACAACTATTAAATGCTAATATGTATGTAAGGATTTAAAATGTGCATTCATTCAGGGCTGCCCAGGGACATCACTAACGTAGCTCTAGAATTAAGTTCTACTTTCCTGTTTAAGAATTTCATTTAATATTTGATTACTTTTTTTTAAATATTAAACTATACTTAAAAAAGAAATTTGCACAGTTATAGTGCTTTGCATAAGTCTTACAAAATTGGTTAATATTTTAATTTAGATAAATTGTTTATTCAAATAATTTTTTGCTCATTCAAACGATATTTTTAACAGTTCTTTTCACAAGATAACCAAGCTAAAAGACCAAAAAATGTATTCACTATGCATGTAACTCAATTTATAATTATTATACACCAAAACAAAATTGTTCCATACTATGAGAACATTTTAACAGTGTGAAACTTGTGTATTCATTATGATCAAACAAGAATAATTTCCTCATTGTGAGGAAACCTGTAATCCTTTTGCCATGTGAAAACCTCCTCATTTCTTAATGTTCTCATGAGAACGACAGGTAGCACAACCAATAGCAGTTCAGCTTGGCTCTCCATCTGTCCTGGATGTTTGGCCACTCATTGTACAGCCTTCGTAAATTGTGGGATCATGGGAAGCCTTTTTAAACATCTTTTAATAGCTGGATAAGCACCATTGGAAGACAACATGATGTGACGTCCCACCTCTGTTAAAAAAGAAATAGGTCATTTAGCGTTGATGTTTAGCCAATAGCTGAATAAATAATTTTAGATTTCTATTTACCATTATATATTCTGAAACCACCGAGTGAATAAACAGTTTAACTTACAAACGTTATGTAATCTAATATTGTAATCTAATTTTCAATTGCACTAATGTACATTCCAGCTAAAAACCCAGTGACCAATTTAGTATGTTATAATTAAACAACCAACATTAAAATAGAACACTTGACATTAAGTTAGATCTGGGGCCACACAGTCACTGTTAAGACAATAAGTCAAAGGGTGATCAATCATACTTTTCGAATTCAAATAGTCTATGAATTCATGTAACTGACTTAATCAAGTCTAAGCATTTTATGCAATCAGCCACTGGTCTAATAGTTGAAGTAATTTGTTTTTACAACCACAACACAAGGTGATGCCACAAGAGATCTGATCTTACCTCAATAAAAGTCATTATAATGTGTAAATCTTCTGTGATTAACTTGTCAGGCCTGGTATGGTGGTCTGGTCTCTGCCTCTATAACAGGACAGCACATACAACAATATGAAGCCCAGATTTCAAAAAGCAAACAAAGATATCAATATCAGCTTGAAGGGAAAAGAACATGTCATATTCCAAGGGCAAATGTATAGGTGTGTGATGCATCACAATTTCTGTAAAAAAAAAGAGCCGTTAGTAAAGGTGTTTTTTTTTTTTTTTAGGTGAAAAACAGGCTTTGTTTTAGAACATACTGGAAATTGTATTTTGGTTTCCTTGAGTAAAGTCCTGTTTTACGGCAAAAGTAGTAGCATATACACTGACCAAAATTATAAATGCAACACTTTTATTTTTGCCCCCATATTTCATGAGCTGAACTCAAAGATCTAAGACTTTTTCTATGTACACAAAAGGCCTATTTCTCTCAAATATTGTTCACAAATCTGTCTAAGACTGTGTTAAGCCAGGCACACACTGTGTCAGACTGTACGAAAGTGCTGATCATGTCACACTGTGGGATCTCAGTTGTTATTAATGTCAGACTGTACGACAGTCAAGACGTGTTAAAAACGTGTGCGCGCAAGAAAACTTGTCCGTAGTTTTACATTTGTCAACCTATAACCATTCAGTGGCTGCGAGCTGCATTACACACGGGGCTAAAATGTCGGTTATCAGGAAGAGTATACAAACGGCGGCAATATCGGTGTATTTATAAAAAGAATAGAGTAAGCAGCACTACACACCCACATGAAAACAGTGGCGCAACCAGTGTTTATCATAGCAACATAACAGATGGATTTTGTAAGCGGAGGACGGAAGCGCTGGAAATTATGTGGATAGCCGAAACCTCTAGCATTAATTCTGACTTTGACGTTCGTCGTAGGAGATGTCACACTGCAGGATTGTGCGCCGAATCTCCTGACACTGCCAGAATTTCGTCGGGGATAAAATTTGGTCGCAACAGCCATTAATCAGCTGTCACTAAACATGTCAAACTAACAATCTAAGACTACAGATTTTAGCCTTGGATTATAGGAATCTTTTAGGATTTTCAAAATTTGTCTCAGATGGCCAAATCGTGTCCAAAATCGTACAGTGTGCACCCGGCTTTAGTGAGCAATTCTTCTTTGCCGAGATAATTCATCCATGAGCATGAGTATTGCAGAGGTGTGCCTTAGGCTGGCCACAATAAAAGGCCACTCTAAAATGTGCATTGGGGAGGGGGAGTCCAAAAAGCAGTCAGTATCTGGTGTGACCACCATTTGCCTCACGAAGTGCAACACATATCCTTCGCATAGAGTTGATCAGGTTGCTGATTGTGGCCTGTGGAATGTTGGTCCACTCCTCTTCAATGGCTGAGCGAAGTTGCTGGATATTGGCAGGAACTGGGACACGCTGTCGTATACGCCGATCCAGAGCATCCCAAACATGCTCAATGGGGGACATGTCCGGTGAGTATTCTGGCCATGCAAGAACTGGGATGTTTTCAGCTTCCAGGAATTGTGTACAGATTCTTGCAACATGGGGCTGTGCATTTTCATGCTGCAACATGAGGTGATGGTCGTGGATGAATGGCACAACACTGGGCCTCAGGATCTCATCACAGTATCTCTATGCATTCAAAATTCAAAAATTCAAAGTACCGTGAAAACCAGGATTCATCCGTGAAGAGAACTCCTCTCCAAAGTGCCAGACGCCATCGAATGTGAGTATTTGCCCACTCAAGTCGTTTATGACGACGAACTGCAGTCAGGTCGAGACCCTCATGAGGGCGATGAGCATGCAGATGAGCTTTCCTAAGATGATTTCTGACAATTTGTGCAGAAATTCTTTGGTTATTCAAACCGATTTTTGCAGCAGCTGTCCAGGTGGCTGTTCTCAGACGATCTTGGAGGTGAAGATGCTGGATGTGGAGGTCCTGCGCTGGTGTGGTTACACCTGATCTGCGGTTCTGAGGCTGGTTGGATGTACTGCCAAATTCTCTGAAATGCCTTTGGAGATGGCTTAAAGGTTGTATCAGCGATTTCTATCCCTAAACATAAAGTGTCAAATTCAGCTGACCTTTCATCACGATCCGCTCGCTGCCTGCCCCATAAATTGTCTGTGAAAAAAACGCGTCTCTCTGGTCAGCCTAGGGTCCGAGATATGCCAAAAAAACAATTGGCACTACCAACCTTTCCACACATAAACAAACAGTGTTCCAACCAATCAGCGTCAGGGGTTTGGTGTTGTGGACTTTCGCTCCGCCTCCCTTACATCCCAGCACCAGTAGGAAAGTCCACAACACCAAACCCCTGACGCTGATTGGTTGGAACACTGTTTGTTTATGTGTGGAAAGGTTGGTAGTGCCGATTGTTTTTTTGGCATATCTCGGACCCTAGGCTGACCAGAGAGACGCGGTTTTTTCACAGACAATTAATGGGGCAGGCAGCGAGCGGATCGTGATGAAAGGTCAGCTGAAATTGACACTTTATGTTTTAGGCTAGAAATCGCTGATACAACCTTTAAAGTAGAGAAATGAACATTCAGTTCATGGGCAACAGCTCTGGTGGACATTCCTGCAGTCAGCATGCCAATTGCACGTTCCCTCAAACTTGCAACATCTATGGCATTGTGCTGTGTGAGAAAACTGCACATTTGAGAGTGGTCTTTTAATATGGCCAGCCTAAGGCACACCTGTGCAATTATCATGCTGTCTAATCAGCATCTTGATATGCCACACCTGTGAGGTGGATGGATTATCTCGGCAAAGGAGAAGTGCTCACTAACACAGATTTAGACAGATTTGTAAACAATATTTGAGAGAAGTAGGCCTTTTGTGTACATAGAAAAAGTCTTAGATCTTTGAGTTCTGCGCAATAAAAATGGGGGCAAAAACAAAAGTGTTGCGTTTATAATTTTGGTCAGTGTATTTTCTAGTAAATTATATAATTACAAGAAAACAATATACGGAAATGTATAAATGACATAATGCAAAATTATTTTTACATCAGAATGTGAATTATTTCAGTTCTAATTGTCATTAGAGTGTGTTGAATTTCAGTGCGGGGATTCCATGGAATGATGCTGCAGAAGTAGAAACCAAGAAAAGGACATAGTGTTACATCAATTACCTAACAATGAATGTATATCTAACAATGTAGATGCAAAGGAGATTAACTCAAATTAACCAATTTTTAACCAAGTAAAATAAATAAAGCCCAAAAATAGCCCACCAAGAGCTGAAAATGTCTGCAAAATTCTTGAATGGGAAGTTATATAATTTTAGGGGAAAATTCTGGAGAAGAAAGTGTAATGGGGATTTCAAAACGGAGATGCATTGCAATCCCAAATCAAATGTCAATCAAACTCTTTTTTGAGTTTTGAGTATTTAGAACAGCTTTGTTTCCTAATCAGATGCCTGCAGTTCATATTTATTATGACCTGAACAATAATTTTCTTGAATAATTTGATCAGAATTTCTACTTGTGGAGGCTTCAGTTGTTAATCCAGAGCGGCTGGAAAGGATACATCTGATTGTTCAGCCAAAAAAAAGATAATATTCCAAAGATAAAAGGCACAGAATGAAAATGAAGAATAAGATCAATCTTAAGAGGTAAAAAGTCTTCACAAATGTCTTTAGAACAGAATGACGAACAATAGACAGATAAGCAAGATTTGAGACATTTTATACAAAACAATTTTGTAAATAATACTGTCTATCATAGTTCCATGTTTCTAATTCATTATGAATAGTTATTCTAAAATAGATTATATAAGAGAGATACTGTATATTCAAATGTGTATAATCCATATGATGTTTTTTTTTTTGTCAGGAAAAAAAAAAATATTTTCTTAGTTTGTAAAATAGAAAGTTTACCATACAATAAATACCATTACCTTTAAAGTTCACATATGGCAGAAATATTTTTTACAAACTTGGACCTGGAACATTCCTTTGGGAAATAGAATACTTTAAAACTGCATTTGGTATGCACAGTTTGTGCTGTTATTTTATTGATTGCTTCAATAAAATGTGTGTGCGTGCGTGCGCGTGTGCGTGTGTAAACTTAAAAGTTTGGGATCAATAAGATTTTTTAAGGTTTTTAAAGACGTTTCTTATGCTGATCAAGGCTGCATTTATTTGATCAAAAATACAGAAAAAAATTTAATATTGTGAAGTATTATTTCAATTTAAAATAACTGTTTTCTATGCAAATTCATTTAAAAATGTAATTTATTCCTGTGATACAAAGCAAAATTTTCAGCATCATTACTCATTACTACATTTTAATATGCTAATTTATTATCAATGTTGAAAACAGTTCTGCTTAATATTTTTTTTTTTTTTTTGGAACCAGTGATATTTTTTTCAGGGTTCTTTGATAAATAAAAGGTTAAAAAGAACAGTGTTTATTTAAAATAGAAAGGTTTTCTAACCATATACACTACTGTTCAAAAGTTTGGAGTCAGTACATTTTTATTCTTTCTTTTTTTAAATAAAATAATTATTTAATTCACCAAGGATGTGTTAAATTAATAAAAAAGTGATAGCATAGATTTACATTGTTAGAAAAAATGTATATTTTGAATAAATGCTGTTCTTTATAACTTGTTTTTATTCAAAGAATCCTGAATAAAAGAATATTTGGCAGCACAACTGTTTCCAACAGTGATAATTGTAATAATAAATCAGCATATTAGAGTGATTTCTGAAGGATCATGTGACGCATAAGACTGGAGTAACACCTGATGAAAATTTTACTTTATAATTAATATTACTGTTTTTTTTCTGTATTATTGATCGAATAAATGCAGCCTTGATGAGCATAATAGACTTACTATTACAAGTCTTACTGATCCCAAACTTTTGAACGTCAGTGTGTATCTTTAAATAGTCAATAGTCATTTCAGAGATATATTTAACTTTGTTATTTAACTTTGTCTTGTCTTTGTTATCTTTAATAACACAAGTGGTCTGACCGCAAAAAAATCAGAAATTCTGACGAAAAAAGACCTGCTTACACTAGAGTTAGTGTCTTTCTGGTCCGTACACATTTCCTGCACATAGATAACAAGAGAGAAATGATGGCATAAAGAAAGGTGAGCACCCCCACGAGGCACACTAGGGAAAGAAAGGGGTCTAGTGTCACGGAGACCAGCTCTGCACATCTCTCCCCGATAAATTGCCAGAATTTACCTACAGGACATCTAAAAGGGCCAAGAGAAACAGTTAGAGAACATGTACAGTGGAGGATTATTCTTAAAGAGAACCATTAGAGCTACACAACAGCATCCCTGTGTTTACATATTTCTAAAGAACAAAGTAATTCCTCAAAAATTTAAAAAGAAATTACCAAAAAAGCTACCAAAAAATACTGGAGTGCTGGCAAAAATTTCAAGCTTGCCCAAATACAGTTAGAAACTTGATTTACCCAAGACAAAAAAAAAAAAAAATGATTTACATTACAGAAAATCATTTTATTTAATTCCAAAACAGAATTGAATTGAATTTAGATTGTGGAATCTAATTGTTTACAGATTAATGTGATTGTTTTCTGAGGTACCTGCAAGCGGCACCATGCCCTGGTACAATCTCACACTCTCCTCCATTGAGACAGAAATCAGGCTGGACCACACAGAGGCTCTGACATGGCAGTCCATCTACCGTTACGTAGCCTGGGTCACACAGACATTGTGCTTCCTTCGTCCAGAGGTTTACCACACATTTGGAAAACTCGTTGCAGGCAAGAAACTTGCAAGGGTCACCTTGATCAGCTAAAATAAAAGAAGAAATTAGACTTATCACTCCTGTGGCAATTTATTGACCTTCTGTGAGAAATCCTGCTTGTTTCTGCTTTCCAGACCGACAAATCTAGTTTGAAATGAACATAAATGGCCAGCGAACTTATATATGATGCCTGCAAAGCCCTTACCAGGTTCTATGTCTAGGGAATGGCTGTCAATCTTTATGTCCAAACTCTGGGCTGCAGCGTCACAAAACTCCTCCAAGACGTACTGGACAGCCTGAGTAATGTTGTACGGCACAGACTTGGCAAATTTCGCCTTGCTATTGACCACCACACTTCCGTTTCTGAAGTTTAAGATCTCTAACTTCTTAAAACCTGTTAGGTTAGACTGTAGATATGGGAGTAGCTGTGCACAGAGGAGACAAAAACATAGTTTAAGTATGTTCGCCATTCAAAATCCACTGACAAATGCAGGAGTTAGCAGAAGGACCTTCTGTTAATCTAAGCACAGACTTTAAAAAAGAATATTATAAAGTGTAAACTGTATACTGTCTGACTTTTAAAACTTGTATAAAATATGCGGTAAAAGCATTACGACGAAGCTGCAATATGCTAGATTATTGACATTGCTCAACTATGTTGCATGTTTTAATCAGTTATCTTTGAAAAGTGAAAAAGTTTAAAAAAAATACTGATAGTGATGTTCACTCATTCAAACATAAGAAATTGCTTTAACAAATCAAAAATATAATGTTGTATGTTGTATGTCCTCCTACTGTAATATCCCATTACTTATGAGGAATCCTTAGTTAAGGATAAGCCAACAAAAAATCGAAATAGCTGCACTCACCAGTTCAACAAATTTGTTTTCCAATGATCTGTATTCCTCAGAGCTCTTATTGAAAAGATCTTCAGAGAACATCATGTTTGTGACACGCAAACTGAAAAACACAATTAGTTCTTTGCCTTTGCTAGCTGTGGTCATTGAAGGAGTTGTGAAATACTTCAGTAATGGTGCTTTTGTTGTCTCCAAGGGATATCCTTCATTTGGAAAAGAATATCCATTGTCATAACTCAAGAGGTCAATGGTCTCAGTACCTACTACATCTATTTGGTCCAATTCAGTGGCTAGGTCTTTTAAATGGATAAATGGGTCTTCAGTTTCCACATTCAGCACTTTGTCATTTTCTGACCCAAATACAACGTCCTGGGCAACAGTTGGTTGTATTTTTTCAGTTTGTGAATCATAATCCTTTTCCAAAGATGTTGGAGTAATGACTGTTACATCTGTTAGGACAACTTCCTCAGTTACCACATTCAGCACTTTGTCATTTTCTGTCTTCGTAAAATTAATTTCCTGGACAACTGTCGATTGTACTTTTTCAGTTGGTGAATCATAATCCTTTTCCAAAAATGTTGCTGTAACGACTGATGCATCTGTTAGGACTACATCAAAAGGTTCAAAGTCTGCAGGTGTAGTTGTCAAAGGTGCAAGTGTCTCCATGGGTTGTGATGCAGTCTCTTCCTCTTGTTTTACAAGGACACCTTCTGTCGGAGTGTCTTCCTCTGGGAAATCGTCAATGATAGGTTATAAATTACATTTGAAGTAGTAAAATACTTTGTCAAATTTAAACTATAGAATTAAAATTAGGATCATTCTAAAAATCTCTTTGACCAAACATGTGTATTGAGAAGCACACATACAGTAGCATGGATCTCTCACCTGTCTCTGTGAGGTATGGCTCCTCAGTACCTCCAACAAGAAATGGTAAGTCCTGGACAACAGTTGATTGTACTTTTTCATTTGGTGAATTATTATCCTTTGATGGTGTAACGACTTGTTTAAAAAGTTCAAGGTCTGCAGGTGTAATTGTCAAAGATGGATCAGTTGCGAGTGTCACCATAGGTAGTGATGCAGTCTCTTCTTGTTCTATAAAGAGTTCTTCTGTCAGAGTGTCTTCCTCTGGGAAATCATTAAAGATGGGTTATAAATTACATCTGAAGTGCAAAGTAGTTAATTTTGTGGATCAATGTGATTTTTCAGCAATAATCTTAATTCTGTTATCCTGAATAGATGTGGAAGAAGATTTTCAGCTTAAACAGCTGCTTACATGCACTTGTTTTAAAGCACATATCCGGGTTTCAGATGCTAGCTAAATCTTGTTAACAATTTTAAAGATAATTCTAAAAATCTCTTTGACCAAACATTTGTATTGAGAAACACACATAACACATAGATTGCTCACCTGTCTCTGTGAGCTGTGGCCCCTCAGTACCTCCAACAACAGAAAGTAAGTCCTGGACAACAGTTGATGGTACTTTTTCAGTTGGTGAAACATAATCCTTTTCCAAAGGTGTTGGCATAACATTGGATACATCTGTGAGGACTACATCAAAAAGTTCAAACTCTGCAGGTGTAGTTGTCAAAGGTGCATGTGTCTCCATGGGTAGTGATGCCGCCTCTTCTTGTTCTACAAGGAGATCTTCTGTCAGAGTGTCTTCCTCTGGAAAAATCATTAATGACAGGTTATGAATTGCATTTGAAGTAGTAAAATAGTTCATTTTGTGGATCAGTATGACTATTTAGCAATAATTCTAATTCTGTTATCCTAAAAAGATGAGGTAAAAGACCTAAAACAGTTGCTGACACTTCTGTACTTGGTTGTCTTATTGTTCTCTTATTCTGAGCCTGTAGAGTTCTGTAATCAGGTCTGTGATTGGGAGCTATACATATGTCATTGTTTCAGATGATAGCTAAAACTTAATATTTATCTGTTTGACCAAACATTTTTTATTAAGAAACACACATAGCTTAGATCTCTTACCTGTCTCTGTGAGTGGTGGCTCATCAGTATTTCCAACAACAGATGGTAACTCCTGGACAACAGTTGATTGTACTTTTTCAGTTGGTGAATCATAATCCTTTTCCAAAGGTGTTGGTGTAACGACCGATAAATCTGTTAGGACTACTTTAAGGTCTAGGTCTGCAGGTGAAGAAGTCAAAGGTGGATCAGTTGCGAGTTTCTCCATGGGTAGTGATGCAGTCTCTTGTTCTACAAGGTCACCTTTTGTCACAGTGTCTTCTTCTGAGAAATCATGAATGATAGGGTAAAAATTACATTTGAAGTACAAAATAGTTAAGATGGTAGCTAAAACTTATAGTTCATAGTTAATTCTAAACATCTGTTTGACCAAAACTTTGAATTGAGAAACACACAGTGTAGCTCTCTCACCCCTCTCTTTGAGATGTGGCTCCTCAGTACCTCCAACAACAGATGTTAAGTCCTTATCTTTCTTCGAAGCTGATTCTGTGATCATTTCAGTTAGAGATTCTGAGGTAGCTGATATAGTAGGGAGAACATCAGCCACTTCTGGTTCTGTGTTTTTTTCCTCTGTAACCAGATCTGGTATCTCAAGACCTCCCTCATTAATCTGAGGTCTGGGGAGTTGATCCTCAACCCCAAAGTCTTCCATGTGTTCAGGTTCACCAATGTCTGTGCCTGGTTGAACACTGGCAACTGGCACAAAGGGCAAATTATCACCATTTTCAAGTTGGTAATAGTCAATATCCTTAACCAGGTAAGTTTCTGTGAAAGAAATCTCTGGTGGTTTAATCTTAATCATCTCTAAAAGAGGTTTGGTTGAACCTTCTGTAGTTTTGGGAATTTCACTTGTGATCTCCACAGCGGGCTGTTCAGTTTTGATGCTGCTTTCATATTCTACAACATCAGCAAGTTCAGATTCATCACCTTCTCTTCCGGGTTCCACCTTCTCAATCTCTTCTGTTAAATGAAGTTCCTCTTCAGGTTGTACTGTCTCAGTTCCTGGCTTCTTGGTTGCTTGAACATCATCCTCTTGTTTCACTTTAATCTCTTCATCAGTTTTATGTTCCTGAACATCATCGTTTGACTCTACAATGACCTCTGGTTCTGTCTCTATAACTTTTTCCTCAGGTTCTGCTACTTCATCCTGTTTAGTTGATTTTCCAATCTCATCCTCAGGTTCTGGTAATACAGCTGTTCCCACAGGCTCTAATGTGCCATACTCAGCATGAGTTTCTGTTACTATTGTTACTTCTTCAGGTTGTAAGACCTGATCTTCTAAAACAACAATATCTTCAGTTACTTCAGTATCTTTCGTAGATCCAGTTACTTCTACAGTTTCTGTTGTTACAACCTGTACCTTAGGTAGATCAACCTCAGACTTGGTCTCATCCTCTGGTTCAGCCATCACCACTATGGTCTCTTTTTCATTTACTACCATTCCAGTGTCCACTGGTTGAGGCACCTCTGGAATTTCATTAGAATCTGTCACTTCAGTTATTGGATCAATTGGTTCAGTTGAAGGTTGCAGAGTGATGCTAAAGTCGGTTGTGACAGCCATCTTTGGTTGTTCAGACCTAGGACTAGCAGTTGTTGCAGTGGTAAACAAAATGTGGGCAGTAGTTACCAGGTGAAGTATGATGTCATCTTCTGGTAATGTGTTTAGATTAAAGTCACTATCTGGTGTAGGTTTCTCTGTAGTTTTAAGCTGTTGTTCACTCAGAGGTAATTCTGAGGAAGCAGCTGAAGATGTTGGAGCCAAATTGTTGTCTTTATCAGCAATAACAACCGGTTTGCTGTGATCCTCACTTGGAGCTTCCTCTACTGGTGGAACTTGAAACATTTCATTTATAAGTTCAACATTTTCCTCTTTAATAGTTTCAAGCTGGTGTATAATGACTGCATCACTCAAAGGGTCAGCTGTTTCTGATTCTGATTTTACTGTTGTGGTGTTGTCTGTATTCAAAGTTGGGTCAAAAATGTTCTCCACAATATTCTCATTGTCATCTGATGAAAAATGAACTTCAGTCTTTGGTAGTTTTGTTGGAAAACTGAGGTCACCATATGTATGTTGATCAAAGGACTGCAAATGAACAGTACAATTATGTTATTGCATTTAAAGATGTTATGTTAACCTTAAGTTTGTTTCATGAACACAGAGCACAAAACACTTAAAACATTTAGTTCTGGCCCTGGATGCTAATTGGCTGATACAGCACTGCAGTTGTGGTATAATATAAACAATTCACTTGCAGGTATCAAGTGTTCCTCAGTTGCTGTATATATTACTATTAATCCTTAGTTTACATGTACAGGTCCTTCTAAAAAAATTAGCATATTGTGATAAAGTTCATTATTTTCTGTAATGTACTGATAAACATTAGACTTTCATATATTTTAGATTCATTACACACAACTGAAGTAGTTCAAGCCTTTTATTGTTTTAATATTGATGATTTTGGCATACAGCTCATGAAAACCCAAAATTCCTATCTCAAAAAAATAGCATATCATGAAAAGATTCTCTAAACGAGCTATTAACCTAATCATCTGAATCAACTAATTAACTCTAAACACCTGCAAAAGATTCCTGAGGCTTTTAAAAACTCGCAGCCTGGTTCATTACTCAAAACCGCAATCATGGGTAAGACTGCCGACCTGACTGCTGTCCAGAAGGCCATCATTGACACCCTCAAGCAAGAGGGTAAGACACAGAAAGAAATTTCTGAACGAATAGGCTGTTTCCAGAGTGCTGTATCAAGGCACCTCAGTGGGAAGTCTGTGGGAAGGAAAAAGTGTTGCAGAAAATGCTGCACAACGAGAAGGGGTGACCGGACCCTGAGGAAGACTGTGGAGAAGGACCGATTCCAGACCTTGGGGGACCTGCGGAAGCAGTGGACTGAGTCTGGAGTAGAAACATCCAGAGCCACCGTGTACAGGCGTGTGCAGGAAATGGGCTACAGGTGCCGCATTCCCCAGGTCAAGCCACTTTTGAACCAGAAACAGTGGCAGAAGCGCCTGACCTGGGCTACAGAGAAGCAGCACTGGACTGTTGCTCAGTGGTCCAAAGTACTTTTTTCGGATGAAAGCAAATTTTGCATGTCATTCGGAAATCAAGGTGCCAGAGTCTGGAGGAAGACTGGGGAGAGGGAAATGCCAAAATGCCTGAAGTCCAGTGTCAAGTACCCACAGTCAGTGATGGTCTGGGGTGCCATGTCAGCTGCTGGTGTTGGTCCACTGTGTTTTATCAAGGGCAGGGTCAATGCAGCTAGCTATCAGGAGATTTTGGAGCTCTTCATGCTTCCATCTGCTGAAAAGCTTTATGGAGATGAAGATTTCATTTTTCAGCACGACCTGGCACCTGCTCACAGTGCCAAAACCACTGGTAAATGGTTTACTGACCATGGTATTACTGTGCTCAATTGGCTTGCCAACTCTCCTGACCTGAACCCCATAGAGAATCTGTGGGATATTGTGAAGAGAAAGTTGAGAGACGCAAGACCCAACACTCTGGATGAGCTTAAGGCCGCTATCGAAGCATCCTGGGCCTCCATAACACCTCAGCAGTGCCACAGGCTGATTGCCTCCATGCCACGCCGCATTGAAGCAGTCATTTCTGCAAAAGGATTCCCGACCAAGTAATGAGTGCATAACTGAACATAATTATTTGGGTTTTCATGAGCTGTATGCCAAAATCATCAATATTAAAACAATAAAAGGCTTGAACTACTTCAGTTGTGTGTAATGAATCTAAAATATATGAAAGTCTAATGTTTATCAGTACATTACAGAAAATAATGAACTTTATCACAATATGCTAATTTTTTTGAGAAGGACCTGTATATAGTTTACAAATATATTTTCTTGTGGATGACACTTAATATTTTAAGCAATAAAGCACTTGAGGCTGTCAATATGAAAGGCATCACAGACATTTCTTTGTGAGCTGTGCTTCTTCAGCCATGACTATATTGAAAGTGTGGAATGGTCTCTTGTTCCTAAATGCTTAACTATAATTGACATCAGTCACCTCAGTTATAATGTCTTCAGAAGTCTCAGTGACAGGGATTATGGTTGAGAACTGGTCTTTGCCTGATGAGAGAAAATGTGTACACAACTTATAAATACTATATAATGAACTTGTACAAGATTGTTTGTTGTTGTTGTTTTTACATTTATACATTTACCTGGCTCAAATGTCAGTGAGTTAAGATCAAGAAGAGATGCCTTTTTGCTCAGTGCTTTAACTATCATATCCTTCAGACCTTGTCCTGTAGATGAAACAACCGTGCCAATGTCCAGATTTACATCAACAATGGTAGGTGTGGTAGTCTCAAAAACAGCTGTGTAAACTGCAGATAGTCCTCCAGCTCTGGACAAATAGAAGCAATGTACATTTATATTTATTTGTGTAGCAGACATTTTTATCCAAGCAATAAAGCTAAAGGTGATGTACACAAATACTACACACATTATGCAACACGTATAAACACATTATGTAACTTTTACCCTTTAGGTGCTTCTGCCTCACTTGCATGTAGGAAAGGAAACAAAGAAACAAGTCAAATGCAACAAGTAATCAGACATGCACAAACAGCTCCTTAGTGAAATACATAAAAAAATTATAATAATGGAAACAGGATACAAACACAAATAGGCTTGTATTTCACTATGCATGTAAATAATTATTTTCACAGCAGTAATTCAGAGCTCAGGTGATCAGTTGGTCACTGCTGTTATAATTAAATGAGTACACCTACCTAATTTTTAACACACTGACATTCATAAACCCAGGTAGGTCAGCAAAAGCATGTTGCATCTGAAACAAACAAGCATGCAGTTTAACATCTTATGTTGCCCGTCATATACAGTATGGATGTATAGGCAAATGTATTAAGCAGTGTTGCCAATCTCCAACAGATTCACATGATGCAAATGTTTTTAAATCTAGTTCCCAGCATCCTTGGCATACGAATGGATAAAGAGTGTCAATGTTGAAATTAAGTGTTATTTTATTTTGTGGGTGGCTATATGACACTATATATACACTCCATTGATTCTTTATCAGCTATGTAATTAAGTTAATTTGCTCTCACAATTATCATTTCTCCAATGATTTTTAAGGCTTGCAGGAACAAATTACTCCATTTAGTATATGCAAATGGAGAAATGGCTTAATTACAGAAAATCACAATATGCGTTGTATGCAAACTTTGATTCCTCAAAAACACTGAATTCTGAATCATTGTATGGTCATTTTCACAAACCTGATCCTGAAGATGCCTTGACAGGTCATGATACTGAGGTGAATTGGTGTCTCTCAGTATCTCCTGATACCCATAGTCCAACAGTGTAATGCTGAATTCTATGACCTGATGTACTGGCTGCTCAGGAACCACATTGTGAAGATCCAACTCCTGCCAATATATTATAAGAACTATTAAATAATTACTGCACCAATGTATAACTTGCATAATTCCCCAAAAGTTTTTAACAACTTTCCAGGTAAAATATTTTATTTTAAACATTTTAACTGAAGAATGTATGCAAGTGCAGAGATAAGAATTCCCTCCACTACACACCTATAGACCGAGGTTCTGCCATCACCTTCCAGTCCCTCATCTTCTAGATCTGACCCACTCTCACTCACATCAACAATACATCTCTTACTACTGGAAAGTTTCCTTTCATATTTAAACAGGCTCGAGTAACTCCAGTGCTGAAAATAAACAACACTTAATTCTACAGAGAACCACCAACTTGTCTCTCTGCTTAATTTTCTATCAAAACCCCTCAAGTTGTGTTCAGTTAGTTCTACTTTCTTTTACAATGACAGTCTAAAGTGGATGGTTAGGCTAAGCATTGTTACAAAAGCATTGTTAGCCTAGGGTGACATTTACTATGATTGAAAGTTTTACTGTTACCAACATAGTTCTGCAATTCAGTGTTTCCCGAAATGCAATGAACATTCACAGGCAACATCGCAAAGTTGGGGTTGGAACTAAAGCTACTGACCTGTGGTTAGGATGACCTTCAATAGTTTATGCCCTTGAGCAAAATAAACCAGCCAATAGCATTTGTAGTAAATCAAAAAAAATGATAACGCTGCTTTTTGTGCCTATGTGCTCTAATTAGAGGGATCCCATAATGGAATCAAGCAACACAACAATAGCAAAATCCAAATAATCCAAATAATTGTATTTATTCAACACTTTAAATCACCAGATCCTCTCTGACCTGGGTGGCTTTAGTATTACCTAATGAGCTGATCCTTCAAGGTTTCCTGGAGAGGTAAACCAAGTCACTACTCACTGGAGTGTCTTAAGGTTAGGTGTTTTGTCCTCTCTGTTTCTCCACATACACATCCTCACTGGGCTCAATCATTAAGGCTTCTCTCATAATTTCTTTGCAGATGATATGCAGTTCTACCTATTTTTTTAACCTGACAACTCCAATATCTCAGCTCCTATCTCTGCTTGCTTTTCAGACATCTCAGACTATATAAGGCAACTTTGCTGAAGTTTACCAGACCGGAGATGTATAATGAAACCAGTTTCTTCAGTCAAGTTCTTTTTCTGGGATGTTACTTTGGAATTGTTTGGAAGGCCTATAAGCTTTGAAACTCTAGCATAGCAAGCATTTTTTTAAAAATTGCCAAAACAGAAATGTTCAAAACTGGAATCCAACTCAGATGACTAAGTTGAAACTGTGCACCAGACTGGCTACTTTAGAGAGGGAAAAAATCCAATATTATATCAACAAACTTAGCTGTATCTTACCAAATCAGTGGGCTTTGTAGAGTTAAATAAATCACTGACAATGTTTTGGAGGCATTGATCTGCAGTAGTGATTACCAGTAATCAAGCTTCCAAGCAGTAATGATAGGACTAAAGCCAGATGCTTTGCCAAGAATAACACAAATTGTAAACTTCCATCTCCTCTCTTACTTAAAGTAAAAGAACTCAACTGTAGTATCTATTTTTTAATATCTTAACAAAGCAGTCAAGCATGAAAGATTCATGATCCCCATACTCAAAGATCTTATTCCAAAGTTATCTGAGGCAACCATTTCTTTATTTTAGATATAGCTTTTGGTTTCTAGTAGATCACTTTAGATCCCAGGAAAGTGGATTTTGCTAGCCAGATTTGCCTTGATGACTTGGAATCCGCTATGGAGCAGTTTTACATTTTTTCTCGTACAAATTTATTTTAAGCACTGTTCTATAGACCTATATAGACCCACTAAATGAATGCAAACCTTAGTAAATCAAAAAAATTGTGATTCATTTAAATACTGTCCATTTGTAAAGTTTGTGTCTGAAAGGGAAACTCCTACAAATGCATATGCAATAAGGTCAGCCGCAAAAACAACTCTGTCCACACCTTTTCATTCACTGCATGTTTAGTAAATGCTGACAGCAGTTTTTTTATTTTGGCGTTTTTGAATTTTATTGACAGGACAGTTGAGATATGACAGGAAGTGAATAGGAGGAAGAGAGGGGGGAGGGGGGGGGAAGGTCTACTAGGCGGGATTCGATGAAGGGACACTCGAAGTGCAAATGGTAAATCTGGGCCCTAGAATAATTGTCTACAACAGGGGCACCCAATTCTGTTCGTGGAGGGCCACCTTCCTGCAGAGTTTAGCTCTAACACCAATTAAACACACCTGAACTAGCTAATCAAGGTCTTCAAGATTACTGATGTGCGTTCTACTTTGTCTTGAAACATACACTCATGAATTCACTAAACAGTTCCCCTCAGGGGAAATCACTGCTGCCATTCTGAAGTGGGTTCCACTTCGTCGAGTGGACAAGGAAAGTTTGCATGGACAGATCCTTGACCCCTTGATTTTGACTGAGGACTGAGTCTACTTATAACTACACTTCAGGCAGCTCCATATACCACAATGCAGCCAATATACCATATACCACCCTGACACCACAGCCAATTGTACTTAATCCCACACAACTCTAGTGTATGATATATTCATTACTTTTAAAGATATAACAGCATAATGTTACTATAATAATATAACTCTAATACAATAATACTTGTAGATAACTATTTAAAATGATTTACTGCAGTGGTTCTCAATCCTGGTCCTGGGGGACCCCTGCTCTGCACATTTTGCATGTCTCTCTTATTTAACACACCTGATTGAGATCTTCAGCTTGTTAGTTCAGTTCATGGATCTCTCTTCTAATGAGCTGATCTCAATCAGGTGTGTTAAATAAGGGAGACATGCAAAATGTGCAGAGCAGGGGTCCCCCAGGACCAGGATTGAGAACCACTGATTTACTGGTCTGCTACAGTATTTTAGACAATTTTTTTAATGCCCCAATACAGCACGTCTGAAATCTTGTGGTAGATTGCATTGGTTGTTATGGAAATTATTTGGCTGCATCTGTATTCTCTATTTTGCGTATTGTCAGTAAATCGCCTGCAGAACTTTCCACTCTGCACTTTTAAGAGATTGCGCTTTCAAGTAAATTTGCCCTGTTTAGTAAATCTGGTCCTAGGAAATCTGCATTCATCAGTAGAGAGCAAATAACACTAAAACTAGAATGAACGTTTATACATTTCTGTAAAGATAGTTCCAAGTTGAGCTCCATCTTTTTGTTAGCACTATAAAATTTTCCCTCATTTTCCAGCAGACAGTTTACACCAGTGTATTGTTGAAGTTTGCAGCAGCTGGACCTGCACATAGCTCTGATGAGCTATGAAGCTGTACACCTAATCTGAATAATGCACAATATATTTTGCAATTCTGTACTCTGTACAATCTGTACAAGTCTGTATTAGATGTTAAGGTTAAGCAATGTACACAATATTTTAAAAATAAATTTCTATCAATCACTGCTGCCAGTTTTTACAGTAAATGTATATAAAGTATGTACAATATGTTATGTAAATTGTGCTCCAGACCTGTGAGGCAGTAGAGGTGCCTGTTGTAGTGCTGACAGTAGTAGATTGATCTGTGGGAACAAATTCATCTACTGCTGCTTCAGTCAGGACTTCCTCTGAACCTAAACAACAGAGATTGTGATTAGTTAAATTTTCCAAAATGCTGATGACTTCTCACTGAATACCAAAAACTATTTAACTATACCTTCCATTCTTTGTGCTCCATCAGTTGTCGGCTCTTCTGTTATATTTCTAAAAATTTAAAATGAATATGTATAATGATATTAAAATAATCACGGTTCATCATTTTTGTTATAGAAGATTTAAAGATGTTTTTTAAGAAGGACAGTCTCACCTTTCTAATTTTTCACTGTTCATATTCACCCTCTGTAAAGGAAAAGCAAACACATTACAAAACTAAATTGGTTTGACTAAACTTTTTAATAGTTCACACAAAATCCAAGATGTAAATGAGTTTCTTGAATCAGAATCGGAACAGTAACCTTTATTTCGATACCGATTTATACACCAGCAACAGATTTGGAGAATCACTTGCTCACCAATGAATACTCTGCAGTGATTGGGTGCTGTCAGAATGACAGTCCAAACAGCTGATTAAAACATCACAATAATCCACAAGTAATCCAATTCCATCAATTAATACCCTGTGAAGCAATAAGTTGCTTCACTGTGTGTTTGTAAGAAACAAATCCATCATTAAGAATGTTTCTAACTTCAAACTGTTGCTTTAAGCTAAAATATGAGATCTTCATCTATATTGCTTTCTTCAGCGAAAAAGTCATTTAGTCTGTTTACAAGTGAAAATGGTCCAACACAGTTCTAAACAAATATGTTGGTGAATTTTGATGTGAGGACAACAGGAGGAAGCTAGAAGAAGCGTTACATAAACTTGCGGCTTTTCACCACACAAAAGATGTTCATAAATGGACTGCAGTGGTGTGGATTACTTGAGGATTATTGTAATGTTTTTATCAGCTGTTTGAACTCTCAATCTGATGGCTCCCATTCACTACAGATTATTCATTGGTGAGCTTTGGTGTGATGGAATGCTAAATTTCTTTAAATCTGTTTTAAGGAAGAAATAAACTCATCTACATCTTGTAAGTACATTTTCTACTAATTTTTGTTTTTGGGGTGAACTATTCTTTTAATTTAATCTTGTTATATGACATATTTTGACTGTACTGTGTGAATTGTTGATTAGTTTACCCTGTAGATCATGTCTATGTGTTCCTGGGAATTGCTGAAATTCATGGCAAGATCCGAGATGCACATAGAGTCATGCTGGCATTTGTGGACCCATTTCTGGTACTCTAAGCTGCTGGGAATTCTGTCCAGAAAGATCCGGAAAGCCTCCCATACAGCCTCCTGACAAACTGACAAGATCAATAAATAAATAAACGTTCGGGTGAGAAAAGTTACAGCATACATTACCATTTTTTTTTTTTTTTTTTTTTGGGATCTATTCTGTAGTCAAAATATATTTTTCTGTATTGCTAAACTGCAATGAAATGAAACAGTCACAGTGAGGTTTTTTCATTAATTAATATTTCAAAAATAATAACTTGTGTAATTTTGACTAATTATACCCGTTTATTCTCTGATATGTAAAGTACATTTTCTTTCAGCTGACTGGGTATATTTCTCTAAATTTCAATAGAGTTTTTATAGATGGAGCTATTTTATGACTAACTGCTTATTTATTTATACATTATAAAGCATTTGACGGGGTTGAACACACTTAATTATAGAAAGTATAGAAAATTATAGAAAATTATAGAATTATAGATAATTATAGAAATTATAGAAAGTATAAACTAGTATGACTGGGCCAAATAAATGAACACATTAATTAGTACATAAGCAAATATCGTGTCTCTTAATCTTTTTTTTTCTTTTCTCTGTTGTCTACTTTTTACCTAAATTTGAAAAGAGCATTTCAGTTATGTAATTTCTGCATAGTTCAATGTTCAGTGTACTTCACATTTAGACATTCTACTGTTTGATGCACTGTTTTTTATACTATATAGTAGGAAGGCAGGCAGGCATTTTATTGTTTTGGGTTTCATGATGTACGTACAATGTGGAACAATATGGCTTGCAAGGTTCTGGTCTGTCTATGTTTTTCCATGCTATTCCCAAACTGTCACCTAAAATGACTGTCCGTTTGATACAGATGTGTCCAGTTTTTGGTGCACATAACCTAAATGTTTATTTTTTCACTTTCACCCACATTTTCACTGATAAAAATGTGAACTGACAAAACCACTTTTGTATTTTCTTTGTTAATGGTAAGTGTATTTACAAATCAAAGCTCATCATATATCGGATGTCTAGTTTGTCTGACACAAACATTTCAAGTCTTGGAATCTCTACTAATTAAGAAGACGTACAAATTGTCCAGAGTTTAGAGGGCAGCTTCCAGGAATAGGGTTGAGAGCCACTGCACTAAATAGAACCATTGATGCATTTAAATGGATTAAACTGTCTAACACAGAAGATATTCCTTGTACATGTTTTACAGGCATGAGTTACCTCTCAGTGTGTAGTATGTTTGATGGCTTGCTATGACTTCCCTCATTGTCTCCTGTGGACATACTTTCACCTCTGAGTGGAAGAACTCTGACCTCTTGATGCGATGCTTTTCCATTTCAAATATAGTCCTCATCCCTGAATTCTGTTTTAGTGGGTTTGGCAGGTTTGTTAAGGTGGTAGTGTGAAGGGTCTCTGATGGATTTAATCTGCTTCGGCCTGTAAGAACAATAACAAAAAATGAATGAGTCAAAAGTAAGTAAGTAGTTAGTAACTTTGTTGTGGTTTGTCTTATTTCTATTAAAATATGCTTAGCTCTCAAAACATCCATTGGCTTTCAATAGACAGTCTTTTGCCACACCTAGGATATTATTCTTTGCTAACAGATTTGTTTCTTCACTCATGCTTGAAGGTCAAATGTGTTTTGGTGAAAAGAATGAACTAACATGTATCTTGTGAATATCCAAAAAATGTGTTCCCAAAAATTTCTAAACAATTTGAGGAAGGTGTTGGAGGAAGCATGTCAATTTTGTTATCGTTTAGTGGCAGAGGGCTCTCCTGGGGGGTTTGAGGGCGGGGGGAGCCAATGGTGCCCACATGATCAATTCTTTCAAATCTACTTTCCAATTCTGTTCACCTCTATAATTGTTTGTGTGGCTATATTTGAAACTTAAAACACAATTATATGTTATTTATCAAACAAAATTTTGGTTACTTTCTACACATTGAAAAACATATTGGTGTGTCTAGTAATTTCATATCTCTTTAGTAAGTTACAATACTAATCACAATATATGTCCAGAAGTGCCGCCTAATTTTTGACTTTTACAATGCACTGTATAAATCAGCCATTTAAAAATTTAAACCAAAATTTCTGTCCTCATCTACTGTACATTGTGTAATAAAAGTTAACTTTGTTACCTTGAATTCCTGTGACGGACACAATAAAGAAGAAGAGTGTGAAGAGATGCCCACATTTCAAAGACATGCTGACTTCAAGTCTTACATCTAACCCCATGCTGTATTAAGACAGCACAAGACTTCAGGTGCTAAGTCCTTTTTTCTTGGATATATCCGTCAGAAGCAGGAAACGCCATTATGGTCCTTGAGACCTTGTACCCAAGCACTGAGACCTAAAAATGGAAATGAAGGAAACTAAAAATTAAAATGGATTTTCAGTGTCTCAAAGAAGACAAAACTGTGAATAAAAATCAAAAACACAGCAGAATGCAAGAGAGAGTGGGTACAGATAAACGATACTAGGACTACTAAGATGTAGTCTTGGTGTAGAGGCATGACATTGTGTGACAGATTACGGTGAAGTAGTTAAAAAAGCAAGATCTGTTTCTGGAATAATCTGATTATCTGATACTCAGACATAATCCCGCTTTACCCATGGCCCACCCACCTCATCCAATTAGTGGCTTTTCCATTCAAGCATCTGTCACCTGCAGTGCCAGCTCGATCACTCAATTCATCTGGCTACTGCATCATCTCTGACCTCAGGAAGTAGCAGCGCTCACCCCAGTACTGTTCCAATCATGCCTCCCAGGTGAGTACATGTGTGGACAGAGCTGCCAATGATTTGTAACCTCATTGCTGGGTTTAAAGTGGTGCACACTTTCAAAAATGGATGCTATTTAAAGCCTGTTGAGTCTGACTGCTTTTGAACTATGACCGCCATGATAGGGATGAAGGGAGGAAAGTAATTCCACTTCCATTGACGGTCCAAAGGCTTAGTCTATAAATACTAAAGCCTTGGCATTGGATGAATTGCATGTTAATTCACTGTTGTTTTCTATTTTATTTATTTATTTTTTTAAATATCAGTCCACAAATCAACTGGTTTTTAATAATCTGTTTTCATGGCCACGGAATAGTTTTTTTAATTTCAGTCTTTAAATACCAGTTATGTAATATAATTTTAATATAATATTTTATATGCAATTTAAAGTTTTTAATATGTGTAATATGTAATATCATTTGTGTATATGCACAGTAAAATTTTAAGGTCAGTAAACGGTTTGTGTTGTTTCAGAAAAAAATCAGTCCTTTGCATCTCTATTTGAGTACATTTTATTTTATATTTTATTTTGTCTTTAGACGACATTCTGATCGGCGGTGCAGGCTGGAGTGTATTCAAAGGAACACTTCAAATGACGACAGAGAGGTTACGTCATCAGATGCTGAGGATGTCAACGTGACTCTGACCCAGACTCCAGGGTTACACTGACTGATACTCGTGTGTCTATTTCCGTCAATACAGTGCTCAGTTTTTACACTGTTTGACTGTTTGAACTCTGAAAATCCAAAATTTCTTGAAAGCTAGCCTGCAATCTACAGCCATCATTCAATAATTTGTGCTTCATCAGTATAGTCCACACAAAGTACATACAATGCAGAACTAAATTTACAATTGTCTCTCAGCATCAGCAAAAAGCAACAAACAAACAAAAAAACATGTCTGTTGATTTAATCCCACTATGTAAACAGAATTCCTGATAAAGGGCTAATGACATTTTGTAAGGAAGTCTAATCCGATTGAACTGTCTTGTTTTGATTACTGGAGAGCTGCTCACTGTCTGGTCAGTGCTTTATTGCTCAGTTTACTTCAGAAATCTTCAAATAGGCCAAAGCTTTATGAATTATTTACTAAAATCCACTAAAAATATACATAAACAAAAATTTGAAATCACTAAGACATTTTTATGTTTTTGGTAACAAACAAACACACACATAAACGACCAAGAAAAATTAATAAATAAAAATGATTAGTTCTGTCTGAAATAATGGTTTTGTATTTTTATTGTTATTATGTATTCCATTGCCCCAGTATTCAATCGTTATGATGTCAAACCCCTTTTACAACAGCCTTTACTCCAGTCTAGTTAGAAAACCTTGTGTTACTTAATTATAAACATAAATCCTTAAGATTATTCTTGCTGTACATCTTTGATAAATATAATCCCCTTTTGTTCAATGAAAGTATACACACACACACACACACACACACACACACACACACACACACACACACACACACACACACACACACACACACACGTTGGGTTTACATATTTTATGGGGACATTCCATAGGCGTAATGGTTTTTATACTGTACAAACCGTACTTTCTATCGCCCTACACCTACACTACACCTAAACCTAGCCCTCACAGGAGACTGTGCACACTTTTACTTCCTCAAAAAAACTAATTGTGCATGATTTATAAGCCTGTTTCCTCATGGGGACCTGAGAAATGTCCCCACAAGGTCAAAATCTACAGGTATTCCTATCCTTGTGGGGACATTTGGTCCCCACAACGTGATGAATACCAGGTGCACACACACACACACACACACACACACACACACACACACACACACACACACACACTTATATATATATATATATATATATATATATATAAGTGTGTGTGTGTGTGTGTGTGTGTGTGTGTATTCAAGCAAACCTGTGCATTACATTACCCTTTTTAAAAAAAAAAAAGTGTTTTACTATAAGACATTAGTTATGAACATGTTTCAATATGTTTTACAACCACAAAGTTTATTCATTAGTACTTTTTGTCTTCTTTTTCAACAGTAAAACTAGATTGGGGACATGTGTTAGAGTGCATGTGCTGATTTTCTTTAAAATAAATAATGTTTCTTGTGTAGTCATACATTTTTTAAAGGGATAGTTCACCCAAAAATTTAAAGTCTGTCATCATTTATGTATTCTCCAAATGTTTATTGTTCCAAACGTGACTTTGTTTCTACTGTACAAATACTAAAGAATACAGATTGTTTTCCCCTCAAGAATATCTCAGTATTATTATTATTATTTTCATTCATTAAATGAAAGTATCCCACTTGTAGAAAATTTCCCCCGTTAGCAGCACACATTCCCAAGATTTACACATTGTAAATCTTATTATATAAGATAAATCACTTTATGACCTTTAGAAAAAATGCAAAGAAGATGTATATTGAGTACAACATACATCAAAGCATTCACAATAATGTAAATCTACTAAAATGTTTTTTACCCAACACAGACCTACAGGCAAACGTGTGTAAAATTGTTGAAATAATAGTGGAAAAATACAAAATGATTGGTAAATGTATATGAAAATATATAAATCATAGTTAAGACTACATATCATTTGTACATCAATGCACATTAACGAATGATTTGTTAAGCAGTCCTATGACAGTTTATCATGTATGGGAAACACCGTCGTCTAGTCATAGATTTAAGCATAACAACACTTGACAACATTTTGGAAATAACATCAACTGTTGCTGGACATTAATTTATACCTGAATTATGACACTGTAGTAGCCATTAAATTGCACACACTGAAAAGTTAAAAACGGGTGAAATACGCTTTGACTCAATGTACCTGGCCAATTATATGGCCGCATTCTGTCCTCTGTTTATTTTAAATGAATATTCATTGTAGTGGGCGGGGCATTTTAAGGGGCGTGTCTATTCTGTTTACCGTGGACTGTTTGATTACACTCGTCAATTAGAAGTAATTTATCAATGGATTTTCTAGAAAATTACTTTTATTCGACGTTAATTTGACATGTATGAAAGACTTATACACTATGTAAGCGTCTCAGACTGACATCCTTGTGTTTGGAGAAGAATGGAGGAGAAATCTGCCTCAGGTTATGAAGGTAACGTTAATCACTTATTATAAACGATACAGGTTAATGATATTCTATCAGGTTAATGACATTCTTGGCCGATAACCCTTACTAAAAACGTTAGCACAGTCAAAACTGTTATCAAGTTTTTAAAGTGTTTATTGGATGGTCAAATAAGCACAAAAGCACGTTGCTGCAAAAGTCCGTTTTAAGTACCGTCCCCCATTATCTTAATTTACCTGTTAAAAAGGGAGTAGTTCTCACGGATTATGTCGTTTATTATTGTGTTAACATTTCATAAAACATTGTGGACATTTACTGATTGCAGCTGTGCCGTGCTTTGCATTTCTGTGGGAACAGTTCATCATAAACTGTTCCAATCGTCAAAATGTCTGCCATGACATATTTTCGATGAATTTTTATTTGGTAGCTTGACATGACATACAAACACGACGAACTCTTAAATAAAAATACTCATGTGTTGTTATTATTGTTGCAAATAAAATACAATCCACAATTAAACAGTATGAACTAAAGAAACTAAAGTAAACTGGACAAAGGCTCTTTTACTAAGTACAGTCTACTGATATATATAGATAGATAGATAGATAGATAGATAGTTTTCCAGTGTGTGTGCTGCTTGTGTCCAACATGGATGTAATGTCACTAGTGTAGTGGACTAGTCGTTGCTTATGATGAGTTGTTGCATTATCTCTGTAGGAGCGGTGAGCTGGCATATGAGTCTCTCTAAACTTGCTGTGGCTGTGGCTGTTATTAAGATCGGACCATCAGGTGGAGCCAGACAGTTTGCTGAATCTCTGGCTGATAGACTCAGACAGCAGGATGAAGGCTGGAGGTCCAAAGCTCAAAGTCTTCATGAAGATCTGCTGCGTGTCAGACAAGAGCTGCTTCTCACACACTTACTGTTCGAGACAAAAAGTAATGCTGGACCAGGACATGGTAGGACTTTATATCAATCAGACCTTGAAATTCATGAAAATTAATCTAAAAAATAAATAAATATATAAATAAATCCCTTTTCTGTTGATGCCATGCTCTAAACTATTTCCAACATTATGTTGAGACTTGTTTTATACTTAAAAAATAAACAATACTATTAAATTGTTCATCTGTTTTCCAGACACTTAAAAGTGAGTAACACATAAACAATCTGCAACAGATTAATCCTTACCTTTATTCTTTTCACAACATCTCATAAATAAAAATGTGGATTCTGCATTATAGCAGAAACATTGCCTAGTGTAGGCAATTTGAAGTCTTAAGTTGTTGTTAAATAATTTAGTCTCACCACAAGAACATTGTGGATATTTTGAAAGAACATTGAAAAGAATTTTGAAATGCTGTAGAATATTCAGACTAGCTCCTGCAAATGACTATGAAATATATACAGAAAGTTTGCATGACAGACTGGTTTGACCTGCAAGATCAAAAAACATTGCAGAGAGTGGTCACAGGATGTAAGCTACCAACATTTCAGGTCCTGTTTCCATCTGCTATTAAGATGTGTTTTTTAGTAATCCGATCACAATTGGTCAACACTAAATTCAACTTCATTCTGAAACTGTTATTGGATTGTATTTCACCTAAAATTTCAACATGCTTCAATTAATATGCATAAAGCTAAACATTCTAAAATGTGGCTGTAATTCACTCACAAGAAAGTGTTCAGACACCTTGACATGCAGCAAATGTGTGTGTAAAGGGTGAAACAAGTCAAACCTAATGAAACATTTGAGAACACACTGGATAAGCTTGAAAGCAAAGGGATGCACTGTGTTAGACAGCTTATCAAGCAGCTAGCAGTGTGGCAGTAAGTCAGGAGAGGTGTCGTATTTTGACAGAGAAAGCAAATATGGTCATTTTTTGCAAAAGAATTGCTGAAATGTGACTAGAGGCTACTTTGTTGTTATTACTGTAGTACTGTAGCTGTTATTTAGTGTTAAGCTATTGTAGTTGGGTTAGGTGGCTTTGGTTTTATTGTGAAATTGTTATGCAAATTTGTTGTGTTTTGTATTTACTTTAATTTATATATTTACATATCCTTTAAACTTTTAATGTATTGTTTATTTTATATATATATATATATATATATATATATATATATATACTGTATATTTTTTTTTAAGTGGGCACTGTTATACTTCAGGACCATATACTTCTAAATATAGAACTCTCCAGCGCTAGCCATGGTGTAAAACAGATAAATTAAACAACATAAACTAATGCAAACTATTTGTGTTGACTGTTATTTTTTTTATTTAATTTTTTATTTAATAATTATTATTATTATTATTATTTTTTTTACAATAACTGAAAGTTACAAAAGCAACTATCAGTGCTGAATCAGTGCTAATAACATTTTTCAGTTAGAGCGGGAATCAAGGCTTCTCGTGACATTATTTCTTGCATAGGAAGTCTATTAGACAACATTTAGGGTGTAGAGGGTGTAGGCTCTCTTTGATTTTCAACTGTGATAACTAATGCACTCACCTGCAGAGTCAGACACCAATGTTTTTTAAGTAAAACACATTTTCCGTTATGAGTTGTGATTGTTGTTGAGCGTGTTTGTTGTATTTATATAAGCCTTGTGTTAATGCCTAAACAAACTATATTAAGGGAGGAAAATGTGCCAGGTTCTGAAACAAATGCTCCAAATGAGCCAGGCATGAAAACAATGGACAGATGTTTCATCTTTTTTGTAAAACATGAGTTTAGATGTTTAGTCTGGACACAAGTTTGAATATCACAGAATGATGCTCATTTGCTGTGTTTTGCTTTCTCAGGTCAAGAGACTGCCATAGTACTCTCCCAGGATGACCCGCAGCAGTTAAAGGGTGACTCTGGCTGTGACACTGCTAACAGCTCACAAACACAGATATACAGTGCTCAGGGCCCATTTTTGCCTCCGACCCCTCCAAACAGTCAGAACTTTACCCTCCAAGACAGGAAATGGCGCCAGGACCACAGGCTGTTAAAACACATGCAGTTCCTACGCTGTTTAAATGGCTTGCGCAGAGGCTATGAGTTGCGTCTGTGTCAAGATGGTGATGTGGTCTGGGATTCAGTAGTGCAGTTGCTGGATTCCGTGGTGGAGGTTTTTAGGCAGGCTCATGTTGGACAGCCTCTACATCACCCAGAGCAGCTACATCATGCTGCACAGGTGGTGGCACAGACTCTGAGTCGAGGAGGAACACAGAACGGGTGTTCATTGCAGCACTTTAGGAAAGTGAATGACCTGTTGAAGGAGATGGTCAGCCTATTGCTAACCAACCAACAACTCAATTCGGTAAGAGAGATTTGCGTATTGTGGGTAAAGCCAGTTGCAGCCAAGACAAGAAGTGTGTTAAGAAACTTATAGGTATCACACACCAGATGCGTCTTTCTGTACTTGCATGCTTGAGGTTGCAATCCAAAACAGTGAATCTAATCACAATACAGACAGAAGTTCATAAACAAAGTAGCATCAGTGAGTTTGAGATTTGGTGTATGAAAAAACAAATGCAACAGCTCAAATTAATAGCTTAGAAAGGTACTGTATTGTTGTTAAATTTCCCAATAAATGTCTGTACAAAATATATCTTCCAGTTAAAAAAGAAGTCATTATGTACATTAACAATAATTTGGGACGAATGTAATTCAATGGAAAACTGTAGTATGTGAGTGGCTTTGCACTTCCGACAGACAGAAAGTGGTTAAATTGGTACAGTATGCATACATCCAAAGAAAACAATGTGCTGAAATTTGAGAGCAATCTGTCGTCTACCAGGCGCATCTGGTATGTGACTCCCTTCATATATATTAGTCATATTTACACTTTTGTAGCATTTAATTCATTCATTTCAATTCTTTGTCTCTAAAGTCCACTTATGATATTAGTCAAGGTTTCTTGAACTAATTTTGCAGTAGTTTTAGAGGTTTTACTCATAGGGCTGGACAATAATTCAATATCAATAAATACCACAATATAATTTTTTTCAATAACGGTGATATGATTTTTAAACACATTTCCAATATTTCAATATACATTACTAGTGTTTCCCATATATTGATATCTTCAGAAAAGTTTTGATGATAAAGGTCCTGTTTCCATCTGCTATTCATTAGCAGATGGAAACATTTGATCTGATAAAGTAGCACTCATGAGCTCAGCTCTGATTTATAGATAGCCATTACTGGAGAAACCACTGTTTCTACCGCTCCAAAAGTGCCTCCTGCTGGCAGAGAACGAATTTACATTTTCAATAAGCCCGTCTCAAGCAACATGTTTTTGTTGTGGCTTACTCTTTTTTTCTGTTTTCTGCAGCAACTCTGAGAACTTTTCATATTCTTTATTCTGGCTGAAGCACTTTTGATTAAATCTATGAGAATAATCAGCCTATGTTATAGTTTGAAGTTAAATATATTAATACTAATAAGGTGAGTCTGAGAGTCTTATGTTTATTTTTGACAGTAATCTCACATTTCTTGTTTGTATAAAGGCAAACAATAAATAAAAGTGATTTTTTTTTCTAAAATATTGTATGGGTTAATAGGAGGTTTCATAGACTTGGCAAATTTATTTTTCAGACATTCTTGGCAGTTTTTCTGAGGCTTTTTAAAAATATTTTTCATGTCAATGCTCTGAATTATTTTGTATTGACCAAATTAAGAAATATATTGTGATATAAAATTTGGTCATATCGTCCAACCCTATTTATGAGCCAACTGCCAAGAACACCTACAGTAGGTGTCTGTACCTAAAAACTGAATTTGCCAAGTCTATGAAACCGTCTTCTATTAATCTTTATAATAATTTAGAAAAAGATGGCACAAATGAATTAATGTTCACATTTGATTAGTAGTAACAAAAGTGTTTCAGCCAGGAAAAAGAATATGAAAAGTGCTCTGAGTTGCTGCAGAAAAGAGAAAAAAGAGTGATCAACAACAAAAACATGTTGCTGGAGACGGGCTTATTTAAAATGCAAATTCATTCTCTGCCAGCAGGAGGTGCTTTTGGCGTGGCTGAAGCAGTGACTTCCCCTGTAACGGCTGTACACAAAGCAGCACTGAGCTCATGAACGTGACTTTGTCAGATAAAATGAAATAGCCATCAAAACTTTTCTGAAAAAAAGATTTATTCAACAAAGTTATCCGGCACAAATAAACCAATGTAAATACTGGTAACATACCGGAAATGTGTTTAAAAATCATATCACCGTTGTTGAAAACAATTATATCGCGATATATAGAGATATTAAATTATTTTCCAGACCTACTCATAAGTACATTTCATTTACAAATTTTGTGCCAGGGCACCCTTTATGTGCTGCATCTGCAGTGTAAAAATAGATTTACCTGTTCAATGAGACAACCTCATAGAAAAATATAAAAAATATATATAATAAATATATTAAAAATTATGTTAAAGAAAAAGATCTCTCTACATGTTATTGCCAGTTTTGTCATCCGCCATGCACTCAGCTTGTTTTGTTTCTTCAAGGTGATTTATGTTTGCCCGTATTGTTCTTGATTTACAATGTCATCAATAACATTTGCAACATTAGTTAATGAAATCAAGAAGGAAAATGTAAAGACTCTGCAGATATGCTGGGTGTTAAAGATATAGTCTTCAAAAATAGCACACTAGTGTTCTCATTAGTTCATCTCTTTCTAATAAAGACAGATCTTTATTCAGTGGTAGGAGAGATCAGTGTACATAATACTGTAGACAATACAGAAATGATCAGATCAGAGTAAATCTAGAGTGTTTTTTCATGATAGTGTGTGACACCATGTACATGCTAATTCAAATCAAAATTGTTTAAAACTGTTTTGAGTTATTTTGCAATATTGATTTTTAGAATTGTCTATTTCAATATTAAAATCCCCTACAACCGGGGTCGTCAACTGGCGGACCGCGGTCCAGATCCGGACCGCAAGATGCGTCCATGCGGACCGTGAAAGCTTTTGACATAATTAAATTAAAAAAATGCCAAACGCTATTTGAAAAACGTGAGTGAGTGAAAAACGTTGATGGAAAACACATTATGTTGGTGTTACGTTGCAAAATATTGTAAATATATCTTTTTATACTGTATTTTTATACATATTTATGTTTTAAACCATGAAGGTTATCACACAAGCAAAGTGAAAACTGCGCAATATGTTAAAGTGAAACAGCACTTCCAGCATCTGACGTGCACATTCTCTAAGAGACAATGATAGACGAATATACTTCATATGCGGATATTAATTTACTTCCCTAATATTTCTCTTGTGCACCGAACACAGTGGGGAAAAAATAAAAAGAAACGTATTTTGTGTATGCTAAGGGTTGTTTTTGAAAGTCGGTTCTTGAAATAAAGCTCTTAATTTTCATTGAATACTGTAGTGTTATTACTAATAACACTACAGTCATCAATGAAAATTAAGAGCTTTATTTCAAGAACCGATTAGGGGTAACTTATTAGGGGTTAAGAAAGTCTTAATTATGATTTCAGGTGGTCTTAAATGTGGGGACTGAAAGGCAAGAATTGCGATGAAACTTTATAAGGCTATTTATTGAATAAATATGAGCGCTGCACGTTTCAAAGTCAGCTGTGGCGCTGTTTTGTGTACCATTCTAATAGCGCCTCCTGCTGGAAGAGAATGATCTGACATTTTTAATCAGCTCGTACGTCTGCTGTTGTCAAAAAGACCAATGTAAAAAAATCAGTCCATGGTTTTAAGCACCAAACACGTAGAGTTGTAAATGTTAACTGATGGATCGACAAGATCATGTGTTATACAAATTTAAACAATTAAGGCAATAAAATATATGTTAATTAATATAATACTTGATTGACAATAATTGTTTAAATTAATATAAGAATTGATACTTTTGACTCTTGAAGGCTGGAATATGAATTTTATAATTTAAGAAATCTTTTTTGCTTTGTGAAACCTGCATCTCAATTGTAAATCATGCTTTTTACAGTCATTTTAATAATTTATTTGTTTATTAATGTATTTTTTGTTCAGGTCTTTAAAAAGGTATTTAAATGTCTAGATTTAAGATAAAATATGCTGCAGATACCCTGGTATCGCAAAAAAACATAAATAGTTCATAAATAGACCTCGGCTGGTGAGCAGGGTTCATTACCGGACCTCGAGCCGTTTTAGTTGAAGACCCCTGCCCTACAATAACAAAACAGGAAATTGCTGATAACAGGGTGGAGCGTATTTAGAGGCCTGTAAATAATGAAAAATGGCATTGTGCTAATAGGTTCCATTCTCTAAATATTCTCAAAAATTTCAAGGACAAATAAATACCAAATGACACTTGCTTGCATTAACAGACATCTTTAAATAGAGTAGCTACTCCTCCACCTCTCTTAACAATGCTGCAGAGACATAAAATTTAAGTAATCTAAGTCAATCCAAGTTTCACTTGGAAACATGAAATCCAGGGCCTGCATTCCCAAAACATTTTATCTTGCCACTAGGAGTTCTCCTAAATAGCAGTAAAAAGAGTTTTCTCTTAAAACCTATTAACAAAGCTGCTGAGACAAACTTTTACTAAGGAATAGAGAGAAGTCTTAAGCTAAGAGTAAGGGTGGGGTTGACCTTGTTGCTATGGATGATTTCAGCATGCCTACTAACTATTCACACAGTGATTGGCTGATAGTGGAGGAGACTCTGTTAGAGATTTGTTCATAGAAATATTGTAGAGCATGATATAATGTTGCCATATTCAAATAAAGTAAAAAAAAAAATGTTTCCATATTCAATTACAGATTTTAAAATGCTGGCTAAGTGTCACTAATTTAACAAACATATGTTCAGCTGATTGTCAGCCTTTTACATACGTGCTTCTCATAAACAATTAGCTGATATGCATATAAACAGCCTTTTTATTAACAGAATAAAAAAATCATGGCTGATAGTAAGATATGCAAACTAAAAAGAAAAACTTCTTGCCCAACTTGTTAATGAAAACAAGGATATAATCAAAGGAAAATTTGGAGTTGGGATAACATCCAAAACCAAAAAAGTTCCGTGGGAAAACTTATGTGTGCAAATGAGTGTTTCTAAAAAGTTTATGTTCCAAGGCAGATTGTCAGCAACAGCCATTTTAGGATAGTTGGGAGTTGGTCTTAGTGACTTAGGAGTCCTCCTCACTACTCCTAACGTTTCACAGATTTAGGAGCTAGTTTTAGTGCTAAAACGCTTTGTGAAATACTCTTAGAGCAAAAATTTAGGAGTAACGGCAAGTTATGAGCTACTTTTAGCCTTAAGATGTTTTGTGAATACGGGCCCAGGTTGTTTGTGGTGATAAGGTCATTGACTAAAAGTGATTTATTTTATTTTATAATTGCAAACCTTACAGTATCATTTATTACTGTTTACTACTGACATAAACAGATGTTACTCCATGTTGTAGACAATAAACCTTTTGCCACTAGCCCACTACAAAAGTTTTTAACTGATCCTTCAAAATACATTGCCCAAAATACAGTGTGCGAAAAGCTACTAGCTTACTACTAGTAGCTTTTCTAGCTACTAGAGAAGGATAAATGGTAACAGACATGATAGCTGACACTGTGTCTACACCGGACGCTAGCGACGCGACAAAATACAATAGAACCTATTATGCTGTCTACACTGGATGCGGCGCGGGGCAGTGCGGCACGACACGGCAAATCCCCAACAGTAATCTGCTGCCGCGTTCTATTTATGACGTGCTCACACAAAGTTTAAATGATTTGCAACGGTCGCTTTGTCGCATCCAGCGTAGACAGACTTTAGCTGTTGCGGCGCGGCGCGACAACTGTCGCGTCCGGTGTAGACGCGGTGTGAGAGTGAGTCAAACAGACTCCCAGAAGAGATTGTTACGTCCAGAACACGTGAGTTTAATTGGCTGGTTCTAAATGTTTTTTGGCCATGATTGAACCCTCCTCGGCCAAAGACTGTGCCTACATTGGACTTATCTATAGTCCTAAGGGCTCTTAAGGAGCCTCCCTTTGAGCCTCTTCAAACAGCCGGCCTACGGGACATGTCACTCAAAACCGCTCTGCTCTTGGCCCTAGCATCGGTCAAGAATGTAGATGACTTGCAAGCCCTGTCAGTCAGCGCTTCCTGCATTGAGTTTGGACCTAATACCTGTAAAGTTGCTCTTCAGTCACGCAGAGGTTATGTACCCAAGGTGCTCTCACCTTCATTCAGAGTCCAGGTTATTTCCCTGTTAGCCCTACTCATGATGGATGGCAAGCTGGGTCCCAACTTATTGTGTCTGTCTGGGCACTCATAGTCTACAATTGAGTGCTCCAAGTCATTTAGGCAAACAGAGCAGCTCTTTGTGTGTTTTGGAGGCTGCCTTAAAGGGCTGCCATTCACAAAACAAATGCTATCTCACTGGATTGTAGATGCTATAGCCTTGGCTTATGCCTCAGCTGACTTGCAATGCCCTACAGGTGTGCGGGTCCAATCCACTAGAGGGATGGCCTCCTCCTGGGAGTGGTCCAGTGGGATTTCCATAGGTGAAATCTGTGTGGCCACCGACTGGTCGTCATCGTGCACGTTTGCCAGGCTTTATGATTTCCCTTCCCTTCAGCCACGTATTTTGTCTGCTTAAACAAATTATTTCTCCCTATTGTGCTTAGAACTCAGTTAGCTACTCAGTTAGCTCATGTTGAGCTAAGTGCTTGAACTGCCCTTGAGTTAAGTGCTCTAAGATTGGGCTTCTGGAGCAGGTCATTCTGTATCTGCTCATAGCATGACGTGACTGAATTTATTCCCCATACACAACGCAAAGTGAACGTTTGAAAAGGAAATGCTCCGGTTAGTGATGTAACCTTGGTTCCCTGAGATAAGAGAACGAGCTTTGTGTCACTGGATATAAGCTGCACGTGAATCGATAACTGCTGCTTTAGTCGAATGATTCTGATGAAATGACGCTCTGAGCCGACTTATATAGAGGTCGACTCTGCCCCTTCTGGCGCCATTGGTTTGTGCAGCTACACAAATGTTAACAAATCAGGCTTTATTAACAGAGAAAACAGGAGTTTCCTAATACACCATGCTCGTTTCCTTTTCACATGGAACCAAGGTTACGTTAATAACCAGTGCATTTGTTGTGGAAAACAGTATCTAGCACAACGTTTATGTGTTCCTTTCCACAGAGGACATGTCTGTTTAGTGGAACAAACACCTATGCTAATATGATGCTTCAAACACGCTTGGCTCAGAAGTTAACAATCTTTAAGTCCATCACCTGCAGGTGGTATGGTTTCATTTGAAGATGGTCTTGATTCATTGCTAAGGCTTAGTTTTAATTGAGATATCAAATATATACAGTGAGGGAAAAATAATTTGATCCCTGCTGATTTTGTACGTTTGCCCACTGACAAACAAATAATCAGTCTATAATTTTATTGGTAGGTTTATTTTTACAGTGAGAAACAGAATAACAACAACAAAAATCCAGAAAAACACATTTCAAAAAAGTTATAAATTGATTTGCATTTTAATGAGTGAAATAAGTATTTGATCCCCTATTAATCAGCAAGATTTCTGGCTCCCAGGTGTTTTTTTTTTTTTTTTACAGGTCACGAGCTGAGATTAGGAGCACTCTCTTAAAGTGCTCCTAATCTCAGTTTGTTACCTGTAAAATTACACCTGTCCACAGAAGCAATCAATCAATCAGATTCCAAACTCTCCACCATGCCCAAGACCAAAGAGCTGTCCAAGGATGTTAGGGACAAGATTGTAGACCTAAACACGGTTGGAATGTGCTTCAAGACCATCGCCAAACAGCTTGGTGAGAAGGTGACAACAGTTGCGATAATTTGCAAATAGAAGAAACACAAATTAACTGTCAATCTACCTTGGGGCTCCACCTCGTGGAGTTTTAATGATCATGAGAACAGTGAGGAGTCAGCCCAGAACTACACGGGAGGATCTTGTCAATGATCTCAAGGCAGCTGGGACTATAGTCACCAAGAAAACAATTTGGTAACACACCATGCCATGAAAGCACATGTACAGGATCATCTGAAGTTTGCCAGCGAACATCTGAATGATTCAGAGGAGAACTAGGTGAAAGTGTTGTGGTCAGATGAGACCAAAATCGAGATCTTTGGCATCAACTCAACTCGCCGTGTTTGGAGGAGGAGGCATGCTGTCTATGACCCCAAGAACACCATCTCCACCATCAAACATGGAGGTGGAAACATTATGCTTTGGGGGTGTTTTTCTGCTAAGGGGACAGGACAACTGCACCGGATCAAAGGGACGATGGACAGGGCCATGTACCGTCAGGGCCAGGGCATTGAAAATGGGTCGTGGATGGGTGTGACCAAAAACATACGGCCAAGGAGTGGCTCAAAAAAAAAAAAAAAAAAAAGCGCACACTAAGGTCCTGAAGTGGCCTAGCCAGTCTCCAGACCTTAATCCCATAGAACATCTGTAGAAGGAGCTGAAGGTTCGAGTTGGCAAACATCAGCCTCTTAACCTTAATGACTTGGAGAGGATCTGCAGAGGAATCGGACAAAATGCCTCCTGAGATGTCTGCAAACCTGGTGGCCAACTACAAGAAACGTCTGACCTCATGTTGTCACAGTCCGGTCGGGTTGAGGAGTGGAGATGGAGGAGGAGAACCGGAGTAAATTAATATTATAAAGTTTATTAAATAAAACACTGAAAATAATTACAAACAAACAAAAACCAGGAGCATTAAACGAGAACATGTAACATCAACGACGGACACTGGGGTGTGAACTGACACAGACTAAATACACAGAAACGGGGGCGTGGTAACAAACAAGATCACGAGATGACGAGGGGGAAACACAAATATGGGCAAGACTGAACCAACTAAACATAAACCAAAAGGGGGAGACAAGGACTAAACCATAGAACTAGAAACAGATGGGGAAATACACTGGGAAAACAGAACAGAACAGAACAGAGACAAAATACTGACACGTTTTGCGAAGGGGTCAAACTTACTTATTATAATGCAAATAAATGTATAACTTTTTTTGAAATGTGTTTTTCTGGATTTTTTGTTGTTATTCTCTTACTGTTCAAATAAACTTACCATTCAAATTATAGACTGATCATTTCTTTGTCAGTGGGCAAACATACAAAAACAACAGTTGAAAGTTGGTCACACACTGTTAACAGTCATCAGCTATATAATGGTAGTATATAATAAACGTAAATAAGAAAATCATATACTTGTAATATACAACAATGGCAAGTAGGGACGCACAATATTGAATTTTAGAATTTCTGATATGCCTATATTTTTCATATTATACCAATATATGCACATTTTTTCCTTTGTTTGGAAACAATGCAAAGTCTTATCTGTCCAGGGGTTAAAAAATAATAATTTGGGGTATTTTTACAATAGCAAAAACAGTAAGACAGCATCCAGTAATCCTAATATGTTTATTTTATAAATGGAGTAATTATTTTCTGTTGTTTTGGAGGGTTAACAATCTGGGTCAGTTTCATCAGATCAGTCTGACATATGGTCTCCTTCTGCTGTTAGTTATCAGTTCTTGACGTGCTGTCAGAGTGTCTGCTGGCTCTAGGAGGAAGTCCTGTTGTAAGAACTACACTTGTTCAACTCCTGATGTCTCAGATCATTCAGCTGGCACAGCAGCTATGGGACACCTGTAAGGTAGGTTACTCCACACTACACCTAGCGATCACTGTAAAAACTTCACCAAACAAATGATTCTCCCTATTGAGAGACTTCCGTATGAGGGGAAGTTCAATATTGAACATAAATATTTTCATAGAATATTGATTAGTATAAAAGTAAAAAATGGCTTTGTAACAAACATAACCTGCCGAAGTCCTTCTGTGGTTGAATAGTCTGTTGGCCAAATTAATTAGATCCAGTAAAGAAGTACAGTACAACTGTTGTTGCACAAAGGTGTGTTGGTGTCATGTGCAGTAGCGAAAACTGTTAAGACTTTTGTTGTATTTTTGCTACAACCCATTGGCAGCACTTTTTCAGTCACTGTTATTGCCTCTTCACTGCATCTGTACACTGGTGGTATAATATCTTTATTTTAAATATTTTACATACAGTGTAAATATTTTACATTTTCAAATAAGTGTCATTAGTCTATGTAATATTTAAATAATTCTGATATTATTAATTAATTAATGAAAAAAATAATAACAATATAACAGTATCTTTACCAATAATTTTACAGTAAGTCAAGCGTTGTCATCTTGCATCACCCTTTCAGGTTTCATCAGAATTGGACACACTTAAAAAAAAAAAAAAACTTCTCAGGGCCCTGCACTTACTTTTATTTTTAGGAGCACTTGTGAAATTTTAGAAGCACCTACTAATCAATTGTAACGAGGACTCTGGGAAGCGTGTAAGATCCTGATGCGAGCTTTATTTAACACAGCGTAGTCAAGACAGGCAGGGTCGATCTCCAAACAAACAGAAACACGAAGGCAAGACAAAAGCATGATCCAGTAATAAGGCAGAACGTCAAAATCCAGTGAGCAGTCCGAAAGTAACAAATAAACAAGGCTATGAAACTAAGACAAACTATGGCAATGGCAAAATAACTGTGACTATGACAATGAAACAAAACCGTGAAAATAACAAAACAAGGCAAGGAAATCCGAAAAACGTTTGTAGAGTCTGCACAGCAAAACAATACTTTGCGGGGCCTGTTTGGTAGTAACCAACGAGGCAGCAGAGGGAGCAGCAACAGTCAGAGTGAGTAAGGGCTCCCTCTGCTGGCCTGGTGTTACAGAACCCCCTTGGTTCTTGGCTTGGTTCATGAAGATCTGCTGTAACTTGGCTTGGCTCATGAAGATCAACTGTGGCTTGGCTTGGTTCAAGGACAACAGCAGCAACTTGTCTTGGCTCATGAAGATCTGCTGTAACTTGACTTGATTCAGGAACAACAGCTGCGACTTGGCTTGACTCATGGGGCACAGCTGTGACTTGGCTTGACTCATGGAGAACGACAGCTGTGTCTTGGCTTGACTCATGGAGAACAACAGCTGTGTCTTGGCTTGACTCATGGAGAACAACAGCTGTGTCTTGGCTAGACTCATGGAGAATAACAGCTGTGTCTTGGCTAGACTCATGGAGAACAACAGCTGTGTCTTGGCTTGACTCATGGAGAACAACAGCTGTGTCTTGGCTTGACTCATGGAGAACAACAGCTGTGTCTTGACTTGGCACAGAAAGTGTAGCCCTGACTTGACTTAACACCGGAGGATCAGGCATCACTTGACTTGATGTCAGAGGAACGGTTGTGACTTGACTTGGCTTTGAAGGAATGGCTGTGACTTGACTTAATGTTGGACGAGCAGCTGTGGGTTGAATTGGCTTAGAGTGAGCAGCTGTAACTTGACTTGGCTTTGAGAGAACAGCTGTGACTTGATTTGGCTTTGAAGACACCCCTGTGGCTTGGCTTGACTTAGCTGGAATAGCTGCGACGTGGCTTGGCTTTGCTGGAGCAGCTGCGGCTTGGCTTGACTTTGCTGGAGCAGCTGCGACATGACTTGACTTTGCCGGAACAGCAGCTGTAACGTGACTTAACTTTGCAGGAACAGCAGCTGTGACATGACTTGACTTGGCTGGAACAGCAGCTGTAACGTGACTTGATTTGACAGGAACAGCAGCTGTAACGTGACTTGACTTGGCAGGAACAGTAGCTGTAACGTGACTTGACCTGGCAGGAACTGCAGCTGTAACGTGACTTGGCTTGGCAGGAACAGCAGCTGTAATGTGACTTGATTTGACAGGAACAGCAGCTGTAACGGGACTTGACTGAGGAACCTAGTCTAGAAGGGCAGCCATGATAGATGCAGATTCTGGAGCAGGAGACATGACATGAACAGGCTGTAGCTTGACTGAAGTGGCATAAGCAGGTGCTGGCTTGGCTGACGTGGGTTTAGGGAGACCAGCTGCTCGAGCCGACAGCAGCGGTGGGTCCTCCACGCTGGACACCAACCACCTCAAAACAGAGTTGACATGATAAAGTGCAGATGTAGAGGCCATTTTGTGTACAAGGTCCAATGCGACCGCCATCTTGTGCAGTAGCTCTGGTGTGGCAGCCATCTTGAGTGCAGGCTCTGGGCTGGCAGCCATCTGATGAACAGGCTTTGGGATGGCGGCCATCTTGGCGACAGGCTCTGGTGTGGCGGCCATCTTGTGCAGTGCCTCTGGAAGGGCGGCCATCTTGTGAACAGGCTTTGGGATGGCGACCATCTTGTGAACAGGCTTAGGGATGGCAGGCATGGCGTAAGCAGGCCCTGGAGCGTCAGGCATGGCGTGAGCAGGCCCTGGAGCGGCAGGCATAGCGTGAGAAGGCTGTGGCTTGACAGACGTGATGTGAGTAGGTTGTGGTTTGGTAGATGTGACGTAAGCAGGCTGTGGCTTGGCAGACTTGACATGAGCAGGCTTTGGCTTGGCAGACATGATGTGAGCAGGCTTTGACTTGGTGGATGTGACTTGAATTGGTTGTGGTACGGGAGTTACTGCAGGATTGTGGGGTCCCTCATCCGCAATCCCAACAGTAAAAGACGATCCCGCAAGCAATAACGCATAGTCAATATATTGTTCCAAAGTCCAGTGAATGTTGCCTCCAGGCAGGCCAGAACGAATGGGGTAAGTCAGTCCTACTCTAAAAATGTCCTTGAGTGCCACATCATTAAAGTTAACCAAGTGACGTATTTGGCAAAAGTCCACAACATAATCCTCAATGGGGCGATTACCTTGTTTTAGACAGAGGAGGCGTGATACCGGGTTCATGATGATCTGTGTCCAAAAGCCGCTGGATCTTTGGTAGGCAAAGTATTTCTGTAACGAGGACTCTGGGAAGCGTGTAAGATCCAGATGCGAGCTTTATTTAACACAGCGTAGTCAAGACAGGCAGGGTGGATCTCCAAACAAACAGAAACACGTAGGCAAGACAAAAGCGTAATCCAGTAATCAGGCAGAACGTCAAAATCCAGTGAGCAGTCCAAAAGTAACAAATAAACAAGGCTATGAAACTAAGACAAACTATGGCAATGGCAAAATAACTGTGACTATGACAATGAAACAAAACTATGACTATGAAACAAAACCGTGAAAATAACAAAACAAGGCAAGGAAATCCGAAAAACGCTTAGTAGAGTCCGCACATCAAAACAATACTTTGCGGGGCCTGTTTGAATGGCCACCACCACTACAGGAAGTAACCAACGAGGCAGCAGAGGGAGCAGCAACAGTCAGAGTGAGTAAGGGCTCCCTCTGCTGGCCTGGCGTTACATCAATAATCAAAAAATCTGATCAAAAATTAGCCTTCCCATTACGAGGTGATATTTAACTCCTTAAAGTGATTGTAATTGTAATGGCGTTTTCCTAACTTTATTAAAAATGTCATCTTTTATGTCAAATTCTTAATAAATTATTTTATAAGCTTTCTAAAATTTCTAATTAAAAAAACAGCATAAGAACAAGTAGAATAAGAATAAATTGAAATCAGTATTAACAAAATTAATTTGTACTACAGAGGTGCAACAGAAGAACACAAAAGTTGCTTTAAGGTGTATTTTCATGTTTAATGAAGCTCAGAGGTGGCATGAGTGCAATCAAATTCATAATTAATCTTCATTTTGAGATTAATGTTTTAAATATAAAATTTTTAATATAGAAATATTAATTGATTTAAATAGCTGAAAAGATACTTTAAAAAATTTACTAAAACTGCCAGTAGGTGGCGGCAAGTCTCTGATTCAATTACTGAACCATTCATTCATTTGATTTGTTAGAATAGCTGATTCATTCAAGAAAAAACAAGTGACTGTCTTTATGAATGGGAAATTGATTACATTTTTATTATAATCAACAAAGGTCTCTATACTGCTCAATGAATCTCTTATTTACACTCACTCTACACTTTGTTTATGAAAGGATTAATGAGATATGTCTGTGACACGTAGAAACCTTTGATGCTCCCCCTCAGCACTGGTGCTCCTAAATATTTTTTCATAGTCGCACACAGTTTTCAGTTGCAAATGCGACAGAAATGGTCGCACTGTAGAGTCCTGCTTCTATGTCCACCCTTAAAATGAATACATTTCTCTAGAAAAGAAAGATATGGAATATAACAAAACACACTATAGTTGATTTAGCCTTGTGTTATCCTACAGGCACAGAGCTCCCAGAAGTCACCATCTCAAACGTAACTCTGTATTAGCTTATTGGAACTATTTGTTGGTTAAATAGAGCAAAAACAGACAATACTGCTTCTAAAATATATCTTGTTTAATATTCACTTATTTATTGATATGTTGTTGTATAAAATAAAAGTTTGCGCTAAATATTTGGGAGAAAACACTATTGCTTGTGTGATATTGATTTTGATATTGATATTGTAATTCTATTACATGTTATTTATATTAAAAAATACTCATACAAGGGCATTTTTTGCTTCCATATCTTGAATTTTAGGGGTATTCAAATTGCTTTTTAATAGGCTTTTCACTTTTAGTGAAAGCATGCACTATGAATCCGCACACATAGAAGTCTGTCAAACTATTTTATATTAGAACGCTACCATCAGAGTGAATGTCAACTTGTGTTTTTAATTGTGTGTGACTTACTCATTAATGCAAGTTTGTACACCCCTAGCAATAAATACAACACATGAAAAGAGATCAAAAGAGTGAGAAATTGAATTTGATCCATACCAGGGTCTGTATTCACAAAACATTTTATCTTACCACTAAGAGTTCTCGTAAATAGCAGTAAAAGTTTTTAGCTAAGAGCTTTCTCTTAAAACCTATTAACAAAGCTGCTGAGACAAACTTTTAGTAAGGAATAGAGAGAAGTCTTGAGACAAGAGTAAGGGCGGGGTTGACCTCGTTGCTATGAATGATCCAGCATGCTTATTATGCACACAATGATCGGCAGTGATTTGTTCATAGAAATATTGTAGAGCATGATATATTGTTGACATATTCAAATAAAATAAAATAAAAATGTTGCCACAAAGATTTTAAAATGCAGACTAAACCCCGGTTTTACAGACAAGGCTTAAGCCTAGTCCTAGACTAAAATGTAAGTCTGAGCTGTTTCAACTGAAACAAAATTGCACTGATTGATCTTAAAATATATCAGTGCCTTTGTTTTGTCTCAAGATGCACACCTGTAATGTTTTTTTCCAAGCATTTTTATAAAAATGACTTAAATGTCCTAATTGAACTATGGCCTAATCCTGGCTTAGTCTAAGCCCTGTCTGTGAAACCGGGCCTAAGTGTCACTAATTAAACAAGTATATGTTTAGCTGATTGTCAGCCTTTTACATGTGTGCTTCTAATAAACAATTAGCTGATATGCATATAAACAGCCTTTTTATTAACAGAATAGAATAATCATGGCTGATAGTAAGATATGCAAACTTAAGAGAAAACCAAACTGGACGCAAGAACAGCTGTTACTTCTTGCCCAACTTGTTAATGAAAACAAGAATATAATCAAAGGAAAATTTGGATTTGGGATAACCTCCAAAACCAAAGAAGTTGTGTGGGAAAACCTATGTGTGCACATAAATGAGTGTTTCTAAAAAGTTTAGAATTTTAGGATAGTTGAGATTTGGTCTTAGTGACTTAGGAGTCCTCTTCACTACTCCTAATGTTTTACAGATTTAGGAGCTAGTTTTAACGCTAAAATGCTTTGTGAAATACTCTTAGAGCAAAATTTTAGGATTCCTAAATGTAGGACTGAACTGCCATTATTTTAAAGATTTTCTCCTAAATCGGCAAGTTATGAGCTACTTTTAGCCTTAAGATGTTTTGTGAATACGGGCCCAGGTCCCATAAAACAGGGGTTCTCAAACTATCTGGAGATAGGGACCCCTCATAGGGCAGAAAAAATTCCACGTGTGTGTGTGTGTGAGAGAGAACGATGGGAAAGGGTTGAGCAAGTAAAAATTAACTGCAAGAACACAGTGGAACACAATGTAAATAGTGCAAAAGGCTTTGTATAGTCCTAAAATGCAATGAAAATGCACTGATGCAATAACAGGCAATAAACAGAGAGAATCAAACTTTTTTGGAATGACTTCATGTGTTAGGAAAATATATGTTTAACTGGTGTGTGTGTGGAGTGGGGTGGGGTGGGGGACAAGTAAAAATTAACCCTGCAGCAACACAGTGGAACACAGTGAATATAGTGCAAAAGGATTTTTGATAAGAATAATATAGTGCTAAAATATAAAATACAATGACAATGCACCAATGCAGTAACAGGCAATAAAAAGAGAGTATGTTTACCCAGTTTAACAATTAACACTGCAGAAACATTGGAACACAATGAAAATAGTGCAAAAGATGTTTGTTAAGGATAAGTATAGTGTTCAGATATAAAATACAATGACAATGCACCAATTTGGGATTATCAATACTTGACCTTTTTAAATATTTATCCATTGTGGATTCTAGCCTAGTAACGTTAGGTTAGCGTTTTTATAGTGCTTTGACGGATTGATGTAATGTAACAACAAAGTTTGTATTGGCCCAGAATTAAAGTGGGGGGAGTGCTGAACATAATGCGCCGGTTTAATTGGCTTTCATTCATTAGCTGGAGACGTGAAGTTAAAGTCTGAGGGAAATGTTTTGGCAGATTGATACGGTGATGCATTGCTGCCACACACAGTTTTTTCCACACTCAGCTATGTGGTTATAACGACATCTTTTCTCGTAAAAACGACATCTTTTCTCGTTAAAACGACATCTTTTCTTGTAATAACGAGATCTTTTCTCGTAAAAACAACATCTTTTTCTCATAATAACGACATATTATGTCATAAAAACGATCTGATATTCCTGTTATAGATGATATGATTATATTATGTGAGCGAGCTAAGCGTTTGTCCGCGCTGTCTTCGCCACAGTCCTGACATAAAGGAGAAATACACTGTTTTAATAATTTTAATGTAATGGTTTCAATTGTAGCGGCATGTTTATTAGGATTAATCTCCAATCTGCCCTCAGACCCAGAGGATTTAAGATGATCAGATCAAAACTGTTATTTCTGAATAATCGACTCTGAGCTTGGAATATTATTTGGATGAAAGTTAGATTTTACAGAAAATTGAAATACGATCATAAAGAAATAAAAGAGAAATGACAAACGGTTTGATTGTATTATGATAATAATAATTTCGTTCTGTTTCAAAAATGAACAAAATTAATGAAAAAAAAAAAAATCAGTTTTAGTATTTTTGTCCGTGGGTAAAAAGAGAGCTTTAATAATTATGTGGGCGGCAATGAAAATCCACTTTTCAACTCAACCTGTCTTTACTGTCTATCGCATCATCCAGAATAAATACAAATACAAAAATACAAAAATCTAGCTTAATTTCGTTTTTCCTTTTCTCAAACAAAACGAAATAATAATAATAATAATTAAGCTATTATTATTATTAGGCCTATTATTATATTTTTTATTATGAGTTATATTTATTTATGCTCGTATTTCAATTTGCTGTTAAATCAATCAAAAAGTCGATTATTCAGAATTAATAGTTTTGCTTATCTTAAGATTTTATAATAAAAATAATAATACACCTAATAATAATAATAATAATAAGCATAATAAAAATTTGAGGGGCCTATTATTATTATTTCATTTTGCTTGAGAAACGTAAAAACGAAAAGGTAGATTTTTCGTATTTTTGTTCGTGGGTAAAACACATGAGCTTATTGCTTGAATATTAATTTAACATGCCTGGGCGGCCTTGATACTTAGTATGATTATATACAAATGATAAATTATGTATTAGACATTATTAAATTTTATCTTTAGCTGAATCAAGCCACAAATCTGTACTAAAGACTGTACACTACCTCTTGTTGGATTTATACGAATTAAATAAACACAATTTTGTTTTCGATTATTTTATTGACATAGACCTTTCAAGCTGCATAGAGACATAAATTGTGAGAGCGCACCCTGTATTTTTACAAAGGCAATTTGTAACGTTTTGGTGTTATTGTGGAAGTACATAAAATAAAGCAGACTTTTATATTTCTTTCCTCTGTAATCACAATGTAAGGGATCGCGCTGGTGCCGCCGACCCGAGAAGTTCATATATGAGACTTGCAAAGAAACGTTATTGTGACTAATTTGCAGAGCGGTACATCAGACGAACATGTATTCTGCATGATGGGATAGGCAGTAGAAAAGTGGCTTTTCAGGGCCGCTCATGGACAAATATTAAAGCATAAGCACTCTTTTCATGAAAAAAAATCATTTATTTTTAATTTTTTAAACAGAACGAAATCATCATCATAACACGATCAAACGTGTGTCATTTTTCTTATTTATTTCTGATACTATTTAGGCCTACATTTTCTGTAAAATCAAACTTTCATCCAAATAATATTCCAAGCTCAGAGTCAAAAATAACAGTTTTGATCTGATCATCTTAAATCCTCTGGGTCTGAGGGCAGATTAGTATGGAGATTAATCCTAATAAACATGCCGCTACAATTGAAACAATTACATTAAAATTATTAAAACAGTGTATTTCTATATAACTCCAGCAGCGTGCATCCTCCTTTAGGTCAGGACTGTGGCGAAGGCAGCGCGGACAAACGCTTAGCTCCCTCACATAATATAATCATATCATCTATAACAGGAACATCAGATGGTTTTTATGACATATGTCGTTATTACGAGAAAAAGATGTCGTTTTAACTAGAAAATTATGTAATTTTAATGAGAAAAGATGTAGTTTTTACGAGAAAAGATCTCGTTATTACGACATAGCTGAGTGGGAAAAAAATAAGTGTGTGGCAGCAATGCTTCACCGTAGATTGATGTAATGTAAATGCCGAATTCTCATTGGTCTAACGTTTCACACGCGGGAGTAATGACGATGGTCCCTGCACTTTCTCCGGGTTTGATTATATTTTGTAGCAAACTTTCCACGGACCCCCAGGAAGTGCACCACGGACCCCACTTTGAGAACCACTGCCATAAAACATTTTTACAGCTCTAAAGTAAGCATAGACCCTTTCGATTTGAGCCATTTGCATGCATGCGATACATTTGCGGGTGACTCACCCAAGTAGGCGTCCCCAGCTGTTATCACTAAAGTATTGTTTGGTGGTGTATTTAATTGTGTCGTACCAGCTGACACTGAAGCGTCAGCGGAAACGTTCTGCGACTCTTTCCTGCGTGACTTACCCGAGCAATGTAACCGACGACGCACATAAGTATTCCTTTCCTCTTTTACTCTTCTCTCTGGCCTCCTCTATCATGTGTTTCCAATTCATTCCGGTGGTCTCTACACATCGCCCTAACGTCACACGCACACGTCAACGCAATCTTTCTAACCTGTGTCCTATCGACACCTCTTCCACTGAACCTTTCTCTTTCACGGTTGGTCCCTGGAACTGCCATTTAGCTGTCAACAAAGCTGACTTCATTTCGGCCTTTTCTTTGCAATCTGGTCTGAGTGTCCTAGGCTTGACTGAGACCTGGATTCGTCCAGAAGACTCAGCAAACCCAGCTGCTCTATCTAATAACTTCTCCTTCTCTCACACCCCTCATCAGACTGGAAGGGGTGCGGCTACTGGATTGCTCATTTCTAACAACTGGAAATACTCAACCCAATCTCATACAATCACTGTACCATCTCCTATAAAACTCCATGTTGTGGTAATTTACCACCCTCCTAGTCAACTTGGCATCTTCTTTGAGGAGCTGGATGGGCTGCTGTCCTCATTTCCAGAGGATGGCAGTCCACTTCTAGTCTTTGGTGACTTTAACATTCACCTAGACCTTATGCTGCAGACTTCCATTCACTCCTAGCTTCATTTGATCTCAAACGCACTGTCACTACATGCACTCACAAATCCGGCAACCAACTTGACCTCATTTACACACACAATTGTATTACAGACAACATCTTGGTCAAACCCCTACACATCTCTGACCACTTCTTCGTTACATTTAACCTACATCTTGCTACTTGTGCGCCCCCAACCCCTCTACCTGTTACTTTTAGATGAAACCTACGCTCTCTCTCACCCTCCCACCTTTCTTCCTTAGTATCCTCCTCTCTTCCCTCTCCAACCCACTTCTCATCCCTGGATACTAATGCAGCAACTGACACCTTATGCTCGACTCTTACTTCTTGTCTAGATGATATATGCCCTCTCTCCTCCAGGCCAGCACGGGCTGCTCCTTCGAACCCCTTGGTTATCCGATGTTCTTCGTGAGCATCGGTCCAAACTTAGGGCAGCCGAGAGAAAATGGCACAAATCTAAGGATCCATCTGACTTGAGTATGTATCAGTCTCTGCTTTTATCCTTCTCTACTCGAGTCCATACTGCCAAATCTTCATACTTCCACAACAAGATCAACAATGCTCCAGACACACGCAACCTTTTCAAAACTTTTAATACACTGCTCTGTCCCCCTCCACCACCTCCCACCACTTCTATAACACCTGATGATTTTGCCAGATTCTTTACAGACAAAACTACATCTATCAGTAGTCAGTTCTCAGCTCCACACATTCAGGAACTAAAATTGACCACACCCACGGCTGAAACTCCCCTCTTCTCCTTCTGTCTCCACTCTGAGGCAGAAGTATCCAAACTTCTCTCCAGCCATCCAATGACATGTCCTTTAGATCCTATCCCCTCACACCTTCTCCAAGCAATCTCTCCTACCAGCACTCACACACATCATCAACACATCTCTTCTCACAGGCACTTTCCCCACTACATTTAAGCATGCCTGAGTAACCCCACTGCTCAAAAAACCTAACTTAACACTTCACTTATAGACAACTACAGACCTGTCTCTCTCCTTCCATTCATAGCAAAAACATTGGAACGAGCCGTTTTCAATCAGGTACCACCATATTTATCTCACAAAACAACCTACTAGATGCTAACCAGTCAGGGTTCAGGAGTGGCCACTCAACTGAGACTGCGCTACTGTCCCTGGGCATCACAGGGACTCAACTTTGCTGGTTTAAATCCTACCTCACTGGTAGGTCTTTCATGGTGGCCTGGGGAGGGGAGGTATCCAAAACTCATCAACTGGTCACTGGGGTTCCTCAGGGATCAGTTCTTGGACCCCTCCTCTTCTCCATATACACTACATCTCTGGGCCCCATCATACAGGCACATGGCTTCTCCTACCATTGCTATGCTGATGACACACAGCTTTATCTTTCATTCAAACCAGATGATCCATCAGTAGCTGCAAGGATCTCAGGCTGCCTGGCGGATATCTCTGCATGGATGAAGGAACACCACCTACAGATCAATCTGGCAAAGACTGAGCTCCTTGTCTTTCCTGCCACTCCAACTCTACAACATGACTTTACCATCCAGTTAGGTTCATCAACAATTACCCCATTGTCTTCAGCCAGAAATCTTGGTGTAATCTTCGATGACCAATTGACTTTTAAAGACCACATAGCTAAAACTGCTCGATCTTGCAGGTTTGCGTTGCACAACATCAGAAAGATCAGGTCCTTCCTAACAGAGCATGCTGCACAACTCCTCGTCAAGGCCCTGGTTATTTCTAGGCTGGACTACTGCAATGCTCTTTTGGCTGGTCTTCCAGCATGTACAATCAGACCTCTACAAATGATTCAGAATGCAGCAGCACGACTGGTCTTCAGTGAGCCCAAAAAAGCCTATGTCACACCTCTCTTTATATCCCTGCACTGGCTACCAGTTGCGGCTTGCATCAAATTCAAGGCACTGATGCTGGCATATAGGACAGCCACCGGCTCATCACCTGCCTGCCTACCTCCATTCACTATTACGAATTTACACTCCCTCCAGAAGTCTGAGATCCTCTAGTGAAAGACGCCTCATTGTACCACCACAGAGAGGCATGAAATCACTTTCCAGAACATTTTCGTTCACCGTTCCTGCCTGGTGGAACGCTCTTCCCACCCCTATCCGGAATGCAGACTCCTTAACAGTTTTCAAGCGACTGAAAACCCATCTCTTTCGACACCACTTGACTCAATGAAAAGAAAAAAAAAAAAAACTTTGTTCTCTCTTTCTTGATCTTCCCTTTCTAGCCTGTACTCATCTAACAGTGCCTGATAATATGGTATTTTTGAGCACTTCGATCTGCTTCCTTATGATGGATCGCTTGTTGTATTCCCCATTTGTAAGTCGCTTTGGATAAAAGTGTCTGCTAAATGAATAAATGTAAATGTAAATGTACCAAATTTAACATTTAAGACATTTATCTCAGTAAATTCAATACCTCTGTACATAACATAATTTACTTGTGTTAACTAGCTAACTGAAGAAAAAATATTAAAAATGACAGTTTTTCTCGATTGCTAAGACACATTTCTTGACAGCTGCTCTCCTTTTCTCTAAACTGTGAACACAAAACCCAATTTTCAAGCTACATTCACAAAACCTCAGAACCAAACTTTCACCTCAAAACAGTTCAATCTGTGCTCAAAACTGAACTATGTTGTCAAATCGTGCCCCGAGTCAATCAAAATTAAAAACACTACTGAACAGTCACTAACACTATGTAGAAAAATAGAAAACACAATGCTCAGGACATGAAGCTGGGGAAATAAATGTGAAAAAAAACCCTGTGCATTTAGCACTTGTACAAAAAGACAAAACAAAACTCAATTTACAGTTTTTCTCGATTGTTTACACACATTTTCTGAAAGCATGCCTCATATTCTCAGAACTCTACACACAAATCCAAAAACACACACACAATGGGCAAAACCTCTCAATTCTCCTGCAAAATTAAACTTCACATTCAAAACAATGTTATTTCTTTTCAAAATGGTATTTTGTTTTCAAATGACACACACAAACCATCATATCACTAGACATTTATAAGAACCAGATGAACACTGACATGCTCAATGTAAAACACACTTCTCCTTTTATCGTAATGACTTAGGCCTTTTTTGTTCAGTGTTACACTTACTACAGACAGTATATACATAAGTGTGTTGTGATGTAAAATATTTGAGAATATTGTTTTTATACTCAGAGCACACAAATACATGGTAATGAATATATTTAATTTTTCCCACAAAAACAATGTACACGGTGTACATCCCAACCAACACAAAGTTCCACATACTGTACAGTGGTCTACAAAAGAAGGATTTACTGTATACAGTTACTGTAAAAAAAAGAAGAAAAAAAACTATGCTGCATCCTGTCTTCTGTTTCGGTCTGGCCACAGCACCTCATCCACATCACAGGCAATGTTTTCCCTGGCCAAGCAGCGGGGGAAATATCACCTAGCATGGTGAATCCAGCCATGAAAAGCATCAACTGCTAAATCTCTACATGTGTCTTCCATAGCTTGGAGAAGGGGTATACGCGTTTGTGGATTTCGGTCATACACTTTCCATCTCCAGGCCATAAAAAATTCCTCAATAGGATTTAGGAATGGGGAATATGGAGGGAGATAAACAACTAAAAATTGTGGGTGGGCAATGAACCAGTTACGAACCAGAGCAGCCCGGTGGAAACTTACGTTGTCCCAAATTACAACGTACCTGAGCTGCTCTGGGCCATCTATCTGGTTTGATGGAATGAGTGTGTTGTGTAGCATGTCCAGGAATGTGATCAGATGGGCAGTGTTGTAGGGGCCAAGGGTAGCATGGTGATGCATGACACCGTGGTGCGTAATCGCTGCACACATTGTGATGTTCCCTCCGCGCTGGCCAGGGAATGTGAGAAAATAATTATTTTGGTATGAGTATGAGGGAGGCTGTTTACCCCGTAATAATTATTTTCTCACATTCACTTGCATTGACGGTTTTTCAATCTAGAGGTCCAATGGGGTTTTACGGATGGGCGGGACTTACCAGTTCTATAGTATGTCATACAGTAATTGCTGTCAACATTTACATACTGTATTATATTATCTACCATTTATTATCAAAAAATGGTAATTACCTGTTCTCTTCTCTAAATCTTCGGATTATGGTGGACACAGTGAATCTACTGATGTTTGGTTGTACCCTTTGTCCAGCCTCCCTCATGCTCACACCATGGACAAGAACATGGTCAATCACAGTAGCTCTGATTTCATCATATATATATATATATATATATATATATATATATATATATATTCGCTGACCACCTCGACCACCACAAACCAGTGCTCTCTGAACTGGCTTACTGTATATGTTCCCTCACATCATTAGCCACAAGTGTTGTTGTGTTTAAATGGTGACACCTGTGCTTTAATTGTGTTTGACTTTTGTCACCTGTGCTCACCATTATGCAGCACGGGTGCATCACAATGAAAATGTGTTGGCAAGTTGTGTCTAAACAGGTGAAAAGTGCTTATAGTCAGCTGCAAATATGGCTTGACCCCAAAAAAATTCTAACAAAAGGTTTCTCAGTGGTTTACAGTAGTATCAGATGTACTTAAAAACATACTAAAAGTTTACCAAAGTTTGACTCCAAGAAAGGCCCCATTTTCAAAATGGCGGCCGTCAGGTCCTTAAAATGACCATTACTCCTTTGTATTCCTCCTAGACCAGGAATACTGGTGCCTGATACATGTTTTGGCCATGTAATATTTTAATTAGCATATTTGCATGATAGATACAGGTAAATTATAAAATCAAAATATAAATATATAAATTAAAATGTCGTGGAAAAGTTCATTTATTTCAGTAATTCAACTCAAATTGTGAAGCTTGTGTATTAAAGGGGTCATCGGATGCCCATTTTCCACAAGTTCATATGATTCTTTAGGGTCTTAATGAAAAGTCTGTAATATACTTTGGTTAAAAATTCTCAATAGTAGTGTAAAAAAACACCCTTTTACCTTGTCAAAATCAGGTCTGCAAAATATCAGCTCATTTTATCGCATGGACCCTTTGAATGCAAATGAGCTCTGCTCGCCCCGCCCCTCTCTGCTGAGGGATTAGGAGCTGTAATGTTTACTTTAGCCGCGTTTAGCTGCATTTAGCCGTGTTTATCGGCGAAACTTGCCAACGAGCACATTATTAAGGTTCACACGAACAGAGACGCATATGTAGATCGCGATTGGCGCTTTTCTTTTAAAAACTAAAGTAACGTTGTCCTCTACCTCTTTAGCAGCTCAGATGTCGGGAGCAAATGACTACTGCTATGTTCATTATAACATCCAACAACAGAACACCTCAATCGCTCAATTAGAGTCTTCCTCTGCCCCTGAGTCACACAATGGCGATCGGAGTCGGACTGTTTCAGCTCGGTGAGGGCGGGGCTAAGGTAAGACGCTCATGTCAATCTACTATCGTGGGAGTGGCCTCTGTTGGTGTTCCATCACAACGACAAGAAGCTGAGAATGACCCGATTTTAAAAAGGGGATATTACTTTTAAAGATTAAAAAAATACCACTGGGTGGATTTTTATCATTGTAGGGTGGTTGTGTACCCAAACTGCCAACACACATTAATGTTCAAAAACATGTAAAAGTTAGTTTTGCGTCCGATGACTACTTTGAATAAATTCATTGCACACAGACTGAAGTAGTTTAAGTCTTTGGTTCTTTTAATTGTGATGATTTGGCTCACATTTAACAAAAACCCACCAATTTACTATATCAACAAATTAGAATATGCTGACTTGCAAATCAGCTAATCAACTCAAAACACCTGCAAAGGTTTTCTGAGTCTTCAAAATGGTCTCTTAGTTTGGTTCACTAAGCTACACAATCATGGTGAAGATTGTTGATCTGGCAGTTGTCCAGAACACAATCATTGACACCCTTCACAAGGAGGGTAAGCCACAAACATCCATTGTCAAAGAAGCTGGCTGTTCACAGAGTGCTGTATCCAAGCATGTTAACAGAAAGTTGAGTTGAAGAAAAAAATGTGGAAGGAAAAGATGCACAACCAACTGAGAGAACCGCAGCCTTGAGAGGCTTGTGAAGCAAAATCGATTCAAGAATTTGGGTGAACTTCACAAGGAATAGACTGGACTTGCGTCAAGGCATCAAGAGCCACGACACACACAGATGTGTCAAGGAATTTGGCTACAGTTGTCATATTCCTCTTGTTAAGCCACTCCTGAACCACGGACGACGTCAGAGGCATCTTACCTAGGCTAAGGAGAAGAAGAAATAGACTGTTGCCCAGTGGTCCAAAGTCCTCTTTTCCGATGAGAGCAAGGTCCTGGACTACAGAGGAAGGGTGGAGAAGCTCATAGCCATTTGGGGTGCATTGTCATCTGCTGGTGTTGGTCCACTGTGTTTTTTTGAAAACCAAGTCACTGCAGCCATTTACCAAGTAATTTTAGAGCACTCCATGCTTCCTTCTGCTGACCAGCTTTTTAAAGATGCTGATTTCATTTTCCAACAGGATTTGGTACCTGCCCACACTGCCAAAAGCACCAAAAGTTGGTTAAATGACCATGGTGTTGGTGTGCTTGACTGGCCAGCAAACTCACTAGACCTGAATCCCATAGAGAATCTCTGGGCTATTGTCAAGAGGAAAACGAGAAACAAGAGACCAAAAAATGCAGATGAGCTGAAGGCCACTGTCACAGAAACCTGGGCTTCCATACCACCTCAGCAGCACCACAGACTGATCACCTCCATGCCACGCTGAATTGAGGCAGTAATTAAAGCAAAAGAAGTATTGAGTACATATACAGTAAATGGACATACTTTCCAGAAGGCCAACAACTCACTAAAAAGGTTTTTTGAAGTATTCTAATTTGTTGAGATTTTGGTGGGTTTTTGTTAAATGTGAGCCAATTCATCACAATTAAAAGAACCAAAGACTTAAACTAGTTCAGTCTGTTTGCAATGAATTTATTTAATACACAAGTTTCACAATTTAAGTTGAATTACTGAAATAAATGAACTTTTCCACAACAGTCTAATTTTTTGAGATGCACCTGAAAGTGATTACAAGTACAATTATATACTAAAGCTATTTGAAATAAGTGACCATTTAGAGGGTTCACACACAGGCCTCTGTTCGGGCTTATTCAGAGTTGTTTATGATCAAAGTTATACAACTCCAATTTAAGGAACTTTTGGGTGCAATAACTTTTAAATTGAATGTCAAGTCTTTTGCACGATTTATGTTTTAGAAAAAAAATAAAAAATCTGTATGTGTCCAAAAACAGTTACATGACAACGCTAAATCGTTTGCATCTCTAGTTCACCCCATACAAAGATAAAACCTTACAGTAATCTCACAACATCATGTATTCCATAATGATGTAATCATGTCAGTGCAATTTAGACAAGTCCAATGGATTCATAGACCCAGAAAACATTGGGTTAGACACCAAGATTACTTGGCTAGCTCAAATAATGAAGGAGTTAGGATATTTTAAGGGTTTTCTGCCCATCTTGGACGCCATCTTGAAAATGACACCTTTCTACTGGTCAAACTTTGGTAAACTTTTATGTTATTAAGTATGTTATTAAGGACACCTAATACTACAAAAACAGCTGAGAAACCTTTTGTTAGATTTTTTTAGGGTTAGGTGTTTTTTTTTTTTCATATATGCAGCCGCCTATTATGGTTTTGCCAAAAGAGTGATTGATTCAATCAGTGGGTTCAGGCAACTGAGCATTTGGTTCAGACAATAGGGTTTAGTGTTTTAGCAATTGAGAAAAACTGTAATAGTATTGTAAAATATTTTAGACTTTTACAGTCTTGTTCATATTTTTTAGGGCCACATCCAGAGAAAAACTTAAAAAGGTGATTCCTTAAAACAAGATCAGATATAATCAGCCTGCATGTGTTAAATCGTTAACTTGTCCACACTAATATGTGTTTTTTTTTAATGCATCTTTTTCTCTTCATTTTGGCCTTCTGTCCACACTGAGACAGCGTTTTTTTTGCCAAGGAAAAGTTTTTGAAAACGCTCTCCAAAGTAGATAAATTTGACAGCACCATTTTTGCGTTGTAGTGTGGACTGTGAAAATGGAGGCTTTTGAAAATGATGATGCATATTTAGTCATGTGACGCATATTGTACCAATAGATATATGTTTATACCGGTAATTGTGCCTGTTATGTATTATTATTCACTGTCACGCTTCTGCTAAAAAGATTTACCTTGTACACTCTTCATATTACAGTCCTAAAATAATGACTACGTTTACATGGGCAAGAATAATGCGATTATTTCCAATAATCAGAGTAAGGACTTAATCGCATTATGATGTTTACATGTCAAGAGCAAAGTTCTTCACTCCGGTTTACATGGAATTTCCAATATTCCTATTATTCCTATTGTCCGTCAATGAATTGCATTATGTTCATATCGCGCCAAGTCCAGTTTCCTGAGCTCCCTAAAAATATGGTAGCCTACACACCATATTTAACAGAAGTAGCCTATCATTTAAATTTGATTTAAAACGGCCTTTTCAATTATATTTAAAACTGACACAAACTAAAAAATTAAACACAAACTTAAAACAAGCCCTGCATTCCAGCCCGAGCCCGACGGGCAGTAGTGAGCTTTTTTTTTCCACAAAAGTTCCACAAATCCGCAATCAAGAGCACATGAAAGACTAACGCATTTGCCTCACGATTGCCTAAAGATTCCTGTTCCTGAAGAAGAGAGCCTATTCCATTTTTTTTATATATATAGAAAAAGCACATCAATTTGTTGGTATTGTTTGTGAGGGCACGCAAATATACATAAATCCTTTACAGTTACGAATAATAGCTATTACTCTTACCTTTACGTGCAAAAAAGTCAGCGTATTTTAAGATGTTTGCAATGCAAGTGATCACACTTGCTACTTCATGTCCAGTAAAGCGCGCGTTAGCCTCCACTGTCCGCACAGACGATAGAATATGAGTCTAACAGCGCACATACAGGTTAAACGTTTAAAACTAACATTTTGATATGCTTGAACTCTTTAATATCTATAGATTTTATTTTAGGCAAGTCGTGATGATTTAAGAAAACTAAATTGATCAAGCATATGAACTCACCGTCTGCCGCTAGTCGCTTCTTTAAAAAAAAAAACTTAGCCTATATTTAACGGGAAAAAAATGCTTTAAACTTTTTTCTAAATTAACTTAAAAAAAACCTGAAACGAAATATAATTACATTGTCATTTGGCCTGTATACAAAACTGAACTATTTTAATAGCTAAAAAAATGGTAGTATAAGCTGTTTTGGGAGAAGTGGCCAAAAAGACGATCTTGGGTCAGAGTCTGGCCAGTCTCTTACCAAGAATTCTGCCAAGAGTTGGGCTAGATTTTAGGCCTATTCAGGGCTCTATACACAAAGCAACAAAAAAAAAAAAAACCTGTTACATGCAAAGGAAAGACTTCAAAGCTGGACAGCACCATGCGCTCCGTGAGACTGGGTTGTGCGCTCAACATTAACACAATTCATATGAATGCGTAATTCAACTGTGTATACTTTACACTTATATTAAAAATTAAATGAACGGCACGTCTCAATCTTAATGATGATGTAATGGATTAAATGTAGCCTAATGCACGGAACTGCGCTCACATGACGCGTGTGGAAGAATACTGTAACAAACAGCACGAGACAGCAGTACTCCTCTATCTCAGCTGGTTGGGGTGGCTAAACCGAGATATTCAAAATTCTAATGCGGCTATAGCCCCCTAGCCCAGTGGTTCCCAACCTTTTTTTGTCTGAGACCCCCTTTTTGCCAAGAAAATATTTTAAGGCCCCCCTTCACATTTAATGATATTATCGCTCTTGTAAGCTTGCAGCAAGGATGACAAAAATGTTGTTATCAAACAAATGATATGTTTATTACAATAACCAGATTTATGCAAAATAATAGCCTATAATAATATTGAAAATACAATAAAAGCATCACTAGGCCATTTGCAATTTAAAAACTTAAGCCTAGGAGTATTGGCCCTATTTAAAACACAATAACAAAAATATCAGTATTCACACTGGTTTGGAAAAAAAATGAATATAGGCTATCACAAAATAACTGCTGTCTGGCACCTCAATACTTGCATGTTATTTGTGAGGCTTTATCAATCAGTGTGAGGATTGCTGTTGGCAGTGAGTAATAATTTGGTCAATGCGTGGAGAGATCTTTGACAGGGCAAGACGCATATCATCCTCAAGGGTCAGTCTGGCCCTGTATTTGGTTTTAAGGGCTGTCATGGTTGAAAACCCAGCTTCACAAAGGTAGGTGGTGCTAAAGGGAATCAGCACCTTCATTGCAGCTGTGTGACAGACTGGGTATTCTTCTGCAGTTTCAGACCAGAATGACTCCAATGGAATCTCACTGAAATGGGCTTTCAGGCTGAAATCAGAGGATATTTCTATAAGCTCTTCCAGCAGTCTTGATGGCAGAGTAGCTGGAAGCTTTGCTTCAATGTTCTCAGTGAAAGGGTTTCTGATCCACAGAAAATCAGCTGCCTGCTCCTCATTTAGAGCTGGGAAATAACGATCAAATTTCTCCAGGACCTTTGATAGATGCACTGTTATTTGACGTTGAATGATTTTAAAATCCAAATGTCTGTCTGCAATAAATGCATGGGTATGCTCAAACATGTCACTGATTCCAGAGGAGACACGGGTTTTCCACATGTGAAGTTTTCTTTTGAAAGCCTCTACTCGTTCATGCTGCACCACAGTGTTTATGTTTGCCCCTTGCATTGCTCTGTTAAGCTTGTTCATTTCACCGAATATGTCTGAAAGGTAGCTGAGTTGAGCGAGCCATTTGTCATCGTCCAAAAACTCTGCAAGGTCTGGTCTCTTGTCCGCAAGAAAGTCACGCAACTCCTCCCTCAGGCTGAACAGACACATCAGCACCCGCCCTCTGGATAGCCACCTCACATCAGTGTGCATCAGCAGGGTATGGTAATCAGCGCCTACCTCTTAGCAGAGAGCAGTGAATAACCGTGAGTTTGTGGCTCTGGCTTTCACAAAGTTCACGATTTTTACGGCCGCATCTAAAACTCCATGAAGACTGGGCTCCATTTCTTTTGTAGCAAGCGCCTCTCTGTGCAGAAAGCAGTGCATTGAAACGGCAAGGGGTGCAACCTCTTTGATGCGCTGAACTTCCCCGGACTGCCTGCCAGTCATCGCGGCAGCTCCATCAGTACAGACCCCAATACAGTCGCTCCAGTTTATCTCATTTGATCTCATGAAATTATCCAAAGTTTCAAAAATATTGTTTGCCGTCGTTGTGGTACGGAGCTCTTTGCAAAACAAAAAATCTTCTTTTATCTCGTTTTCCCATTCATAACCGAACGTATGCGAGCAGTTGTGCCATTTTTGACACGTCTATAGACTCGTCTATTTGAAGTGCAAAGTTATGACCACGAAGTCGCGCAGAAAGCTGATCTCTCACGTCTTCTGACATCGTTTCGATGTGACGTTTGACCGTATTATTTGATAATGGTATCTTGGCCAGTTGTTTTGACTTATCCTCTCCAAATAATTCCTTCACAATCTCTGTTGCGCATGGCAAAATCAAAGTTTCTGCAACTGTATGCCCTTTCTTTGCTTTGGCGATTTTTTCAGCAACTGTATACGATATTTTTAAAAGTTTCTTGTCAGTAGCTGTGATTTCCCTCATCTCATTTTGGGAGTGTGCCAATTCTTTTGCCTTGCGCTCAAAAAATGCTCTGGGCTTGTCGTGATATTGCGGATAATATGTTTGCAAATGTCTTATTAGTTTGGACGGTTTCATGCTTTCGTTAGCAAGGACTTTGGCGCAGAAAATGCATTGTGGCTGGGGCAGGAACTCTTTGCTACGAGAAAATGAAATAAAACCGTATTTCAGGTAACTATCCTGATATTTCCTGCATTTCGTATTTCCAGTATTGCTAGCACTTTGACCCTCACCTGGGTCCAGTATGCCTGGGTCGTTAATATCAGCTGCTGTAGGCGGTGAATCAGTGGCACTTGGTCGTTTTTGTCGAATTACAAATTTGTCCATTTTTTTGGTCAGCCAGGGGATAATGGATTACAATTAGCAAATGAAATACAATCGTTCACCTTAATGCTCACAGCTCAATAATTTTCAAAATGTGACGTGACCCACCACAGAGCTCGCTGAGGCTCCCTTGTGGGTCGGGACCCCCCTGTTGGGAACCGACGCCCTAGCCCCTTTGTAGAGCAGTCCCTGTCTGCAAGTGCGTGGCACATGATTCGTGGAAGTCAAGAGCGCGTGCGCACTCTGGTGAAAGCAGCAATACTGTGATTAAGGTGTTTACATGCCGGTATACTTCATTTAAAATCGGCGTGTGCCACCTATGTTAATTCGATTATGCTTGTTGCGATTATGAGCTTAATCGCATTATTATAATCGAAGTATTGCGTTTACATGGGGAAAAGTTTAATCGCAATATTGCCAAAATCTCATTATAATCGCATTAAGAGTGTCCATGTAAACGCACTCAATGACAGCACATGTACTCACAGTCCTGATGTCATGATCGGGGCTGTGGGTCTTCCTCAGCCTCTCGAGGTCGCTGTTCCCCTTACACTACACTCCCTTTAGTCGTTCACGTTTGTCTTGTCATTTGCACTGATTACATGCACACCTGTTCACAATTACTATCAGGACTATAAGTATCATCTCCACTCACTCTGCTTTCATGTCTGCATTGTCTCGTGTCATGTTTGTTTATGTGTTCCGCGATATCCTGACCTTTTGATTATGTTCTGGCTCTTGGTTATTTTGTGTTCTAGTCTTTAGTTTGTGCCGTGTTGGCCTTTTGTTTGTTTATTTGTGTTGTTATATCTATTAAAAACTATTCACCTGCATTTGGACCCAGACCTCCTTTGTATAACGTGACAGAATGCAGACATCGCTGATGGGTCCAGCGGGGAGGATTGTTTTTGAAGAGGCGGCGGACGCATGTTTGGGGGCGGCGACCACCCGCTCTGTTCCGGACACGGCGACCACCCGCTCTGTTCCGGACACGGCGGGGATGTCTTTTGAGGCGGCGTCGGCGGTTCGCTTCGACTTCCTCTACGCCTGTCTGGCGCGGATGGACGCCTATAGTGCCGAGGCTGCGCGGAGGTGTCCCTGCTTTGCGGCGGGGGCGGAGACGCTCTTCCGCGGGAAGGCAACGACGTCCGCTATCTCCGTGTCTGAGGCGGCGGCGTCCGCTATCTCTGTGCCTGAGGCAGCAACGTCCGCTGTCTCCCTGCCTGAGGCGGTAACGTCCGCTAACTCCCTGCCCGAGGCGGTAACGTCCGCTGTCTTCCTGCCCGAGGCGGCAACGTCCGCTGTCTCCCTGCCTGAGGCGGTAACGTCCGCTATTTCCCTGCCCGAGGCGGCGACGTCCGCTGTCTCCCTGCCTGAGGCAGTAACGTCCGCTATCTCCCTGCCCGAGGCGGTAACGTCCGCTGTCTCCCTGCCTGAGGCGGTAACGTCCGCTAACTCCCTGCCCGAGGCGGCAACGTTCGTTGTCTCCCTGCCCGAGGCGGCGACGTCCGCTGTCTCCCTGCCTGAGGCGGCAACGTCCGCTGTCTCCCTGCCTGAGGTGGCGACGTCCAATATCTCCCTGCCTGAGGCGGCGACGTCCGCTATCTCCGTGCCTGACGCGACAATGTCCACTATCTCCCTGCCTGACGCCACGACGTCCGCTATCTCCTTGACTGAGGCGACGACGTCCGCTAACTCCCTGCCTGACGCGACGACGTCCGCTATCTCCTTGCCTGAGGCGACAACGTCCGCTAACTTCGTGCTTGACGCGGCGACGTCGGCTGAGGCTCCGCTGGCGGCAAGGCATGTTGGCGGGACCCCACTGCACGGTCCTGGCCCGCCATCCCTCCCCCTGACTTGCCTACCTCCGTACCTCCTCCCTCCAGACTTTGGGAACGTCTGGAAGCCGTTCCGTAGGGAGGGGGTACTGTCATGATCGGGGCTGTGGGTCTTCCTCAGCCTCTCGAGGTCGCTGTTCCCCTTACACTACACTCCCTTTAGTCGTTCACGTTTGTCTTGTCATTTGCACTGATTACATGCACACCTGTTCACAATTACTATCAGGACTATAAGTATCATCTCCACTCACTCTGCTTTCATGTCTGCATTGTCTCGTGTCATGTTTGTTTATGTGTTCCGCGATATCCTGACCTTTTGATTATGTTCTGGCTCTTGGTTATTTTGTGTTCTAGTCTTTAGTTTGTGCCGTGTTGGCCTTTTGTTTGTTTATTTGTGTTGTTATATCTATTAAAAACTATTCACCTGCATTTGGACCCAGACCTCCTTTGTATAACGTGACACCTGACTCCTGCGGCAAAACATGACGGTAGTTGCTTTTTGGATCAAATATGAGTGAACGCGACATTGAATATTGCGTCAGTGAATATTTCCGTAAATAAAATTATTCTGCCAGAAGAACTGCATGAAAATGCATTATGTCTGTTCCATCTGTATAATCTCAGTTAGTTTTTGGAGGCTTTACGGATGCGCCATAAAGTGAATTTAGTACATTTCTGTGTGGATGAGAAATGTTTGGAAAATGCTTGAAAACACTAGTGTGGACAGAGCGTTTTAAAACGAAAACTCCATTTTCAAATGTATCCGGATTAATGTAGACATAGTCTCAATGGTTTATGATTAAAGAAGTGTTGTCCAAACCTGCTCCTGAAGGGCAGCGCTTCAAAGGTTAAGGGCATAAGTCCTTCAGAATGGAAGGCAGTGCCACTGCCCTGCAGAATTTAGCTCTAGCCCCAATCAAACACACCTGAACCAGCTAATCGAGGTCTGATGTTGGAGCTAAACTCTGCAGGACATTGACCCACCAAGAGGAATCACAAACTTCACAGACAAGAGACGTTATGAAATTTGTGGCTTTATTTACAATTACAGTAACTTCTATTATTTACAGTTAGTTACAGTGATTAATTCATAAAAAGTAATTGTAATTGTAACTGTAATATTGATGTCACAAAAGTTACTTATGATGCTATGCATATTACATGTAAATAATCTATGATTATTTTATAGTACCTCACTAGCTATTTTACAGTTATTTACCCTATAAACTACGATAAGGGTTAGAAGTCTTCCATGCATATACCATTCTGTTAAAAAAAATGCAGTAGTATTTAAAGAATGATTCTGCTTACAACAAACCCTGCTTGAATTAGCCTAACCTGCCAAATGGCTGCGAACTGATACTAAGGATTACCTTATATGTATTCCTTAGTATGAATAAATACTTACATGTTTATATGCTGTTTCTATGCTTCTAGCCAGCTTTTCAGAGCAATCCTTACAGGAAATCAGCATGCAGTGTATCCGGCCATCATCAGAACTTGTAGTCATAAAATCTGCTCTGTAGTCGTAAAAGCACTTGAATATTATACATGGAGTTACTCAATTACAATTTAGTTGCTACAATACTGTAACACTATGTCCTAACCAGACATGACACAACAAAATTCCAGCAACAAGCAATTTGTTTGTCAAATGTGACACAGTCTCCAAGAGCATTGCATTCTTAACAAAATGGATAAGTACATAATCTTATTTATAAACATTAAACCATTTTAACATTATTAAATACATTAATGACTGATACAATCATTTTCATAGAATAAGCTTGTTTGTTCATAAAGAGTTGACAGTTTGAACATGATTGTTTTCTTGGTTATTTTGTGTGTGCTTTCTATGGCATGGTGATGTCAGTGTAAATATTTATTGTGATAACTGTTTTGTTAACAATTTTGACCATTGCTGTAATTGACTGCAAATACAAAATGTTCCCAGACAGCAAATTTAGATGACACTAGTGTTTTTTTTTACTGATCATATCAAACATTTTTGAACAGCCAGAGTTTACACTCAAGAATTCAACATTATAGCCTTGTTCTTAGTTGTCTCTGCATATTAAGCTGGGATATGAGAGCATTCACATCTAATAAATTACACACTCCTACCAGATTCTGTTTTTCATATTTTACCCAAGTGACTTAAACAGACTCTTATGGATACGAACCACAAAAATAAACACGCATATTCTAGCTCTCCAAATGAAGACGTAACAATAACTTACACTCATTAACACACATAACAGAGTGCTTAGGGTGACCATACATGCCATTTTTCCCGGACACGTCTTGGCTTTGTTTTTCTGTTTTCCTACTTACTGAAGGTAATGATGAAAAAGTAGTTTGACCAATAACATGCAGACATTGTACATAATCAAAGACATCTCTGAAACATATGAAGTTTGAAAACATGCAATCAATATTTGACAAAACAAAACAATGCTATGAAAAAAAAAACAGTCCAGCTTTACAGTACAGCTGGACGGTCGGTGTCCTTCAGAATCTAGCTCCAACTTGTCTTAACATACCTGCTAGGACGTTTTTAGTATGCCTAGTAAGAGCTTGATTAGCTGGTTCAGGTGTGTCTAATTGGAGTTGGAGCTAAACTCTGCAGGACACCAGTCATCCAGGACAGAGTTTGGGCACCCCTGGTATGGTGAATGGTTGGGGCAGCTTTGCTGCTTCAGAGCCTGGACAGCTTGCTGTTATTGACTGTAAAATTAATGCCCAAGTTTATCAGGACATTATTCTGACTTAGACTTTGGCATGATCTCTAAAGAGTAATTCACACCCTTACTTTTTTTCTGAATATTACAATATTGTCTTTATCTATATTCATTCCACTCCACTCATATTTACTGACCAATTTTCAGTGCATGTGTTGTTTGGTGGCAAGCAAAACTTTAACTCATTTTCCCTGCCAAAAAATAAATTACCAAACAGCAAACTAGCCATTTTTTTGTCTAAAACATAAGTTACTGAATATTAATGACTTGTTTATAAATGTTTTATATAATATGAGTAGCACTTGCAGTTGTGCTGTAGAACAGAATCACGATATGTGTTAATTTATATAGGCGGCTGCATATATGAAAAAAACAAAAACACCTAACCCTATAAAAATTCTAACAAAAGGTTTCTCAGCTGTTTTTGTAGTATTGGGTGTCCTTAATAACATACTAAAAGTTTACCAAAGTTTGACCACTAAAAAGGTGTCATTTTCAAGATGGTGTCCAATATGGGCAGGAAACCCTTAAAATATCCTAACTCCTTCATTATTTGACCCAGCCAAGTAATCTTGGAGTGTAACCCCATGTTTTCTGGGTTTATTAATCCATTGGACATGTCTAAATTGCACTGTAATTATTACATACTTACGGAATACATGATTTTGTGAGATTATTGTAAGGTTTTATCTTTGTTTGGGGTGAACCGGAGATGTAAACGATTTAGCCTATGTCATGTAACTCCTACTCAGTACGTGTTTTTGGACACATACCCCTTTTCTTTTGCTAAAACACAGACTTGACATTCAATGTAAAAGTTACTGCACCCAAAAGTTCCTTAAATTGGAGTTGTATATCTTTGATCATAAACAACTCTGAATTAGTCTGAACAGAGGTCTGTGTGTGAACCCTCTAAAATGGTCACTGATTTCAACAAATTAGAATACTTAATAAGATCAATGAAAACAAAAACATTTTTAGTGAATTGTTGGCCTTCTGGAAAAGTATGTTCATTTACTGTATATGTACTCAATACTTGGCAGGGGCTCCTTTTGCTTTAATTACTGCCTCAATTCAGCGAGGCATGGAGGTGATCAGTCTGTGGCACTGCTGAGGTGGTATGGAAGCCCAGGTTTCCTTGACAGTGGGCTTCAGCTCATCTGCATTTTTTGGTCTCTTGTTTCTCATTTTCCTCTTGACAATACCCTATAGATTCTTTATCGGGTTCAGGTCTTCTGAGTTTGCTGGCCAGTCAAGCACATAAACACCATGGTCATTTAACCAAATTTTGGTGCTTTAGGCAGTGTGGGCAGGTGCCAAATCCTGCTGGAAAATCAGCAGAAGGAAGCATGAAGTGCTCTAAAATTTCTTGGTAAACGGGTGCAGTGACTTTAGTTTTCAAAAACACAGTGGACCAACACCAGCAGATTGCTACCCAAATCATCACAGACTGTGGAAACTTAACACTGGACTTCAAGCAACTTGGGCTATGAGCTTCTCCACACTTCCTCCAGACTCCAGGACCTTGGTTTCCAAATGAAATACAAAACTTGCTCTCATCTGAAAACAGGACTTTAGACCACTGGGCAACATTCCATTTCTTCTTCTCCTTTGCCCAGGTAAGACGTCTCTGACATTGTCTGTGATTCAGGAGTGGCTTAACAAGAGGAATACAACAACTGTAGCCAAATTCCTTGACATGTCTGTGTGTGGTGGCTCTTGATGCATTGACCCCAGCCTCAGTCCATTCCTTGTGAAGTTCACCCAAATTCTTTAATCGATTTTGCTTGACAAGCCTCTCAATGCTGCGGTTCTCTCGTTTGGTAGTGTATCTTTTTCTTTCACACCTTCCACTCAACTTTCTGTTAACATGCTTGGATACAGCACTCTGTGAACAGCCAGCTTCTTTGGCAATGAATGTTTGTGGCTTACCCTCCTTGCGAAGGGTGTCAATGATTGTCTTCTGGACAACTGTCAGATCAGCAATCTTTCCCATGAATGTGTAGCCTAGTGCAGTGGTTTTCAATCCTGGTCCTGGGGACCCACTGCTCTGCATATTTTGTGTGTCTCTCTTATTTAACACACCTGATTCAGATAATCAACTCATTAGGAGAGAGATCCATGTACTTAACTGAGTGTGTCAGACAGGGATGGAAATTAACTTTTTTGTCCACCGGCCAGTGTGGCTGGTGGATTTCAAAATCTACCAGCCACTAAATGTTTTTACCAGCCACTTTATGTTTTTAACCGACAATGTGTAGCTGCATGTGAAAATTAATACTACAAGATCTACTATACTTGAGCAGTTTATTTAATCTCAAATCTCAATAAAATACTGACATTTTCTCTTTCTCTCTCTTACAAACCCAGGGATCAAAGCAAAAAAAAAAACAAAAAAAAAACTTATAACTTAAAATTTTTCCTCCAAAAAATCTTTGCCAAACACCATTCCATAGCCATACCTGTCACACACCCACTTTATAAGCAGTTTTTGTCCTTCTTACAGTGCGTGTCCTACTAATTTAAAACATGAAGCATCTTCTGATCAATAATAAAAAATTCTGATAAAAAATTAGCCTTGAGGTGATAATTGATTCATTAATGTGATTTACAGTGGCAGTTTCTTTTTACCTTTGTTATGGTATTTTTTTATTAAATGTCATTATATGTCAGTTAAAAAAATATTTATTATATTTTATTTTTAAAATGTCTAATTAAAACAATTTAATAGCAGAATCAGACAACTATATTACCAATCATATAAAATTAGTATTAATAAAAAATAATTTGTACTACAGAGGTGGCACAAAGGAACACAAAAGTGGCTTGTAGGTGCAATTTCAGACATTTAATGAAGCTCAGGGGTGGCATAAGTGCAAATGTATTCATGTTGAGATAAATGTATTAAATATACATTTTTTAATATAGAAATATTATGTTTTAAATAACTAAGTATACGTTACAATGACACTAAATCCACCAGCAGGTGGCAGTAAGACAAGTTATTTGTTCGAACGGCTGATTCATTCGGGAAAGAAGCAAGTGACTGTCTTTATGAATGGATAATAATGAACTGAAGATTGGTTCAAAACGCGCTTTCATTCATTAATGAAACACCGCTGTTTTGCTTTTAGAGATGCGCAGAGGCTGAGCTGCTACTCATTTAGAAATATTTTCATTTAAAGAAATAGAGTAAAATCAGGCAATAGAGATGTAGTCAGACAACGCAAGTCATTTTATATTTTCTTGCTTTTCAACTGTTGTATTAAATCAATATTACATTTGCTTACTCCCTTAACAATGGTTTAAATCTGTCACTCTCCTTTTCGCGTTCTGTGGGCGCACAGACCATAATCTATAAGAGTGCGCAAATGAGTCTCTCTTTCATTAAATAAGCAGGACTCAAAAGCACGTGCATATGATAGATTCCAATGTGTATTAATACCCGCGCCGAAATTCTAGTGCTCTGTGTTCTCTGCTAAATAACGAATTGTGAATGATGCAGAGATGATTTTTTGGTTTGCCGTCAGAACAACAACAATGTATATACGTTTATACGTATACGTTTATATATAACTCACACGTTACACATTTTTTTGAAGGTGTGCCTCCGCTAAAAGTGTCCGCCGTCGTCTTCTTCGTGTATTTTAACAGCAGTTCGCAACCAAAGTTAAGGTGCATTACCGCCTCACGCCGTCCGGTTGAAGTATGTCATTTTTATTTACCCGCCACGGTGGCCGGTGGGTGAAGCGAGTTTACCCGCCACAACACAAAATCACCCGCATTTGGCTGGTGGCGGGTGCTAATTTCCATCCCTGTTGTCAGATAAGGGATACATACAAAATTTGCAGAGCACTGGGTCCCCAGGACCAGGATTGAAAACCACTGGTCTAGTGAACCAAACTGAGAGACCATTTTGAAGGCTCTGGAAACCTTTGCATGTGTTTTGAGTTGATTAGCTGATTGGCATGTCACCATATTCTAATTTGTTGAGATAGTGAATTGGTGGGTCATCACAATTAAAAGAACCAAAGACTTAAACTACTTCAGTCTGTGTGCAGTGAATTTATTTAATACACAAGTTTCACAATTTGAGTTGAATTACTGAAATAAGTAATCTTTTTCTTGACATTCTAATTTATTGAGATGCACCTTTATCAGGCACCAGTATTCCTTGGTCGAATACAAAGAAGTAATGGTCATTTTAAGGACCTTATGGCCGCCATTTTGAAAATGGGGCCTTTCTTGGAGTCAAACTTTTAGTATATTTTTAAGTACATCTGATACTACTGTAAACCACTGAGAAACCTTTTGTTAGATTTTTTTGGGGGTCAAGCCATATTTGCAGTGGACTAATATACATTTGTACATTCTATTTTTCCATCATTATGTGAACACAAGGCTATCCTAGCTTACTACGCTAATGTTGCTTACTAAACAGTGATTCTCGCTTATATTGTGTTCATTCTGTATATAATGGCTCAGTAATGGTAGGGTTTTGTTTTGTGCAGAGGTCTAGAGAAGAACAGCATCATCAAGTGGACTGGATATGCTATGAAAAATCCTTCTATGTGTTCAGGCTGCTGGAATATCTCACCCAGGAAAATGATTATAATGTAAACCAGGAGCTTGTGATCCAGCTGGAAAAGAAAGCATTTCCTCTCGCTGATGAGTTTCCCCTGTTCTGTCTGTATATGTGGCGGATCGGAGGTCTCTTCAGGGCGGGACACACATAAGCAGATGTAGACTTGCTGCTGTTATTCTTAAAATCTTTGCTCTTTTTTTAAGAGCTCATTTTACATTAAAAGCTTTAATTAAAAAAAAATATTAAATGTTAATAAATACATTTTAAACCAGTCAGTTTTTTTTGTTGTGGTCTTCATAGGTTGATTTCACTGTAGAGTTTTATCTAGATTTTTTTGCAGAGTCAGATTTATTATGCACACTTTTGTGGCCCAAACTTCCGGTAGACTTCCACTCTAGAGTAGATTATTTCTGATAACAAGCATAATATATAACAAGTAAATTACATTAGCTTACAAGTTAAAACTGTCTTGCTTGGCTGCCAAGCCTCTCTTCGCACAGCATTAGCTAGCAAGTTAGAGCTATGTCTTGTCTGGCTGCCAAGCCTCTCTTCGCACAGCGGTGATCCATGCTCACCATCTCCTCTTGTCTTTCCCACACACTTACCGTGTATGTGTGGCGGCACTTTCGGGAGGAAATATATATATATATATATGTACCGGTTCACATTTACAAGTCTGTTTACAAGTTTGCTGTGTTAATCCGACAGGCTTTTACAGGCAAGATGAAATGAAAACGACACCAAAACAATATCAGTTTTGATATTGTGGTGGGCTGCAACAAATAAATCAATGTATGGGGAAACACTTTCCACAACACAAAAACCTGAGACCAACTTCAGTCGACTCATCACCTTAACTTTAACTGCGGTTAGTAGTCGGCACTACTAGCCAGATCGATTAAACAAACACAGACCGGAAGTTAACTTTGGGCCAGTCGCGTGCATCGGATGAAACTGTCTAAACAGCCGGTATACAGTGAAACAAAAGAGCATTCTACCAGGACCATGGTTCTGCGCAAGACAACACCGGACACAAGACAACAAAACTAAACTGTACATAATTAAATGTTATTAAACAGGCTATACAAAAGAGTTAATAACGTTCTAAAAAAAAGGAACTAAAAATAATAAATAAACATTTAACATTTATATGCAGACTACAAAAAACTAAATAAGCACTGAACATTTATACGCAGACTACACAAGACTATATAAAGTCCGTGTATGCATACCTGAGTAGACAGTGCAAACAGTATGAAACAGTACAAATTTTACATAGAACAGGGCACACTAATAAGAGACAAGGCACACCAGTGGGGATGTTTTTTTTTTTCAAGTGTGCAAATGCGCAAAGTTTGCGAGATTCGAGCATTCTTTTCTGACAGCTTAAAGCCGGCATCTAGCGCCTGCGTTGGTGGTATAGTGGTAAGCATAGCTGCCTTCCAAGCAGTTGACCTGGGTTCGAGGGACCTGCCCTCCTGCTTTAGCCTTTCACTAAAGTTTTCCGTGGAGGGGAACCTTTGCGAGTGACCTGTATTTTTGGGGGCTCTGCTCACAGCAGAGCTACACTAGAGTGTCAAGAGCAGAGTCAATCTGGACGCCCGCCAACGTGCAGTGGAACAAAGCGTGCCTCATCATGGTCTGTGTTTGCAGCCTTTGCACTTCCAGCATCGCAACTTCAAATTTCTTTAGCCAGCATGGAAAGACAGCGCTCTCTCGTACATGATGGGATCCAAACCCTGGACGGGCTCAAACAAAGATGGCTTCAGCTCTTTTGGCCCTATCAGTGACTCGTGCGCTTCGAGCCTTCTTTTTTGACAGCAAAAGCCAGTGTCTGCTGCCTGCGTTGTTGGTATATTATAACCAGCACCGCATCCGGACGAAAAATAGAGGTGGCAGAAAGGAGCTCAGCGCACGAAAAGCCTGCCGTGACCCGGATTTGCTGCGGCCACAACACAGAATACTAACCACTATACGATCACGGCGCGCCACTGGCTCATGCCTGGTGGTGCCGGCATGCAAATCTGTGCGAGGGATGTGGAAGAAAAGGGCCCGACTGCTTCTCCTCAGCGTCGGCGAACAGCGTAGTCGGCAGGATTCAAACCATGGATCCCAATGGATTTCTAGTCCATCGCCTTCACCACTCTGCCAAAAACAGGGCAAATGGGACTGCAACAAGGGGGAAAGAGGGGGAAATGGGGGGAAGAAAGAAAAAGAAAAAAAACTATTATCTATCATACTTCATGAACACTCACAAGGGATTTAAGTAAAGTGTTTGACTTAATTTTGACTATACAGTTTCTAATAAAAACGTAAGAAAAAAAATACTGATCTGACAAACACATCACACTGGAAACTGGAAACCCTTCTGGAACTGGGGAGGGGGCTGGAATGGGAAGGGGGGCTGAAATTGGGGAGGAGGCATAAACTGGGTAGACTGAGGCACTAGTTGACCAGGTGGGTAGCTGGGAAAGTGTGGTGCAGGTGGGTATATGGGAAATGCAGAGTAAGATCCAGGAGGACATTCTTAAGTAAAAGTACAGGATAGCAACATTACCTAGCCTGATGTGCTAGAAATTGCAATGTCATCCTCCTCTTCCTCAGTGACATCCTCAGCAGGAGATTTTGGTCCAGTGTCACCCAACTGACTGGTCACTCCACGACAGCTGCTGGAGGGTCATCAGTCATCAGCCCTAAGGTCAGCTGCATGGCATACAGTCGTGTCGATTTCACTATCATCTTCGGGATCCTCTGAAGGGACTTCAGGCATGACATTGTGGTGTGCAATCAACTGGTCGCCTCTATTGGACTGGGCCAACAATTACTCCACTGCAATGCACTCCCCTGCAATAATTTGTAACATATTGTTAATGGGGAGAGGACACATACACACATAAACAGGAGAGAGAGAGGAATACTCTTACCAGTGGGTTTTCCTGGAGGAGTGAATTCTGGCATCAAAGCCCAACCAAGGACCTGTTGGCTCATGTTGTTTAAATGAGACATTAAGCAGACATCAAATGTCCTGAGGGTTGAGGCCCCCACCACAGATACAGCTTCTCTAGCCCGGCTCAAGTTCCACCTCGAGGCCCCCTCTAACATGTATATTTGTGTGTGCATGGCATTGCATCTCCATCTTAAGAATAAAAAAAAAATTCAGTCAGCAATTATTTTAAACTCAGGACATAATAATTTAATGACACAGTTATAGAACAGTAATATAAAATAATAATAATTATAATGAGACAAGTAGCAGGTAGTAAAAAAAAAAAGCTTAAAAATCTACATACTGCAATTTAACAATCAGAATTTACCAGGAATAAAGGCACATTGGTGGTGGTGAGAACTCTCCAGCGAGGATGACCCCCTGCCAGACCTAAGCACGTTTAGGACTTTTCCACCTTTCTGGAGTGTCCCCGTCTTTGTGTACAACTCTACATGTGGGGGGTCCTGTATGCACTCGAGGTGCTGTCAGGGTTAACCAGACGAAGCCCTGTAGTGTCTGTTAGCTCCCACACTGATTCCAGCAGCCCTGAAATCATGGCCCAGATCTCCTCAGCCTTGCGAGTCCGCCGCCTACAGTGCTTCGCCAGTTCACCTGGGCTGATGCTGGCCATGAGCTGTGCCTCAGTTGGAGTCTGTCCACCATGGCTGCTTTTCCACTCCCCTCTCTTGGTCGCCTTAAGTTCTTTCACATCCTCCTGATCCCATTAAAAGATACAGGAGGAAAGTTTTGAACAAAAGGTACCATAGAGAGGGTGGTACTCTGTAGTAAGGCCACAGTTGAATCTTCTCATAAAATGGAAGATATCTAGCCTTACAGTAGACTTCCATGGCCGAAAAAGATTTAGCACAGCAGGTGTACCTGTGGAGGGGGGGAAAACAAAAAGTATGCATTTGATTTTTTTTTCAACATACTTTTCATTCATTGTAATTTATTACATTACATTGACGGTAATAATAATACTAATTACCCTCACCAATAGGGAAAAAATATTGTTTTTACACCACTATTAACTTTTGTAAAATATATTGCAATGCACATTTAATAAAATAGTAATTTGAAAATCCCAACTGACTGACTGCAGCAATCCCGGTCAACATAGATGACCTCAGGCTCTGGCTCGCCAGAATTCTGGTAGCGTTTCACAACGCCCTGGCACAGCTCCTCCATTCCTGCACCTTCAGCTGTTGTCAGAACACTGTTCAGAACCTGGCCGAGCTCATTCCCAATGTTGGTCATCCATGCAGCCGTGTCCCCAATGCCACCAGCCAACTTTTTGGTGATCTGAATAACAAACATAAGGAAACATAAAGACATTCTGACAGTTTTTCATGGTGCATTACAATATATAAAACACAAATTCACACTTTTTCATCATTATGATGAAATTATATTTATTCCAATTAATTAACATGGATGGCTACAAATAAACCTCATGCTCAAATCTTCATGTTATTGTACCTTCTTAGTAGAATCCATCTTCAGGATTCGGCCATAGGTGGAGGTAATCACCCCCTTCATCTCGTCCAGATGACTGAGGATGTCATTGGAGTGGACAGTCTCAAACCACTGGGCAAGTGAAAGTGGCCTGAAGGGTGCAGGTGCAGAAAAGGCAGGTGTCATCGCAGATTGGACCAGGGCAACCTTTCTCAAATGATGCTCACAGTCAGAGAGGTACTGGATGGTCCGTCGTGCCCACTCCTCACTGTGGACTTCCTCTATTGCTGACTGGAAGTAGGAGGAACTGTTGTCACTGGTCCTTGGCCTGAGGAAGGTCACACATTTCCTGTCCAGGTCTAGCTGAGTGGTCAGCATTGCTGGAAACAGGGTCCTGTGTGCCACATCCAGTTGTGAAAGGATGTCCTGGCTCCATGGGCATACTGGCAACTTGCATACACTGCAGCGTGGATAGTCCCCACCCATCAGGTAGTAGCGGCTATCCATGTCAATCACCTTCCTGACCTTCGGGTATATCCCTGAATGGTGCATCTTCCGGCCACACTGTGGGCATTTAAGAGGAATGCCCCATATCCTCATCGGTGCCCACAAGAACATCCTTTGTCGGAAGTACCACCCAGAAGATGGCTTGGGCTGCATCGGTGGATAAATCCAGCTGGCCTGGATCTTTTGCCTCAGCTGCCCTGTGGGCTCATAAAGGCACTTAGCAATCCACACCCAATCTCCTGGCTGGAGGACTCTCTTAAACTGACTGGGAAGAAAGCTCTCCCAATCAGTAACAGCCTGAGGCAGAGATGGTGTGGCCTGCAGTAAGGGTGCTGGACATGAGGTTGGAGTGGGTTGTGGAGATAGAGAGCACTGTGGAGGTGAGGGCTGTAGAGCTGGAGAGTGCCTTGGAGATGGAGTGGGCTGCTGAGATGGAGATGGCCACAAGGATGTTAATGGCCGCGGGGATGGAGATGGCCGCGGACATGAAGTGGGCAGCTGGGATGGAGATGGTTGCGGGGATGGAGATGGCCGCGGGGATGGAGTGGGCTGCTGCTACCTCAGGCCCTGCCTCAATCAAGGCCTTATCTGTTGACTGGAAGAAAATGAAGATTAGGAACAAAAGAAGGTCATACTATACATGTTAAATAATTTCACCAAATTGTTCTGCAGAACTGTGGTCTCTGAGAATAAATCAGGGGATGGTCCTTTAAATAGTCTATTACATGATACTGGGACTTATCTTGCTTTTGATGTATTCTATCATTTACCTACCTAATGGAACTATGTGCACACTATGTGCCTGCCAAACAGGTCCACCTTATTCCCTCTTTGCAGAGGACAGGCATCAATTCGCTCCAGGACCTCCTTCCATTTTCTGCTTCCAGGCCTTTTGCCTGTACTGAACTGGAAGGTGCCCTGGGCATATCTATGGCAGATGTCAGTCCAATAGGCAGAAGATTTGCCTGTTTTGGTCATATCTGAAAAATAATATGGACCAAATCAATGTAGTTGTGCATTTCTGTTTTGCATTCTCTTTGATTCAGCCACCACCCAGTCACATGAGGACATCAGACAGGATTATATTTTATAAATATATTATATTTTTGATTTTTACAGAGAAGACAGAAATACTAAGTGGGATAAGCCTTTTTTGCAGTAAAATTAATTAATAATAATAATAGTTAAAATAATGTAGATTTAAAAAAAAACTAATTAAGAACTAATTACTAATTTATTATTAAAATTATACTAATTATACTATCATACTAATTTTATCACTGAATAACACTCTCCCCTCACTGAATAACTTTTCCCCTTATTTTTCTATTCTATTTGTTTTCTTTTTATCTATCATATATAAAAAAAATAAATAAACTGTAACGAAGGGATACTGAGGTGGATCCAAATGCAAGCTTTTATTAATAAACGTGGTCGAACAGGCAGGGTCAGAGTAGACAAACAGGAACAACAAAGATAGTCCAAAGAGTAATCCGAATAACAAGGCGAAATGATCAGGGGCAGGCAGCAAGGTTCAATAAATGGGGAAAAAATCCAAAGTAAAAAAAAAAAACACGAAGACTAGGCTAGAAATAAACAAGAACAAGGAACACAGGAAACACTAAAGGCTAAACAACAATCAGCAAAACAGAGGGGGAAGGGAGTGGCTTTTATACCAAACACTAGGGAACACATGACCAAACTAACCAATGGGGAACAGACACAAAGAACAGAGGAACCAATCAGAGGATGACACACAGACAAGGGAAATACATGGTAGGTAGAGAGCACACAGCATAAACAGAGTCCAGGGTGGAGCGCCCTCTACTGGAGATGACGGGCACTCCAGCTGGTGATTGTAACATAAACCTTGCTACGTGTACCGCTTAAGGCTAACTGAGACTTGTCATAGCATACACACACACACACACACACACATAAAATGTGTAAAAAAATAAGCATCAAATATGCAAATATACATGCATCAAATATACAAAACATGCAAGACATGTTAAATCGTAAAATATGTGGCAGGTAAAAAAAAAATTCTGCAGTAAATAAGTTCCTACTTGCAAAAATTTACAAATAGCTTTTCATGTAAACCTACAAAAACTGTGTTTGTATATAAAGTAAGAAAGGAAAAATGAACAATGATTTGCGGAAATCAAAAGCTAGTTATTTAATGAATACCACTCAGCCATGACTGAAATAACAGGGACTGAATACTTGGAATACTGAATGATGAAATGAAATTCTTGCAAAAATATTGAAAATAAAAACTTAGTCAGGTCACTTAAGACCCATGTTATGCATCAAAGGGTTAATTAGCGTTAGCTAGCGATAACTGATACACGTCAATTTTAAGTTAGCTTACCTTGCAACGCAAGCATGTACCGATCCGAATAAACTCATAATTTAATGTTTGAACAGGTTAACATTAGTGTTACGGATTTGTAATTTGATAATGCTTACCTTGAATCTCAGGTTAGCAGATGTCCGGTAAACAGCTGGAATGTCACAAAACTGATTCAGCCAATCAGCGGCGCGATTGTCATGTAATGGTTTTGTTTAATTTTGTTGAATGGTTTGTGATGTTAGGAAACATTAAACCTAACTCATCGTTGAAAATACAGCTGTTAGTTTATATAATTTCATAGTTTCTTTGTGAGAGTGAATGTTTCATCATTGATCTCTTACTATTTACTTAAAATGTTTAAACAAATGTTAACATTGCAATAAGATACTTATAATGTAATTAATATGTATTACACATATATATTACATTTAAATTACAAAAAAAGTGTGTGCAATTTAATGGTATAATTTAAAACGTGTGTGTATAAAACATTTTTAATTAGTTAAACTTGTTTTTATATATACATTTCCATATCAAATATTTTTATATACACACACATATATTAAATGAATTAAATATTACATAACACAAATTTATTAATCATTACTTTAAATGTAAAGTATCTTATGCTCTAAGGCTGCATTTATTTAGCTAATAAACAGTAATATTATTAAATATTATTGCAATTTAAAATAACTCTTTTATATATAACTGATGCTGATGTCTTATTTCATTATATTACGTTTTTTCATGTGGCCATGATTTCAGAGCAGCATCATGAAGAAAACTCTCCCGGGGAAAGTTTTTTTCCCTGGGAGAGTCAAGGTGTCTTTCAGGAATTGGCCATCAGGTTATTTACGCCAGGACCCATCAGAAGAGGCAAAAATAATTAAAGACAACCCTTCACTGCAGGAGAATTCAACACCTCAAAGAGAAGATCTGGTCAGAATGAATGCCCATTCTGTTGTCTTACAGAGAGGAGGGGATGTCTCTGACAAGCAAGAGGTGTTGGGAGAATACATTCTTCAGTTCGGCAAGTACAAGGGCAAGTCTTTCAGGTGGTTATTAGAGAATAATGTCGGCTATGCTTTGTACCTATCCGATAAGGTTGAGGAAGAAGAACAGACTGGGCAGTTCAACCCAGAGGGTCCTTGCAAGGACAGCCTCATTTCCTTTCTTGAATACTCAAGAAGCTTTAAGGAAATTGAGGATCTTAAACAGTATCTGTCTCAAAGGCCAGATCCAGTGCCAGTTTTGATAGAGGATGACAATACTGTTGGATTTGGAACAAGAGCACAGGACGCTTGGAGGAAAATTTGGGATACCAGGGCAGACAGATATGCTTTCTTTATAATGAAGCAGAAGCGTGTTCCAGGCAGCAAAATGTACAACTTGCAGCAGTATCTTTTAAAACTGCAGCAAAAACCGCTAATGATAAACACTCCTCCATTGCAATCAACATCAGCTTCTACTGGAAGACCACCTGTTACTTCTAGTAGTACCTCTGATCAGCCTGGTAAGTTAATAAAATTCATGCAAATTTGCTTATATCGATTCTTAAAGCCTACTGATGCATTGATTTTGTTTTATAGTGATGGAGGAGGATGAAGAACTGGAGAGAATAATGCTGAGTCTTTCTCCAGCAAAATATCTAACACAGCTGAGTAAGTGAATTAAGAATCACGTCATGTGTGTTATACAGAGCCATGTCAAGTTCAGCATGTTTATGACGCATAAAGTTGCACATACTGGAGGAAAACTATTCAAATTCTAATGCTTAATTTTCAGGATCATCTGCAGCCATGGGATCCACAGTCTTATCTATAGCAGGTTACATTCCACATCAGATTTGGAGGCTTATTCTCTTACATACAGACTTCTGATCCTCCATTTCTGAATTTAATTATCTTAGTTGTTTTTTGGCAGTGTTCTTGTCTGTTCTAAAAAACATGTTCTTTTGTTCTACTGTTAAGGGTTGAACATACCAGTGGTGAGGGTGAGTGCACTTCATAAATTGTATGCATGGTATTTAAACTGGTCTTATTTGTTGTTGTGGAATGTTTATTATAATTTGCATTACTAGAATAAACAATGATTCTAGTCATTTATTGTAGTCAAGACAATTAAATACACATTGTGTACATTCAGTGTTTTAATATATTTTTAATTTCCTCCTTGTACTGTTTCATGCAGGTCTGCTGCAGCCTCTATACATCAGTTCCTGTGTGTAGGCCTTCTTCATGGGGTGAAGTCTCTTTACCACCTGCAACAACACAATCAACACCTGCACCAATGCCGTCTGCACTGACCAAAGCCCCTGTTCCCAGCTACTTGGCCAAAAAAGGTAAAGACAGTTAAATACATATCATGTGCAATCAGTGTTTTATACACAAACATATGAAATGAAATTCATATGAAATGAAACAAACAAGATGTGCTTTAACTGCAGACTGTCAAGCTTTAATTTGAGGGTATTTACATCCAAATCAGGTGAACGGTGTAGGAATTACAGCAGTTTGCCTCCCACTTGATAAGGGACCAAAAGTAATGGGACAGAATACAGAATAATAATCATAAATCAAACTTTCACTTTTATAATACTTGGTTGCAAATCCTTTGCAGTCAATTACAGCCTGAAGTCTGGAACGCATAGACATCACCAGACGCTGGGTTTCATCCCTGGTGATGCTCTGCCAGGCTTCTACTGCAACTGTCTTCAGTTCCTGCTTGTTCTTGGGGCATTTTTCCTTCAGTTTTGTCTTCAGTAAGTGAAATGCATGCTCAGTTGGATTCAGGTCAGGTGATTGACTTGGCTATTGCATAACATTCCACTTCTTTCCCTTAAAAACTCTTTGGTTGCTTTTGCAGTATGCTTTGGGTCATTGTCCATCTGCACTGTGAAGCGCCGTTCTGAAGCATTTGGCTGAATATGAGCAGATAATATTGCCCAAAACACTTCAGAATTCATCCTGCTGCTTTTGTCAGCAGTCACATCATCAATAAATACAAGAGAACCAGTTCCATTGGCAGCCATACATGCCCACGCCATGACACTACCACCACCATGCTTCACTGATGAGGTGAATCACATATATCACACATACACCTACCTCCTGGTTCTTGATCTGGCCAACTGTTGTGAAGGGTGTTTTCTTCACCAGGGAAAGAATTCTTCGGTCATCCACCACAGTTTTCCGTGGTCTTCCGGGTCTTTTGGTGTTGCTGAGCTCACCGGTGCGTTCCTTCTTTTTAAGAATGTTCCAAACAGTTGTTTTGGCCATGCCTAATGTTTTTGCTATCTCTCTGATGGGTTTGTTTTGTTTTTTCAGCCTAATGATGGCTTGCTTCACTGATAGTGACAGCTCTTTGGATCTCATCTTGAGAGTTGACAGCAACAGATTCCAAATGCAAATAGCACACTTGAAATGAACTCTGGACCTTTTATCTGCTCATTGTAATTGGGATAATGAGGGAATAACACACACCTGGCCATGGAACAGCTGAGAAGCCAATTGTCCCATTACTTTTGGTCCCTTAACAAGTGGGAGGCACATATGCAAACTGTTGTAATTCCTACACCGTTCACCTGATTTGGATGTAAATACCCTCAAATTAAAGCTGACAGTCTGCAGTTAAAGCACATCTTGTTCTGTTAGAATTGTGTTGATGTCCCAATATTTATGGACCTGACTGTATATATATATATATATATATATATATATATTTAAAAATGTGTATATATATATATATATATATATATATATATAGTCACAGGTGAGAAATCACACAAGAAGGTCGCTCAGTGAAATAGCCCCGGAGGGTGGATTTTATTAAAATACTTTTTTAAAAGTGATGGGAAAAACAAGGTGAGTGCTGTCTTTGTGGCTGGTGCTCCTGTGAAGTCCTCGTGCTCGTGAAGGTGGGTGTCCAGGCGTGCTCAGTCGGGCTGTCGGTCACTTGCTGCCTTCTGTTTGACGAGAGAGAAAAGGTTAGTACCAGCACATTCAGCAGGAGACAGTAGGGGTGAGATAAGGGGTGGGTGGGGAATGACCCCTGACAGACCTGCAAAAGCTGTCCATCGGCATTGGCGTTGGCGCCCCCGGCCTGGTGTCGAACTTCGAAGTGGAAGTCCTGGAGCGCGAGGAACCAGCGGGTCACCCTGGCATTGGTGTCTTTAGCCTGGGCCATCCACTGTAGGGGGGCATGGTCGGTCACCAGGGTGAACTTACGGCCGAGGAGGTAATAGCGCAGCTCCAGGACTGCCCACTTGATGGCCAGGGCCTCCTTCTCGACGGCAGCATAGTTCTTTTCTGCCTTGGACAGCTTCCTGCTGATGTATATTATGGGATGCTCCTCACCTTCCTGGATTTGCGACAGGACGGCTCCTAGTCCGGTGTCGGAAGCATCCGTCTGCAGCAGGAAGGGGCAACCGAAGTCGGGAGCGCGGAGCACGGGTGACGAGGTAAGGGCCGTCTTGAGCCGAGCGAAGGCCTCCTCGGTGGCTGTCGTCCAACAGATCTTCTCAGGCTGCCCCTTCCTGGTCAGGTCTGTCAGGGGGGTGGCTAAAGAGGAGAAGTTGGGGATAAAACAGCGATAGTACCCCACCAACCCCAAAAAGGCTTGTACCTGGGACTTCGTTTGTGGCTTTGGAGCGGTACGGATGGCCTCTACCTTCTTTTCCTGGGGCCGGATGAGGCCACGGCCGACCTGGAAGCCCAGGTACTTCGCCTCAGACAGCGCTAGGTGGCATTTGCGGGGATTGGCGGTCAGTCTAGGCGGCCGCATAAGCTTGGTGGGGCCTCAGGATGATGTCCATCATGTGCTGGAATGTTGCAGGCGCTCCATGCAGGCCGAAGGGGAGTGTCCGGTACTGCCAGTGGTTGAGATGTACCGGGCCCTCCCCAGGTGGTCCAACAGCTCGTCGACCTGAGGCATGGGATAGCCGTCGAACTCAGAGACTTCGTTGAGGCGGCGGAAGTCATTGCAGAAGCGGAGGGTGCCATCCGGCTTGGGTACCATCACGATGGGGCTGGACCATGGGCTGCGAGATGGTTCAATTACCCCCAACTTCAGCATTTCCTGGATTTCCTCCTCAATAGCCTGCCGACGAGCTTCTGGGACTCGGTAGGGCCGTTGCCTGACGATCACTCCAGGGGGCGTCCTGATGTCATGGTGGATGACGTTGGTCTGCCCGGGCCTGGAGGAGAACACATCCACAAACTGACTGACCAGGTGCTGCAGCTTGGTCTTCTGGGCAGCCGACAGGTGGGGATTCATGTCAACAACCACGGGATCGGTGAGACTGAGGGCGGCGACATGGTCCCGGGTCCCTTGCCACTTCTTCAGTAGGTTGATGTGATATAACTGCTCTGCTTGTCTTCTTCCAGGTTGGCGCAGGCGGTAAGTAACCGGACCAACCTTCTCCACAACGGTATATGGGCCTTGCCATGACGCCAGGAACTTGCAGGCGGAGGTAGGGACCAGAACCATGACCCTGTCTCCCGGCTGGAACTCCCGTGGTTGGGTTGCCCGATTGTAGTGGCGTTGTTGGGCCTGCTGTGCCTTGCTGAGATGCTCCCAGACTAATGGCATGAAGCGGTTGATCCTCTCCCTCATCTGTTTGATGTGCTCGATGACAGTGCGGTGGGGGGCAGGCTGCTGCTCCCAAGCTTCCCGAGCGACATCCAGCAGCCCCCGTGGCTGGCGGCCGAACAGGAGCTCGAAGGGGGTGAAACCAGTTGAGGCTTGAGGGACCTCACAGATGCCGAAGAGGACGTAGGGGATCATGAGGTATTTTGAGAGGGGGACTCACCATCTCTCCCGCTGTCCGAAGCTAGCAGCGCTGGCCGGCGACGGGGTCTTCTTAGCCGCCTGCGACGGTGACGGTTCCCTTCCGGGCTGAGCAGCGGCAGCGAGCAGGCGGTCAAACCCCAGCCAATCTCTTCCAAGCAGTAGGGGGACTGGTAAATTTTCCATTGGAATTTTCCTGGAACTTGTTGGGTGTCCCCGTGTACACACATGATCGGTAGGTAACTCTTTTGGCCATGGTGAGGAGGACACAGCTGGGCCTGGATGAGGGTGACCACACTGCCCGAATCCAGAAGTGTCCGGACGGGCTTGCCGTTCAGCTTAACGTCCGCCTCTGGACGATGCAGCCCGTCAGCCAAGTCCGCGGAGGTGTCGTGGGTTCAGCGGTGGGCATTGGCTCGTCCATTGGCGAGGGAACCGTCGGTCTGCCAACTGCGCGCGAGGTGCCCTCCAGTGTGCGTCGCTCCTGGACCACCCTCCGGGGAAACGGCAGCGCTCTCTCCCCAGTCTCCCGATGATGGACAGCATCCGCCAGCTCGATCGCCTCCACAAGGGTGAGGACGGTGGCGGGGTTCCTCATACCCACCGCCTGAAGATGGGACCGAGGCAGGGCACAGAGGAGGCGATCAATGACCACTCGTTCCACTACCTGAGCTGCGTTGGGTTCTCCGTCCAACAGCCAATGTTGAGCCAGACGGACGAGTTCAGCGGCCTGGGCTCGGGCTGGCACCCGGGCTTTAAATTCCCACTCGTGGAATTGCTGCGCTGCACAGATGGGGACAGACTGAGCCTGGCGAGGATTTCACGCTTCACTTCCGTGTAGTCTCCAGCGATCGCAGGGGGAAGAGAGAAATAAGCCTGCTGAGCGTGAGGAGGGGTGCCAGCGCCGAAGTCCAATCTTCCAGCGGCCATCCCTCACGGTTGGCTGTATTTTCAAACATTTGTAAGAATGCTTCAACATCATCATGAGCCGTCATCTTGGGTAAGAGCCGGGCAGCCCGCATTCGGGGGTCAGGTAGTGGAACTGGCTGGGCAGCTTGGGCACGGAGGGCAGCGAGTTCTTCTTCAGCTCTGCCCTGCCGAGTGGCCAGATGTTCCAAAATTTGCTGCTGGTGGATGCTTACTTCCATAAGGCGCTGCAGCAGTTCATCCAGCTCCATGGGGAGAGAGGGCTCCGATCGGTGCTGAGGGGGTGAAGAGAAAAAATATATATATTTCAATGCGGTGCAATGCAAACACTTGTGATTTCTCATGCAATTGCCCGCCTTCTCCACCAGGTGTCACGGGTGAGAAATCACACAAGGTCGCTCAGTGAAATAGCCCCGGAGGGTGGATTTTATTAAAATACTTTTTTAAAAGTGATGGGAAAAACAAGGTGAGTGCTGTCTTCGTGGCTGGTGCTCCTGTGAAGTCCTCGTGGTCGTGAAGGTGGGTGTCCCAGCGTGCTCAGTCGGGCTGTCGGTCACTCGCTGCCTTCTGTTTGATGAGAGAGAAAAGGTTAGTACCAGCACGTTCAGCATGAGACAGTTGTCTGTCGAAATGAGAGCGGTGGCGGCTTTTCAAGCCGCTTGATGATGGGCTGCAGCTGTGACCGATCAGCCCACGATGAGGACGTGCAGGTGCCGTGCGTTTGTTGCCAAGGTGACACTGATGAGCCCAGAGAGACTCGTCACAATATATATATATATATATATATATATATATATATATATAAATTTACTTTTACTTTGTGTTCCATTTCTGCCGACATCACACACAGTCTCTAGTCCTCCCAGTCCCAGTCCCAGTCCCAGTATGCCTTCTTCACAGACTGATGGCTCTGTACCATCTTTTGCAGCACAATCAGCACCTACAACTCCTGCATCAATGCCATCTGCACAGACAGAAGCACCTGTTCCCAGCCATTTGCAAGATATTAGCCACTGGAACTGCTCTCTTCATCAAAGAATTTGGATGAAGACAGAGATGGAGTCCATGGGGCTCTGGCCAGGATCATACCCAGTAAGACACCTCATGAATATGGTCTCATTGTGGCACCACCTCAGCCTGAGCTTATAGAGACAAACACTGGTCTTCCGTCACCCAAATACTTCCAGCTCCATCCCTTTTTCAGTTGGTAACCTGAGCACAGTATAATGGAAAGGCTTAGGAACAATTACATTCTGCCTTGTCTCTACGGCTGTCAAAATCCTAATGTTGTGTCCTCTGGTGTGGGAAGACCCCGAGTGGTCCTTGGTACTATCAGCCAATATTACATCCTTGCTTCACGTCTGTGTTGTAAGGCATGCAAAAAATACTGGCTCGCTGATAAACCTCAGTGGCTAGACATGCTACCACAGCGATTCACAAACATCTTGCCAGCCTTCCTCACCCATAAGAAGGCAATCTGTAAAACAGTGATGGATGAACTGAGGCGCTCTGGAAAATCCCCTAATGACATGGCCAACCAGCTGTCTGAGGCGCTTCACCTTAAATATGAATAAGCCCATCTGGCCTACCTTCTCAGTGTGCAAAACGTCAGGGATGCTGAAGCAGGGCTGTATGGTCAGAAAACCATCACTGGGGCACTAAGGAAGGATGACACACCTGGACCATTTGGGGGTTACACACACTATTTAGTAGAGTGCCTTCTTCATGAATATCAGCGGCAGGAAGGAGCTCTCACTCAGCTCCTACAAGGCACTTTTGGACAGGTGTTCAGGTCAGATCACACACGCAAAGTTGCTAGAAAAGTGACCTTCTCATCTGGTACAATGTCATCCTATGCTGTGATGAACGAGAACTGGATGATTCTGTCCTGGGTGATGCTGCAGAGTGAAAGTGAGCACTCCCTGGAGTCAATGTACTGTGGGATGGCCAGTCACTACAGTGCTGCTGGTATTCCCAAGGCCAAGTACCAGTGGGTGGACAGGTATGAATCTTGAATCAAGGTTATGAATACAATACATTAAAATTAATTTAACTTTCCCATTTTATGTACTTAGGGACTGCTGTGCCGCTTTCAGAGTGATGGACCCAGTACCTTATGAGCACCAGCAGTGGGAAGCCTGGAGGACCACTGAAGCTATTGTGGCAGAGGTTACATCAGGAAACCTCAAGAATTGACATGCCGCTTGCCAGAAGTTCAACGAGGACATGGTTGTTAAACTGGACTTGTTTCACTGTTTCGGAGCACCATCCTCTGTACAGTTCCTCCTGCCAGTTCCTCTCTTCTGCCTTCTCTGTAGTTGATCAGAGTGACATGGAGAAACTGAAGAACGCATACAAATTCTGTGGTATGGAGCCTGCTAATCCCACCAAGCAGCACATCAGAAAGCACTGCAGGACAAAAGTGCCACATCCCAGAGAGCTGGTCCAAAGAGTGGAAGAAGTGCTTCACCATTTCTATCTGGCAAAGGATCCCAACAACATCTTTCTTTTTAAACCGTCAATGTTAAAAATGTGGTGGATTCAGCGTATCCACATTCTTAGAGGCTGCCTAAGTGACCCTGAGGTGGAGGAAGGAATCCTCTACAGACATGGTGGAACCACGTCAAGGGTGATTGAGCTGCTGTCCCCATTTGGATCCCTGTCAGAGGCACTTCCCAGCAGGAGGGGTTTCATTTTCACCAGGCTCAGTAGGTAACGGGCAATCGCTAGTGGAGCTGAAGCAGCCTGGGGTTGTCTTACCTGGAGTGTTTGACCCTGTTTTGATGATGGAGTTAAACAGGGCATCTATAAGAGTGACAGGGCAGCCCATATATCCAGCCTTGCACATCTCCAGCAGGGACACAGGAGAGAGGTTTGGCCTGCAATATGTGGAGCCAGGCTGTCGACCTGTGCCTCTTGACTTTGACAAACACAAAAGCATGAAGACAGACCTAGGAGATGCAGAGATGCAAGAAGAGTCTTCATCTGGCATTCCATTCCCATTTCCATTTCAGGTAAGCCTTTAAACTTTTTTGATAACAGACTATTGATAAAAAAATAAAAAAAATAAACTTTTTTATTACACTCATTTTGTTCAATTTCAGGAATGCTTAGAGGATACCTCTTCTGCTGAGACCCCTCTTGCTCCAGAACCAGAGACCACCCCACAGACTGTCATTTTTCACCAGTTTTCCACTCCAAGTGCTGTGACAGTGAAGGAACAAACATCTGAGGAGTGTCTATTAGATGCAGATAATTATATTATGCATACAGGCATCAATGTGTGTATTCTGTCTGCCTCATCTATGCACACAAAACACGAATACTTAATTTAGTACTTTTGTGAATCTCTTTTAGAACTCCCAATCACATCACCACTGCCTGTAGCTGCTTCTCCCTGTGCTGCTCACACTGGACCGATTAAGACAGGTGGCAGAGTCTTTGTGTTGGACCATAACAGATGGATGGATCCAATGAGAAATGCCATTGTTGGTTTGCTGGCCAAGCACCACGGGAGCAAGGACCTCCTTACAAAGGTGGATGCTGAATATGCTGCTATGGTACAGAGTGCCAAGCAGTGAAACTATCAGTGTCCTAGTGACAGTACTGCCACCTGCCCCAGTCAATCCACCTGCAAAGACTGTTCCTGAGGCTGTCTCTCTGGACCAGGCAGCGCTCGAGAAGATGGTGAAGGACATCGTAGAGAAGCAGCAGGCAGTTCAGCAGCAACAACAACAGCAGGTGCAGCAAAAAAATCAAACCAGATCCTGTTTAGCCTGTGGCCAGTCTCGATACATGGGTGATGGCTCCTTAATACATTTCTTTTATCAAGGTAGTGATTTTAAATACTTATACTGCTCCAAGAAAGTATTTGACACATGACCAACCCCAGAATGACTTTTGAAGACTTGGCAGAGACTCCTTTTTTCAGCGGGAACAAGAGGCCTCTAAACAGAGAGGGGCAGAAAGGAAGAGGGTCACTGAGGAGAGAAGCAAGCGGAAGTCAGCAGTGGAGCATCCTACTGGTCGTCTGTGCAGATTCTGCCACTGAAACAAGGACCCAACAGTCCTCATATACATGCTGGTTTCCCTGGAGTGGCAGGCAAATACATTTACTGTCCTGCTAAAGTGTTTTCCCTTTATCAGGCTCAGGGAATGAGTGCAGAAATTTCATGGAGAGTCTCCGTTCTATGAGGCTGAGAAGCAGAGGTGGATGCAGGAAAAGAAAAAATGACTTCACTGTGTTACAAAACAGTCTGGGCATGTCATTTGCCAATAACAATCCTTGCACAAAGTTATGTATATGGTATATACTGTATATTTTGTTGCACTTTTAAAATTATTAATTTTATTTTTTTATTATTTAATGTAATTTCCATTTGTTCATTGAAATACCAAAAGTATTGCATTTTATTGTATTTCACTGTATTTTAGTGGGTTTTTATTTTGTTGACTTGCATTGTTTATTGTGCCCAGATTTGTAAACACTATATGTTAATAACGGTTATTATTAAACTCTGTACATAATTATTTAATTTTAAAATATTCGTTCATGTCTTTTCCTGTATTATCTACAACTTTAGATTCTATTATTATTATTATTGAATCTGGCCGCCCACTAACGTGCAGTGGAACGAAGCGTGCCTCGTCATGGTCTGTGTTTGCAGCCTTTGTGCTTCCTGCGCCGCAACTTCAAATTTCTTTAGCCAGCATGAAAAGACAGCGCTCTCTCGTACATGACGGGATCCAAACCCTGAAAGGGCCCAAACAAAGATGGCTTCCGCTCCTTTGGGCCTATCAGTGACTTGTGCACTTCCAGCATTCTTTTCTGACCGCGAAAGCCAGCGTCCACCGCCTGCGTTGGTGGTATAGTATAACTTGCACCGTACCCGATGAAAAATGGAGGTGGCAGAATGGAGCTTGTTGTAGAGTTCGCCTGCACAAAGAGCCTGCTGTGACCTGGATTCGAAACAGGGTTGCTGCGGCCACAACGCAGAGTACTAACCACTATACGATCACGGCACGCCACTGGCTCATACCTGGTGGTACCGGCCGTCCGAATGCAAAAAGGGCCAGCGGCGTGTTTTATTCCTGTTGGAGAGGGGGGCGCGCAAATCCGTGCGAGGGACGTGGAAGAAAAGGGCCCGGTCGCTTCTCCTCAGCATCGGCGAACAGCATAATTGGCGGGAATCGAGCCTGCACGTGGAGACCTCAATGGATTTCTAATCCATCACCTTAACCACTTGGCAACGACTACGGTGACCCCAAACAGGACTTGAACACTAGACCCTCAAATTAAAAATTAAAAGGGCTCTTGCGCTACGTGCGTTTTATATAAGAGCACTTTCCCCACAAGCCGCCCGGCAGAAGCTCACTTGCCACAGGCGCTACGGGATAAAGGTCGCACACAATTACGGCAGAGAAAGCAAAGGCCAAAGGCCTTGGAAGGCCCAACCACCATCGCAGAAACCTAAAAGGCGAACACCCGCCCGTATTCAAACCTGCGCGGGGAGACCCCAATGGATTTCAAGTCCATCGCCTTAACCTCTCGGCTATGACTACGCCTGCCTGGGGCCCGCCTGCTCTCCTGGCTGGAGGCGGGCAACACAAGATGCCGCCGAGCTTCAGACGCAAAATCCAACTGAAGACTGAAGGGTGAGGTGGCAAAAAGGAGCTGGACGTCCCCGTCGCTCAACGGCAAAGGCCTGCCATGACCCGGATTCGAGCATTCTTTTCTGACCGCTTAAAGTAGGCTTCTTTTACACTGTTATATCAGAGCACCTAAAAGCTCTTCCATTGGACTTGGTTCTTTGGAAACACTGCTTGAAAAGAGATGTGGGAAGACCAGTTGTCGTGCAGCAACTGGAGTTAGAGGGGGGGGGAAATCAGCTTCCAGGAAAAGTAGAGAAGGCACAGTTGCTGTCGCAAACAGCCAAGCAGGCAAAGCACTTCGTAGTCGGCAGGGTTCGAACCTGCGCGGGAATACCCCAATGGATTTCGAGTCTATCGTGTTAACCTCTCAGCCACGACTACACCTGAGGGTGTTTTGCGTGCTTTTTGGTTGGCTAGATGTTGGCAGCATAGTACATCGCGGACAACCTGTACTGCACCCGGATGAAAAATTGAGGTGGCAGAAAGGAGCTCTTCTTTTTTAACTTTTACTCCTCCCATTTACAGTGAGGGGGATCAAAGAATCAAACTGGCCGCCCACCAACGTGCAGTGGAACGAAGCGCGCCTCATCATGGTCTGTGTTTGCGGCCTTTGCGCTTTCTGCGTCGCAACTTCAAATTTCTTTAGCCAGCGTGGAAAGACAGCACTCTCTCGTACATGACGGGATCCAAACAAAGATGGCTTCAGCTCCTTTGGCCCTATCAGTGACTCGTGCGCTTCAAGCATTCCTTTCAGAATGCTAAAAGCTAAAATCCCCCGCCTGCGTTGGTGGTATAGTGGTGAGCATAGCTGCCTTCCAAGCAGTTGATCTGGGTTCGATTCCCGGCCAATGCATTACTTTTGGCTCCGGCTGACGTTGAAGCAGAATTGCTTCTGTGACCTCTGTCTGCACCAAAAACTTTTGGATGAGTCGTTCAGAAGCAGTAAAAAGCTAGGTCTCCCCGTCGGGGAATCGAACCCCGGTCTTCCGCGCGGCAGGCGAGAATAGTTTAGCTAAACGTCCCTAAACCGTTTCCCATTCATTCTCTATGGTAGTGCTGAAACACTACGGATGCAATACACTTTCGGCCGCTAGCGCCCTTTTGGCGCACTTCCGTGTTTCTGCACCAGCGCCAACTTTGAATTCGCCATTAACACATCCACACTCGGACAGTACAGTCGCGATCTGCTACGCTGTTATTCGGAAAATCTATCAAAGTTACTTTATGTACTTTTTCATGTTGTTAATGCTGAAATCACGTTAGTTGTTAAATGAAAACCGCTGCTTCGCTCCGTGAGGTCTTGGTTATTGATAAACGTTATCATTTGGGGCATTATTTACTGTTAATTATCATCATAGGATGATCTGCTCGCAAAGTTATGAATGGACATGCCCGTTTTATATATTCGTGTGTGTTGTTTCGTGTCGTGGGGTTAAACAAGCCTGTTAGTCCATTTCTGACAATGTTGTGTTGATACGACGATCTGCTCGCAAACTTATGAATGAACGTGAGCGTTTCATGCGTATAATTTCTATACCGTGGGGTTAAATAAGCCTATCAGTCCGTTTCTTACGATGTTGTGTCATTACATTACCTCAACATCGCTTGTTTATATGAGATAAATAACGAATGAACGATCGTTTTTCCATTATTGCCAATAGTTGTCATATTGTGACGTTAAATAAACAATGTACATCACATAATTCAACTAGTAAATAACTGTAATAAGTGTTTATTCATCGCTAGGAACTGTACTAGTACTGTTGTACTGTTGTAATGAGCCTTTAGAACTGCTTTACTGTTAGACTAATGCATTGCAGTGACCAAAATAGCCTAAGCAACAACTATTTTTACCATTTCAGACTGGAGCATTTGTAACTTTTATCAGAACAATTACTATGGTATTACCATAGTAGGTTGTATGTGTGCGTGTCTATGTATGTGCCTGTATGATCACATACTAACCAAAATAGCATAAGTAAGAGTTATTTATATAATTTCAGACTTGAGCATAAATTATTTTCATCTTTTAGTAGGACAATTACTATGTTAATACCATAGTAGTGTGTGTGTGTGTGTGTGTGTGTGTGTGTGTGTGTGTGTGTGTGTGTGTGTGTGTGTGTGTGTGTGTGTATGTGTGTACCTGGTATTCATCACGTTGTGGGGACCAAATGTCCCCACAAGGATAGGAATACCAGTAGATTTTGACCTTGTGGGGACATTTCTTAGGTCCCCATGAGGAAGCAGGCTTATAAATCATGCACAATGAGTTTTTTTGAGTAAGTAAAAGTGTGCACAATCTCCTGTGAGGGCTAGGTTTAGGTGTAGGGTAGGTGTAGGGCGATAGAAAGTACGGTTTGTACAGTATAAAAACCATTACGCCTATGGAATGTCCCCATAAAACATGTAAACCCAACATGTGTGTGTGTGTGTGTGTGTGTGTGTGTGTGTGTGTGTGTGTGTGTGTGTGCTCATTCAAAGATACACAGCCTACTATGGTAATACCATAATAATTGTCCTGAAAAAAGTTTAAAATAATTTATGTTTCAGTCTGAAATAGTATTAATAGCTGTTACTAAGGCCATTTTGCTCACTGTAATGTATAATTAGTCTGAGAGTAGGACAGTATCTTTAGTCTCTCATCTCTAAACTTCAGCCATGTAGTTCAAGAGGTCAAGTAGACAATGCTTTTTCACACCTCTTTCATCCTTATCTGCTCTGTGTGTGTGTGCTCATTCAGGCAATCACACCTGCACTCCCCCACGGACACAGAGCAGTTAAGGGTGAAAGAGGTGTGAAAAAGCATTGTCTTCTGACCTCTGGAACTATGTGACTGAAGTTTGGAGATAAGAAAAGAACAGCAACAAGATCTGGCCAAGTTATTTGAGTCTGATAACTGTGCAATGAAACAGATAGTGATATTTCATGGTTTGACAATATCTTTTTAAAGTATCTTCTGAAATTAACCCTAAAATTCTATTTTTGTTTGATGGTAGATCATGCAGAGGAAATTCCAGTTTTTCCCAGGGAGAATCTCTGTTGTGTTCCGCAAGGGACCACTTGGATTTCTTCTTCAGGATCCATCTGAGGAAGCCAGGCGGATTAAGAATGACCTCTGCAGGACAAGTCTGCGCCCATGAGGCAGAACCTTGTGCGGCAAAATGCCCTGACAGTGGTCCGTCAGAGAGGAGGGGATGCTTCCGACAAGAAGGAGGTCCTGGGAGACTACATCCTGCAGTTTGGGAAGTACAAAGGGAAGTCTTTCCGGTGGCTGTTGGAAAATGATGTAGGGTACATTTTGTATCTCATCAAGAACCTGGAGAAGGAGGAGGCGTCAGGCATCCCTAAAGCTGAGGGGCATAGCAAAGACAGTCTACTGTCCTTTGTGAACGATACTTGTAGTTTTGAAGAGATCCAGTCTCTTCTCAGTTATGAGGCCAGTAAAGTGGTTGTTGTGCCAGCATCATCAGAAGATTACCAGCTGGTTGGCTTTGGTTCCCGGGCCAAGAGCACCTGGAAGGAGATATGGGACAGCAAAGCGGATGGCTATGCAGACTTCATTATGAGGAAGAGCTGCGTCCCAGGGACACGTATGCACAAGTTGCAGCAGTACCTGCGAAAGAGACAGCAATCCACCCACCCCTCACCTGTTTCTGCCTCAAAATCCCCAGATGAACCCATGGGTAAATAAATGTTTATTTTATTGTAATGTATACTTGTTCAGTAGTAACTAGTATAACAATAAGTTAGCTTTTATTTAAGGTAAATAAACCTCAGTTTGTAGGAACATGACATGAACTGAAAATGTTTTCAATACAGAGATGGAGAAAGATGAGGACCTAGAGCAAGCAATGCTGAGCATCACCCCCTCCAAGCTACAGGTGCAAAGTAAGTTAAGATTTTTTTCTTTTAGCATTTGATTTCTACTAAACGTTTATCTTAAAAAACTGTTATAACTATTTAAAAAATGTACATTATTGTTTTGTGTGTTTTCCCCAACAGCTGCCTCTCCACCACTGCCACCACAATTCAGTATAGAGATGGAGAAGGATGAGGACCTAGAGCAAGCAATGCTAAGCATCACCCCCTCCAAGCTACAAGTGCAAAGTAAGTTATTTGGATGATTTTTGCTGTTTTTTTTTTTATTTGCACATATCCAAACATCTATCTGTCTGACTGTATGTCCACCTGTCTGCCATTCTGTTCATCCATCTGTCCATTCATCTGTCTGTCTGTCTGTCTGTCCATCCTCCTATCTGTCTATCTCTTTCTCTGTCTGTCTGTCTGTCTGTCTGTCTGTCTAGTGCCAGTAAAATATTTCAAAATTTTAAGACAAGGCTTTGAAGTTAGTGTGTACATCTAGATTAATGCTTTGTGTGTTCCCCAACAGCCACATCTCCACCACTGCTGTCAGCTGCTGAACTGGAACGGTCTACCAAAGCAGTAAAAGGTGTTTCCGCAGGAGGTTCAGCACTGAGAAGAAAAGCTGAACATGAATTGAATCCTCCTTTATTATGTTGTTTGTGTTCTGGCTATGTTCTAGCCATGTTCCAATAAAAGTGTGTTCGCCGTTGGCATATACTAACTGTCCTAAGGACTATGAATTGATTCCAGTCTGGGTAAGTACTTCTTTTATTATGAATTTTACACTGTTCTTTCTACATTTTTCCTTCCATCTTCAGATGATTTTGTTTTCAGTCAATAGATGTGTTCAACTTTGGGTGAAGGGTGAATTCAGTAGCTTTGTGTCTTTATTATAGTTTTTCTCGATTGGTTTGGCTCATTTCTTGAAACCGAGATGACATTCTCAAAACCATAAGGTCATTTGGCCAAACAGTCTTACAGTTCTGCTCAACATTATAGCTCACTAGCAAAATCAAATATCTTTCCCCAAACTCTTCTTCCATGCTTCAAAAGCAGATTCCTTTCCCATATAAAAGGTCAGTACAGTCAAAATAGCACAGATCCTTCTCAATTGCCTTGGCACATGTGCATTCATTTAGTGCTTTTGTCAAAATAACCTGGATGGTTTAGCACAACACCATGGATCCCCTGCAAAAGCTCATATCTCTCCCAAAACAGTTTATCCATGTGTCAAAACTAAATATCCTTCTCATATAAATAGTCAATGCCCCCAAAATGCATTATACCTTTGGCATTGTTTAAGCACTGCAAGTCAAAATGCTTAGACGTTTTGTCACTGAGGCACAGGTCTAGCAACAGAATACCACTATGAATAAAACTAAAAGATTTTACAGTAAAATCAGCCTCCAATAAACCACTCATACTCAAGGAAACTGTAAACATTTTTATTCGTACAAAGAAATGTTAACATTAGAGAACATACTGTGAAAAGAAAACATATACAGGATTCTGTAAATGTGAACAGTTATAAACACAAACAAAAAACAAAAAAAAAACAAAAAAAAACTCTAGCCTACCATACTGTAAATAAAGTTTCAGAACTATAGTACAGTAATATTTTCAGTGGTCGCCATTGTCACCCTCTCTTTCCTGGCCACCATCCTCATCCTCCTGGCCATCGACGCGCTGCTCTCTGTTAGGCCATACATCGCAACGGATATTTTCTCTTGCGATGCAGCGAGGGAAGAAACGGCGTGAATGTCTCAACCATCCCCTACATTGATCCCCTGTGATGTCCTCACATGCAGCATCCATTGCATGCAGCAGGGCCCTCTGGTCTTGAGCCTGATGCTCATACACCCTCCACCTCCAAGCTGAAAAAAACTCCTCAATTGGATTTAGGAAAGGAGAGTAAGGTGGAAGAAACTCCATTAGCATCCGGGGATGGGTGGTGAACCAGGTTCTGATGCGTGGGCCACGGTGGAAGTTCACATTATCCCACACAATGACATAATGTGGTAGCTGAGGTCCTTCTTCACCTCTCTCATTTTGCGGGATCAGATCAGTATAAAGGTGGTCCAAAAAATTGAGGAGCTTTTGTGTATTGTAGGGCCCTAAACTGGGAATATGTGTGGCCACACCTCTTTCTGATATAGCGGCACACATTGTTATATTTGCTCCTCGCTGGCCTGGGACATCCACAGTGGCTTGGTGGCCAATGATGTTACGGCCACGCCTTCGACCTTTGGCCAGGTTGAAGCCAGCTTCATCAACGAACACTAGGATGTGAGGGGTTTCGTTGCCTTCTAATGCCATTATTCTCTACAATAGAATAAAAATAAATCTAATCAGTCAAGTAGAGACAGATACTGCAGGGAGGATCTAAAGTACTGTAAAAAGAGGGAGTGAAAAACTGAAGACAATTTCTAGGCAAAATGCTCTAGTCACACAAAGCTGGATTCTGAAGGTAAAAAGGATAAAGCAAAACAAAAAAAAAGTGGTAACCATGTCTTACTGTAATAGTGTTACAATGATAGACAACCAGTAGTTGACTTACATGCACATACTGGTACCGCAGCTCTTTCACTCTGTCAGAGTTTCTCTCAAATGGTACCCTGTAAATCTGTTTCATGGTCATCTGATGTTTCTTCAATACCCGGTCTATTGTGGAGATGCTGATAGAGTTTATATTTTGGAACATTACATTGTCTAGAAGGATTGCATTACGAATCTGTCTCAGTGTGATGGCATTATTTGCAATGACCATGTTGCATATTTCTCGTTCTTGTTGTTCATTTAGAAGTTTTCTTCTGCCACCCACTTGAGGCTGTCGTCCAATCCTAGACATACAAGTCAAAGGTCAACACTGTAAATTTGTTACAAAATGAGTTACCAATGTAATTGTACTGCTGTTTTATGGTACTAAAAGTGTGATGCACTGCACAGTGACTGGAATACTATTCACAGTATTTTCTCCATTTTTTTTTCTTTGTCATTTTTATAGTATCATATAACATCACATGAAGATATTACAGTACTCTAGGCCTACACATACACCAACACTGAATAGTTCAATAGAATAGTTCTGTACCTGTTTTCCCTGCGAAAGGTTTGGATGATGGAGGAGACTGTAGACCGAGGCACTTTAGGCTGCACTAGGCGACCTGCCTCTGCCATTGTGAGGCGATGGTTTATAACGTGGTCAGTAAGGGTGGCCCGGATTTCATCTGGGACATCATGGTGCCTCCGTGCTCCTCGGCCTCTTCTATTCTCACTCCTCCTCTTCCTCTTCTTCTTCCTCCTCTTCCTCGAGCAGGAATTTGCTGTTGTACTTGGCGAGGTGCTTCCATGTTCACACTGCAAATGAAACTGGCCCCGGGCCAAGCTCTGTCTATATACTTTTGGCAGCAGTCATAATCAGATGACAACACCTGTCAGGTAACTAAACAAACTGTTTGATTGGTCATCTGAGATGTGGGAAACTGCTCCTTCGTTAGTTCTAATTTCACCTGATTGATTGTCAAGTACTGTCATAAATTTATCAAATGTTCCAAGAAATTCTTTCATGGTATTATATCTTTGACTAATTTTGACAGTTGAACAGACAATTGTGCATATGATGACTTACACAATGAAACCATGCTGATATGTTTTGGAGAGAGTAACCATTTCACTGAAAAATCAACTAATCAGTTTAGATCAGCAAGATCTATTTATTTGGTAAATGTGCTAAATGTGGGCTCATTGTGCTAACTGTAGCTACTTGTACATAATCATTTGAAAAAAAGCACAGAGTCACTTGAGACATGTACTAAAGCATTTGCAATTTGATAAAACCAATGAAAAATGACATTCTGTTGTGAACAATTGCAAGGTGGTTTGGAGATTTGTCCATGTTATTTTGAGAATGTCATCTCGGTTTCAAGAAATGAGCCAAACCAATCGAGAAAAACTGTAATCATAGACAACACCTGTCAGGTAACTAAACAAACTGTTTGATTGGTCATCTGAGATGTGGGAAACTGCTCCTTCGTTAGTTCTAATTTCACCTGATTGATTGTCAAGTACTGTCATAAATTTATCAAATGTTCCAAGAAATTCTTTCATGGTATTATATCTTTGACTAATTTTGACAGTTGAACAGACAATTGTGCATATGATGACTTACACAATGAAACCATGCTGATATGTTTTGGAGAGAGTAACCATTTCACTGAAAAATCAACTAATCAGTTTAGATCAGCAAGATCTATTTATTTGGAAAATGTGCTAAATGTGGGCTCATTGTGCTAACTGTAGCTACTTGTACATAATCATTTGAAAAAAAGCACAGAGTCACTTGAGACATGTACTAAAGCATTTGCAATTTGATAAAACCAATGAAAAATGACATTCTGTTGTGAACAATTGCAAGGTGGTTTGGAGATTTGTCCATGTTATTTTGAGAATGTCATCTCGGTTTCAAGAAATGAGCCAAACCAATCGAGAAAAATTGTAACACCAGCTCTTTTATGTTTCTAATTGTAAAATGTTCTATATTTCAGTAACATCTGCTGCCCTCTCCAAACCACCTGCTGATGGCAAAAGTGGCCTTCAAGAATTGTCAGGATATGGTAAATAAATTACAGTTCTGATCACCAATTTAACTATTTGCCTTGTTTACAAAAGTAATAAATTTTTTTTTTTTTTTGTGATGTGTCACAATACTATTGTCCACAGTACCAGCTCAGAAGACACCTGTGCCTCTTCCTAAAGAGTTGAAGTTTCTTGTCCAAGAGCCAGCCTTTTTGGAACAATCAGAGCCTTCAGTACCAACTACAGGTGTGTGATATTTATTTACTTTTACTTAGCATGTCTAGTGAATCACATTCCACACTAGAAGATGTTTCACTCTTTTGTTTATATATATATATATATATATATATATATATATATATATATATATATATATATATTAGGGGTGGAGCCGAACCCGAATACGGTATTCGGAAAGGCACAAATAGCGTGTTTTTAACGAATACTTATTTCGAACAAATACCTTAATAAATATTTGTATTCGGGAACAAGAAAAACTTTCTATCAAAAAAGCTGCGTTTCCTCAGGAGACCGCAGTCAGTGTAACTGTTAAAAGAGGCGACTGACACAGGCTGCTCCACACAGCAACAGAGAAGACTCGGCTGGGTGAAAAAAGACTTCACTGCGTCACTATTTTTGATGAATATATTTCTGTACCTTAACTGGGTTTATAACTTTGGGAAGCAGAGTTTGATCGGGAGATTATTCTATTAGGGGCCGTTCAAATGCGCGCTAAAGTTCGTCGTTATTTCAAATGTAGACGCGCGGTATGCGCGCTCATAATGAAAGCAACGCTCACACGGTGCTACGCGCTCGTTTTTTCCAGGCGCGTCCGCGCCGCATCGAGATAAATATTCTATAATCTTTGGATAAATACATCTCAACTTTTCAGAATGCCACATGCGCACGCAGGTCATATGACAAGAACCAACAAATCAGCTTCACCCTTTCCCTTATACCGTTGAAAAAACAGCCAAGTTGGAGGAACAGCTGATCATATCTGTACATGAATAACCATTTTTAAAGACATTTAATAGCAAAGCTAATGCAAGAATCTGGAAAATTTAATGCTGGAAATCCATTTATGCTTTGCTGAAACTTCCGAGTCGTCATTGAGTGATCAGGCCATGGTTGCTTAGCAACGGCAGACGCCACAAGAAAGAAGTTCTTTCAGAAGAAGAACATTTTTATTTTTATTTTAATTCTGTCTGTTCAGCATCCTCCAACAAGGACTGGTGGTGGTGGGGTTCATAATGTTCATAATGGTATTTTATTAGTTGGTTTAACCATGGATGAGGTAATGGTTGTCATGTTATTTTTTTTCAATGACGTTCCTTGTTACATATTCAAAAACATTAACCAATATTGCATATCAATAATTATTATAATGGATATAATTACAAAATACTTACACTATAACGTAAATTAAAAGTTAAGCGCACAAAAAAAAACAGGATTTTTACACTTATTTTGAATTTTACTCGAATACAAATACAAATACAAATACTTTTCCCCCCTCAACAAATACAAATACAGATACAAATACCGGCTGCTTTGCACACCCCTAATATATATATATATATATATATATATATATATATATTAATAGTCTATCTATTATTCTATTTGCAGAGCCATCGTCTTCTGCTCCTGACATTTTGTCAGTGACCAGTCTGGATCCTCTACAGCAGACAACTCAAGGTAAGCATCTAAATAATTTTTCACACATATGCCTGATTAATATAAAGTCTGTACTTATTCTTCTTTATTTCAACCAGGTACAACAGCCCATCCCAGAAATCCTCCTCCACCACTTGGTTATGACCATGATGTCCGCCAATGGAAGTGTTCCCAGCAGCAGAGGATCTGGATGAAGACAGAGCTGGAATCCATGGGCTTGTGGCCTGGCTCGATTCCTGTTAGCAACCCCATGAAGACCGTGTCATTGTGGCGTTTACCTCCTCAGCCAGAACTAATGGACACCATCACCGATCTGCCATCTCCTAAATATTTCCAGCTTCATCCATTTTTTATTTGGAAGCCTGAAAATGATACCCTGATGGCCAGGCTGAGGAACAACTACACTCTGCCATGCTTTGAAGGGTGTAGACAGAGCCACAGGTGACATCTGCAGGAGTTGGTAGACCTCGTGTGATTGCAGGCATCACAGGTCAATACTGTCTGTTTTCTTCACGTCTGTGCTGCAAAGTCTGTAAAAAAAAATGGTATGCAGACAACCCACAGTGGCTGGAAAAGCTCCCCAAACACTTCACAAACCTGTTGCCAGCTGTTCTCACTTATAAGAAGGCTGTGTGTAAATCTCTGTTGGATGAACTGCGGCGTACTGGTAAATCACCCACAGACATGGCCAACCAGGTGATGGAAATGATGCATCTTAAATATGAACGTGCTCACTTGGCCTACCTCCTCAGTTGTCAGAATATCTTGGATGCTGAGGCTGGAAAGTATGGACAGAGAAGCATCACAGGATTCCTGAGAAACGAGACCCAGCCTGCTCCCTTTGGCGAGTATGCTGATCCCAATGGATGGAGTGGAATTGCTGTGTCTGCACATTATCTCACTGACTGTCTCCTGCACGAGTATCAGCGCCAAGAGAGAGCTATTATACAGCTCCTACAAGGAACCTTTGGGCAGGCATTTCATTCCGACCACACCCGAAAGGTGGCCAGGAAGGTTACTTTTACTTCTGGCACAATGTCATCCTATGCCATCATGAATGAAAGTTGGATGATCTTATCATGGGTGATGGTACAGTCAGAGACGGAAAAGTCCCTGGAGCCCATGTACAGGGGACTCGCAAATCGGTACCAGACGGCAGGAATGGAGAAGGCACATTACCAGTGGGTTGACAGGTAGGCTTGATAATTCTGTACCTTGCCTAAGACATATCACATAGAGAATGTATACATCAGTTAATACTATTATCCTGACTGATGAACAGATCCATTGACTGATTTTAACATTAACATTATACTTTTCTGTTTTTTTCCCCAGAGATTGCTGTGCACCATTCAGAGTGCCAGACTCTCACAAAACAGAGCACCTGAACTGGGAAGCGTGGCAGACTACAGATGACATTATTGCCGAAGCCACTTCTGGAAACTTAGAGAACAAGTGTGCTTCCAGATCTTTCTACAATCAGCACATCATGATCAAGCTGGACCTGTTCCATTGTATGAGGCGCTTCCTCCGTGAGTGTGTTTCTGAGCATCATGCCCTTTACAGCTCCTTCTCCCAGTTCTTGTCTGCTGCCTTCTGTGTTGTGGATCAGGAAGATCTGCAGAAGCTCAAGGATGCTTACGCATTTTGTGGTATTGAGCCTGCCAACCCCACAAAGCAGCACATTCGGGAACACTGCAGAACAAAGATCACACAGCCTAAAGAACTTGTGAGGAGGGTCGAGGATGTTATGCACCATTTTCATTTGGCAGGAGATCCTGATGGTGTTCCCCTGTACAAACCGTCCATGCTAAAAACATGGCGCATACAGCGGGTTCACATTCTGCGAGGATGTCTAAGTGATCCAGAGGTTGCCGGTGAAATCTTGTACAGGCATGGTGGAATACTGCAACTGAACCACGTTCAGGGTGAGGGGGCCAAAGTTCCAGTATGGATCCCCATAAGAGGAACTTCTCAGCAAGAGGGGTACCACTTCCACCAGGCTCAGTGGGTCACTGGCACACGTGTCTCCTCAGAACTGTTTCAAGCCCAGGGGATGACCGGAGTGGCACGCTGGAATTTTCAGCGTCTGGTGGACCTAAAACAGCCAGGTGTTCAGCTTCCAGCAGCCTTTGATCCAGCTCTGATGGCAGAGATGAATACAGTCTCAGAAAGGCTGTTAGGTGTGCCAAAGTATCCTGCCCTTTGGGTATGTAGCAGAGATACTGCAGAAAGATTTGGGCTGGAGTATGTTGAACCTGGATGTCGCCCTGTTGTCCTGGACTGGGAAAAGCACAAGACCAAGATGACTGAAGTACATCCAGCTGAGCAGAGTGACACATCCACTGCCATGTCGCAATACACTTCTGCTCCTCTTGATGTGACTCCAAGTCCTTATCTAGAGTCAGGTAAACTTTTACAGACACAGGAACTGAAAAGACATATATGCTTCATTATATATATATTTACAAAGGGTTTCATTTTCTGTTGTTGTTGTTGTTGTTGTTGTTGTTGTTGTTGTTGTTGTAGTAGTGACCGCCAGTTCCCAGCCTGTGCCCTTGCTGTCCTCATCTTTTCCATGCAAGGCTGAGCATTCTTCAGAGACAGGTGAACATTTGTTAGACACACAGTGTCATGTCATCCCAGTATCTCATTTGTATTTTTGTCTTAAAAATGCATTTACAATTGTTTACTTGCTATTGTAGTGACCTCCAGTCCCCAACCTGTACCCTCTCTGTCCTCATCTTTTCCTGGTCACGCTGATCTTCGTTCAGAAACAGGTGAGTAGTAACAGATGGTCAAACCAAAAACGTTTCTGCTATTTATCATCTTGGCTAAATACTGATTAAATGTTAATGTGATTGTTGTAGGTGCCACATTCACACCACCTTTGCCCATGAAAGCCTCACCTGCTAGCAGCCGCACTGGACCTGTGAAGACTGGTGGTAGAGTGTTTGTGTTAGATCACAAAAAGTGGACAGCCCCAATGAAGGAGACCATTGACACTTTACTAAAGAAACACCATGGAAAGAAGGACATGCTTAAGCTTGTGGATCAGGAGTATGCAGCAATGGTCCACAGTTCCTGTACTGACCCTAACAGCATGCTCCATTCAACCACAAGATTACACATCTCACAGTATGTCAAACACCTTGCAAAACTCTTAAACACCAGTTCTTTCTTAAATACAAGTCCATAAAAACTTGTTGTATTTGCTGACAGAGGGTAGTGAAACTACTAGTGTTCCAGTTGCAACTGTGACTCCAGCAGTCATGCTCACACCTGCACCTCCTCCAACCACACGTATGACTCACGTGGCTGTTGAGAAAATTGTGGAAGAAATTATGGAGAGACAGCAACAGCAGCTGCAGCAAAAGCAACAGCAACAACCCACCGAACAGAAAAAGAAACAAACAAAGACCTGTCTTGCCTGTGGACAGCCCAAATCTCGGTACGAGAATGATGGCTCCTCCATTCACTTCTTTTACCAGCAGGGTCCTGTTAGATACTTCTATTGTTCAACAAAGGTTTTTACAACCTACAGTGCAGAAGGTCTAACAAACCAAAGAATGCCTTTTCAGGACTTTATGGAGACAGAGTTTTTTCAGAGGGAACTGGAAGCCACAAAAAAACGAGTTGAGGAGAAAGGGCAACAGAAACGGAAGAGGTCTGATACGCAACCTCAACCCACTGGTCGCCTGTGCAGATTCTGCAAAATGGAACTGAAGCAGGGCCCAAACAGTCCACATGTTCACACGGGCTTTCCCGGGGTATCAGGGAAATACATATACTGTCCTGCTAAAGTCTTTTTTATTTACAAAGATCAGGGTATGGACAAAGAGTTGACCTGGAAAGACTTTAAAGATTCTGCTTTTTATGAGGCAGAAAAGCAAAGATGGATTGCAGAGAAAGGAAAATAAGTCTTTTTTTCCTTTTGTTTTCTGTAAATAATTATATATGTTCTTTGGATTTATTTAGATTTCATTGATAGTTTTTATTGTTTTATAGTTTCATCTACTTCATATAACTCTGTAACTATAATAATAACTGATTAGAAACCTTTTAATCCACAACTCATGTCAATATTATTTTTATGTCATATAAATTAAAATGTTTTTTTTTTACTTTTAAATCTTTTGTTAATTTGATGTTTGTAGATTAAAACCTGACATTAATAAATAACATTTATTTCTGCTTAATTTTGTCTGAGCTAAACTGGCCAATAAACACACATTTACAAAAATAAGCAAATAAAATTAATAAAGTAGAAATGCAACTAAAATATATCACACTTGAGGACTTCCGGTTATGGCGGCAAGGTGAGCAGACGCGTTCTCCTCGTGCTTAATTGCTTTTCAATAAATCCTGCATAATATTCCAGAGAGAGGTCATATAAAGAGACAAAATTGTAAGCATAAGAGTAAACCACCTCAAACATGCCAAAAAAAGCGGCTAAGGAGAAGAAAACGATGGAGAGCTTCGAGGATGTAACGTTAGGTCAGGAGCTAGCTGATGGGGAGCCATGCTCACCGGAGCAGGCACACGCTGACGTGTCTGCGGACGCTGAACAAGTCATAAACATGGAAAATCCATCAACAAAGGACCTCATGCTTGCCATAACCTCATTCAAACAAGACTTTAACACAAAAATAGACGGTGTACTGACGGAAATAAGAATTGTCCAAACGGACGTGAAAGATTGTAGTGGGCGTATCATAGAGGCCGAAATGCGAATATCGACGGCAGAAGACGAGATACAAACCCTGAAAGAAACTATCGAAAAACTTGAGAACAAGACAAAAAACCTCAATAACAAAGTCGAAGACTTAGAAGGGAGGAGTAGACGTAATAACTTGCGTGTACTGGGCATACCCGAGAAAGTGGAAGGCAATGATACCTGTTCCTTTATGGAAAAATGGATAGCGGATGCTCTGAAGATAACGCCGCCGGTTTTGGAGAGAGCGCACCGGGTAACAGCGAGCCAAAGTTCCACCACGTATCCGAGAACTATCATCATCAAGTGCTTAAACTACAAGGACAGAGAAAATATCTTGAAAGCAGCGCGGATACAGAAAGAGGTGATGTACCAAAACAACAAAATAAGATTTCTTCCTGACCTGCCAACGGAGGTGTATAAGCGACAGAGGAGTTACGACGGCGTGAGGAAGCGGTTACGGGAACTCGGTCTGGATAAGCACCGGGTGATATACCCCGCACGGCTCCTGTTGACCAACGGTGACCGCACTGTCGTCTTCAATACACCAACGGACGTGAATAATTACATCAAGAAACTGGAGCCAGTGACTGAGGATGACTAAATTAAGTGTGACTTGATGAGAACTTTTATTGAACTTAAAATCTCGTCAGATGTGGCTGCTGGAAAATGAGAGGTATGAAGGGCCTGAATTTGTTGGAAACGTGACATCGGACTACTTACAAACTTGATTCTCTTAAAATACTAATATAAAGTTTTAAAAAGTCCTGTTTAAAGATATATTTTATTTAGTTTTCTCTTTCTTCTTCTTAAAGTGTAATTAGGTGCTTCTTAGGTGAGTGCTGAAAAGTACGTGCATGTAGTATGACACGTATATTTTACTTTCAGTTGATAGATAAAACATCTTATCTGGATTATTTTTTCTACGTAGACAAGTAATTGAGCTGAGTTTTGGTTTAACGTTACAGGAGAATAGTTCCTCAGCATAGTGTGGACCTATTCCGGATAATGGAGGGAAGTTATTTAGGGGTTTGGGGGAGCCTGTATGTTCTAGTGAGTCAGGCCTGGGTTCTGGGTGGGTTGCTCTCTTCCTTTTCGTTTTGGGTTTTATTTCAAATGGTACCCTTTATAGGTTTTTATTGTTATTCTTGCACTAAGACAATTTACCTCTCTTTATGTTAAATATGACACTATACAGGGTTCCCGCGGGGTCTTAAAAAGCCTTAAAAGCATTGAATTTATTAATTTGGAAATAATACCTTAAAAAGACTTTAAAAAGTCTTGAATTTTGATGTCTGGGTCTTAAAAATTGTGCTGTATGTAACTTCTCCGTGTTGTAATTTTCCTCAAAAGTTTCATTTGTCAACCACGATTATTTTGATTAAATGACGTAGTATAAATAAAGAGTGGCGGAACCAATAATTGAGAACGCAATGCAGCCCCGGGTCACAGTACAAAATACTGCGAACACGTAACGTTAATGCCTTTAGTAAATGAAGATCACGCGCTACAGCATCACAACCATAGACTACAACACAACACAGACCTCAAGCAACAAGCAAAGGAGAAGCGCGAAAAATCAAGGAAAATCTCAGCATTCCACAGGACAGGTTGACTGACGCCGTTATATTTTTAACGTTTGTTTTTACGTTAGTTAGTTACCAATTTCATTCTGAGGTTATGGGGAAATGTAAATTTAATGAAGCGTGGCTGGATAAAAACTCTTTTCGTCATTGGTTAAAACCAGTGGACAACAACGTTTTTGAGGCTTTTTGCACCATATGCAAAAAAAGGATTCAGCTAGGTACAATGGGAATGAAGGCATTAGAGTCTCATGCCAAGTCGTCCAAGCACATGAACGCTCTCAGTGGACAAAAACAAACTCCTTCCATCGCCTGCGTGTTTCAACCAACTAATGTTAGCCAGCTAGCTGCTAATGTGCCTGAAGCGGCAGCTGGAGCTAATGTTAGCCAGCTTGTTGCTAGCGCTGCAGACCCTCCAGCTATGACCGCAACTAGAGTGGATCTGCGCACAGTTTTTGGGTCCACACCAACAATGAAAGCCGAGGTGTTGTGGACTCTTAACACAATCGCTAAACACCAGTCCTACAATGGAAATGAGGGTATCTCAGAGCTTTTCAAGTGCATGTTCCCTGACTCCGACATCGCTAAAACGTTTACTTGCGGTCCCGACAAAACAGCTTACATAGCCAAGTTTGGTTTAGCTATTCACATCAAAGAAGAACTGGTGTCCAAAGTCAACAAATCGCCGTTCGTTCTGATGTTTGATGAAAGTCTCAACGAGACTACGAAAAACAAACAGCTGGATGTGCACGTCCGCTTCTGGAACGAGGGACAGGTTCAGTCCAGATATCTAGGCTCTCAGTTTATGGGACATTCCACTGCACAAGACCTGCTGTCGCATCTCAAAGTAAGGATAATCATTTTTTACTTTAAAAGCTCATCAATTTATATTGATAGACTCAACTTGTGTGCATGTACTCTTCTGTAACTGCAATATTACATGACCAATTAGTTATTTCCCTTAACAATATATGCTCATCCAGTCCTCTTATTTGAGTAATCAAATGCAACCCTTTTTTCAGGAATGTATGGACAGACTGAACCTCAGGGACTTGGTGTCCATCTCAATGGATGGGCCCAGTGTGAATTGGAAACTCTTCGACCTTTTCCAGAAAGATCACGCTGAGCAGTATGGAGGTGAGCAGTTTAGAATGCTATTACTGTTTGTGGGTGAGTGTGAATGTGATCTATTAATAATTATAATAATGCATTTTATTTGTAGTGCACTTTACATTGTACAAACAGTCTCATAGTGCTACAGAGCAAAAATTGATGCATGAGTGCAACATATGCAGTACAAAATCTCCATGTGATACAAAATATGAATTTGGTTTCTAATATTAAGTTTTGCAATGAAATCTTCAGATGCTCAGCTCATTTGTGTGGGGAGCTGTGGCCTACACACGCTACACAACGCATTCAAGTGTGGGTTCACTGCATGGCAGCTGGACAAGTTGCTGAAAGCAATGCACACATTGTTCCTCAATGTGCCCGCCAGGAGAGAGGATTACATCACAGTAACCAAGTCTACTGTGTTCCCCCTTTCTTTCTGTGCCCATCGTTGGGTGGAAAACCTTCCAGTTGTGGAGAGAGCCCTGGAAGTCTGGCCATCACTGCTCTTGTACATGGAAGCCATGAAATCAAAGAAACTCTCGAACCCTGGAACAGGTAGGCCGTTCTTAAATGCAATGAATAGGTCTGTGACTGTGTCCTAACCCTGGTGCTGGTGTGGCTTTGTCATAGTTTTTGTAATATATGGCTAAGTTGAAATGTCCTGCCTCTCTGTCTGCCTCTCTCTGTCAGCGTCTTATGACACAGTTGCAGCAGCCATGAAGGATCCACTCATCTTGGCCAAATTGCAGTTCTACACGGCACTCGCCAGGACCTTCACTCCCTTCCTGAAAAAATATCAGACAGATGAGCCTGTGCTTCCATTCCTTCCGAAGGACCTGACTGAGTTGATGATGGTAATAATTTACTTAAAGTACAACTCACCCCCAAATCATTTTTCTTTGCTGATAAACTGTATAAATAAGTGTCTAATAGTGAGTTTGTGGTTAGTATGTGTAAAAAATAGTGGATACATTGTGCATCAAAATCAGACAATTTGATGTCGGTGATTAATGTGCCGCACCGGACATTTTTGTGTTTGTCTTTTGACAGAGTCTACTCAGACGCTTCATAAAGAGAGAAGTCCTCCATGATATCACTGCCCTGCAGCTGACCAAATTGGATGTCACAGACAAGACCATCTGGCTCAGCCCACAAGACATCAGCATTGGTCTAGGTGCAGAGTCAGTCCTTAAGGTAGTGTGATGGTTTAAAAAGGTCATTTTACAAATGGTTAGGCTGAACCAGGTCATTGAAGACATGTTCTATATCCATGGCTACCTCTCTCTAGAGCATCAAAGGTGCAGAGCTCAGGGTGCTAGAGTTCAGGAGAGAGTGCATACAGGGACTGTGTAGCATCATTAGGAAAGTGCAGGATAAGAGCCCCCTCAAGTATCTGACTGTTAGGCAGATGGTGTGCCTGGATCCATCAGTAATGTACAGAGACCCAGAAAGATGTAGGAAGCACATGAAAGGGCTGGTTCAGAGGTTTCTCCAGGACAAACAGCTAACTGATACTTCTGCGGGTAGGAATAAAGGCAAATCATAGGCTACACATGAATTTATCCTAAACCTGATTGGCTGATAATGCCTTATAGCCTAATTATTATTTTTTTCCCGCATATTTTCTCATCTGTTTTGTCATAGGGGATGTCATACTGCAGCACTTCGACAGTTTCCTATCCTTGGAGAGCCGGAGTGAGGACTTCCTCTCCTTTTCTCCCATGCAGAAGAGGCTGGACATCTTCCTGAGGAGTGCCATGGAACCTTATCCAGAGCTGTGGGGCTTCTGCAAGAAGCTGCTCATCCTTTCCCACGGCCAAGCTACAGTCGAACGTGGATTCTCTATCAACAAAGAGGTGGAGTCAGACAATATTCAAGAGGACACTGTGGTCACACGGAGGCTGGTGTGTGACTATATCACACAACACGGAGGTGTTACCCAGGTAAGAATGACCCCTGCCTGGACTAGTAAAATGCTTTTGACTTAAGTTGACAGAATCAACATAGTTGGCTTCTTGAGTTTGTCACTGACTCTGGTTCTCTTTTCCCAATCCTATACCTAGGTTCCACTCAGTAAAGCGCTACTCGAGAGTGTAGCAAGAGCTAGGACCAGATATCGTGCCCATCTTGAGACAGAGAGAAAGAAAAGGGAGGCAAAATCCCAGGCTCTTAAGAGGAAAGAGGCAGAGGACTGTCTTCAGGAGCTAAAGGTGAAGAGGAGACGCATACAAGAGGTGTGTGAGGGTCTGGCTAGGGATGCGGACAGGCTGGCTGAGGAGGCTGAAAGGAAGGCAGGAAGCAAGATGGCTGACCTGATCTCCAGGTCCAACCTCCTGCGGAGAGGCCATAAGGAGAAGTTGACGGAACTGGCTGTCCTTGATAAAGAGATTGCTGCCCTGAGTGAAGAGCTAAGGAGTTGACTCTGTTTCTTAATTTAATTTATTGTTGAGTTCTGATTTTCGATGTTTATTGTTCAGGGGTCTCTCAGTTCCCCATATTCCCAGAATGGAATAAGTAGCTAGCTAATGTTAAAAAACAACATTGTTCGGCAAACTTTCTTGTGGCCTAGTGAAATGTTTTTATTTTTCACACCTGCTTGGCTTATCTTTTACCCATTCCACATTTGAAAAATAAATGAACACAAGTTCAAGGATTTTGTTTTTCTTTGCTGGTAGGAAGGTGAAGTAGGTATTAATTTTTTATATAAATGGTCTTAAAAAGGTCTTAAAAAGACTTGAATTTAACTTGAAGAAACCTGTAGGAACCCTGCTATAAAAATGACAGACGTTTTGGTTGAATGTGTATCTTGGAATTGTAGAGGCCTTCGTAAACTAACTAAAATAAAACAAGTAATGGATAGAATAAAACAGATAAGAGCCAAAATTGTGTTCCTGCAGGAAACACACATGTTAGATCATGAGATAATCAAAATTAAGCGTAGATGGCCAGGTCAGGTATTGTCTTCAGCTTATTATTCGAATTCCAGAGGAGTTATAACTATGATACATAAGTCTATCCCTTTGCGCATTGATAAAATAACTAAAGACCCCAAAGGTAGATTTTTGATTGTACAGGGAAATATTCTATCAACTCGGATCAATCTGATTAATGTATATGGACCTAATGATGATAATGCAGATTTTTATAATGATTTATTTTTGAGAATCTCCACAATGCCCGGAAAACACATTATGGCAGGTGATTTCAATTGTGTTTTGCAGCCCAGTAAGGACCGGTCATCTGGTATTGATAACACCCATGTAAGGTCTAGAAAAGCTTTACAATATTTTATAAAGGAACTTAACTTGGTGGATATATGGAGGGCTCAAAACCCAATAAAAAGGGAATATTCATGTTGGTCCAGTACTTCTAAAGGATACTCAAGAATAGATTACTTTCTGATTTCAGCTGAACTAATTTCATGTATCAGGAATTGTCAATATACTAGTATTCTTATTTCAGACCATGCTCTTGTATCTTTGACATACGTTGAACCAAAGTTTTCTCATAATCGTACTAAATGGAGATTTCAAATACACTGGATGAAAGACAAAAGATTTCTTGAGTTCTTAGGGGAACAAATTGATTACTATTTTGAACATAACACTACCCAAACATCAGCTATAACCAGATGGGAAGCCTTTAAGGCCTTTATACGAGGACAAATTATAAGTTATACGAGTAGGAAGACAAAAGAGAAACAGGAGAAATATAAAACACTTGAAACAAAAATTCGCTTACTCGAGGAAAAAAGTTTACAAGCAGGCCAAAATACTGATAATGTTTTAAAAGAATTGCTATTGTTAAGAACCCAATATAATGAAAAAACACATGAAAAAGCAGCGGCCAATTTATTAAGATTAAAGCAGCAATTTTACGATCAGGGAGAAAAACCAGGCAGACTTCTAGCTTGGCGTTTAAAACAACAGGAATTAGAAAGAGCAATTACTAGTATTGAAGATGAAAATGGAAATATGACTGTAGACCCGTTGGAAATTAATAAAGCGTTTAAAAACTTCTACGAAAAACTATATTGCTCTGAATGTAAGGCCACGACAGATGTCCACTCCGCGTTTTTTGATAATCTCAACATTCCTAAAATATCTGAGGAATTTAAAATTAAATTAGATGGTGAGATTACGACAGTTGAGATTATGGAGGCTATAAAGGCATTAAAAGGTGGTAAAACAGCAGGACCTGATGGCCTGCCCATCGACCTATATAAATATTTCAGTGATAAAATGGTTAAGCCACTCTATGATATGTATATAGAATGTTATAATAGTGTATGTCTTCCTAATTCTATGAGAGAGGCTTTGATCATTCTTTTACCAAAACCAGGAAAACCGAATACAAAATGCGGAAATATGCGACCTATTAGTCTGATAAACACAGATACCAAAATAATATGCAAAATCTTGGCAAAAAGGCTAGAGACTGTACTTCCGGGCATTGTGGGTGATGATCAGAATGGGTTCATTAAAAATAGACAGGGATTTCATAACGTAAGACGTGTTTTAAATATTTTGCATAGCCAAAAAGAGGAAAAGGATACTGCTCTTCTCTCGCTCGACGCGGAGAAAGCTTTCGATAGGATCGAATGGGCTTATCTCTTTGACGTTCTCATAAAATTCGGATTTGGAAACTCCTTTTTACATTGGATCAAATTATTACATTCCAACCCAGTGGCTGAAGTTTTAACCAATGAGATGATTTCTGAGACATTTAATATTACAAGAGGTTGCCCTCAAGGCTCACCATTGTCCCCACTTTTATTCATTTTGGCTATAGAACCGCTAGCAATAGCCGTAAGAGCTAACAACCACATACAAGGGATTAAAATGGGTGGCAAGGAACATAAAATAGCTTTATTCGCTGATGATGTGGTGTTATTCCTAAAACAATTAAACGCCTCTCTTCCAGCACTTTTAGACCTGATCACTCAATTCGGAAGTATATCGGGATATAAAGTAAACACATCAAAGTCATCGTTATTGCTGCTTAATAAGGATAGTTGTCCAAATACATCACATTTATTTACCTTGAAATTATCATCCAGTTTTACATATTTGGGTATCAAAATTGTTCCCCAATTAGAAAATATAATTTCTACAAATTATAATGTTATAATGGAATCAATATCTAAAGAATTGGAGAGATGGTTATCTTTACCAATTTCATTGATAGGAAGGATAAATATATTGAAGATGAATATTTTGCCTAAATTCATGTATTTATTCCAAAATATCCCCTTGGCGCCACCAGCTGGAGTGTTCTCAAAGATTAATTCATTATTCAGGAAATTTATTTGGAACAAGAAATGCCCTCGAGTTCGTCTTTCTCTTCTTTATCTTCCATTTGACACTGGAGGGTTAAAATGCCCCAACCTGTACTGGTACTATTTAGCTGCACAATTAAGAACAATAATGTTTTATTTTTCCTCTGGAAATAAACCATCCTGGGTGGATATGGAGTCATGTGGTTTGGCGTTACCTTTAAACTTGTATATATATTCAGATAAGTTTAAACAACTGAAAACAGTCACCACGCACCCCATAGTTCGTAATATGATTGGAGTATGGTATGAAGTTAGAGAGTACATGAAAATAGCTGACTCTTTATCCCAGTATAGTCCCATTTGGGGCAACACATTATTCAAACCAGGCACGAATGACTCAGGATTCCGGTTGTGGGTTGAAAAGGGATTAAGCAAAATTAGTGATCTTTTTGAGGAGGGAACGTTGATGTCGTTTGAGCAGATATCTACTAAGTATAATATTCCAAGAAAACATTTCTTTAAATACTTACAGATAAGGAGTTTTGTTCTTTCTAGGCAGAACCAATCATTAAACTTGCCAGTACTTTCGTCTTTGGAGGAATTAATTACTAAGAAAAGCAATAATAAAGGATTAATATCAGTTTTTTACAACTGGCTTGTATCAGGGTCTACTGAATCAACAACACCGAAACTTGAATTATGGAAGATAGGATTGAATGAGGATATATCTGAGGATGAATGGAGACAAGTCTGTAAAAATTCTCAGAAACAGTTAGGGAGCGTTAGCTTAAAACTACTTCAATATAACTGGTTGATGCAGACTTACATAACTCCTGTCAAACTAAATAGGTTTAATAAAAATATTCCTGATACATGCTTTAAATGCAGAGAGGCTCAGGGTTCATTTGTACATTGTGTTTGGGAATGCAACATTATTAGAGACTTTTGGGTGGAAGTGATTAATATTACAAAAAGAATTGTATCCTTGAATATTCCCCTAGATGCAAAAATGATTTTGCTACATTTATATCCAAAGAACCTTAAACTAAATCTTCATCAGCGCAAATTCATAGATTATGCTATATTACAAGCTAAAAGAATGATAGCTCTTAGCTGGAAAAGGCCTGATCCACCATCTATTGGAACTTGGATTAATGCCATGGCACATGTATGGCCATGGAAAAAGTAACATATTTTATTAATAATAAAATGGATGTATATGAAGAAATATGGAAGCCCTTTAATTGCTACATAAACAACAATAATATTGGTCATTTATTACAAGAGGTGTAACTATGTATAG